>NC_052619.1:21238953-21602574 GCF_016545825.1 Eucalyptus grandis | reverse complement strand
TCTATGAAGTGGAAAGGATCAATGAAGATGAAGATCCAAAAGGTAAGAAATCCATTGCATTAGAATCAAATGATGATTCCGATGATACTGGTCCCCGAAGATGATATGGACGATGAGGAGCTTGCTCTCATGATAAGAAGATTCAGAAAACTAAACAGAAAAGGAAGAAGGTTCAACTCAAAGAAACAAGGCTTTCAAAGACAGCAGACCAAGTCCGTTGATGATGAGGAACCAAATAAAGATGTAGTCCGCTTTGAATGCAAGAAAAAGGGACACATCAAGACCCAATTTGTCCTCTTTTGAAGAAGAAGAAAGGAAAAGCTGAAAAATTTCGAAAAGCTCTCAAAGCCGAAAACTGAGGTGATGCGAGTGTGAAGAAAGTGATAATGAATATGCCAATCTATGTCGATGGCACGATCGGACTCGGGGATCGACTCGGACGGTGAATTTGAGGCAAGTAATTTTAAAATTCTGTCAAAGTTTCTAAATATATTGATGAACTATGCTTTAGTCTTAAGATTTCTCTCAAAAGAATTTCCAAACTGAAAAAGAAAACTCAGCTCTAAAACAAAAAAGAAAATGTTTTAGAAGAAAGAGTTAAAAGTCTAGACATGTCTTTCCAATCTTTTAAAAGAAAATGTTTGTTTAAAAACAGACTTATCTAATATATCAAAGAAATTTTCTATGGGGTCTGAAAAACTTGAGAAAATTCTTTCAGCGAAAGACCTTACTTCAATAAGTCGGGTCTAGGTATGTGAAGAAACAATTCCCTTGATTGATTTCCTAAAGTAAAAGAAAGAATCAAGAAAAGGTTTTCGAAAGTGAAGTTTACAAAAATCACTTCAAAAGAGTTTTGTTAAACCCGTAGGAAGAAATGCTCTCAAATGTTCAAAGTGTAATAGTCCGGATCACTTTGAAAAAGAGTGTCCTATGGTATGGAAACCTGTTAAGAAAGTATGGGCTAATCTTTGTTTATATTACTAACACCAAAGGACCCAAGAAAGTTTTGGTACCAAAAGAAAGCTTGAGACTTTATTTTAAATGCGGGTCTCTGTCAAGAAACAGGTAAAGTGGTATCTTGGCGGATGCTCAAGACACATGAGGAGACTCAAATTGTTTTATAAAGCTTGCTCAAGTAAATGGTGGAAAAGTTTCATTTGGAGGAAATAGCAAAGGAAGTATTGTGGGATTTGGAACCGTGAAAATTGGTACTCTCACAATAAGTAATGTCTCCCTAGTGGAAGGACTCAATTACAATCTTCTCGCATTAGTCAATTGTGTGATACTGGTTTCAAGATCTTCTTTCAAGAAGGAACATGTTCGGAATCGTAAAGACTCTACTCAATCTTTCATGGGTCAAGACATGGAAATATCTATCTTCCTGGATGTGAAACCAAATGAATCGCAATGCCTTATCTCAATTCAAGACGAAGCAAGCTTATGGCACAAAAGCTTGGTCATGTCAACATGAAGCAATTAGCCAAAATTTCTTCAAAACTGACTTGTTCGAGGACTACCCAGATTGCCATACCAAAAGGCGATTCATGCACTCCATGTATTCGGGGAAAGCGAGGTAAGAAATTCTTTTAAGCCAATTAATTATGTCTCTACTAATCATGTACTACGTTGATGCATATGGATCTCTTCGGACCAATCGAACTCAAAGTATTGGGGGTAAGTATTGCCTAGTAATTGTTGATGATTACTCCGTTTTACTTGGGTATATTTCCTTGCAAGTAAGTCTGAAACCTTTTCGTATTTTAAAAAATTTGCTAAAATGATTCAAAATGAAAAAGGATGTGTTATATCTAGTATAAGAACAGAACATGGAGGTGAATTTGAAAATCAAGATTTTACAAAATTTCGTGATGAATCGTCATGTAAGCATGTGTTTTCCTCTCCATATACTCCTCAGCAAAATGGAGTTGTGGAAAGAAAGAATAGATCTCTTCAAGAAATGGCTAGAACTCTTTTAATTGAAAGTAAAATTTCTTCTCGATTTTAGGCTGAAGTGTTTCAACAGCTTGCTATATCATCAATAGAGTCTTCTTAAGATCTATTCTTGAAAACCCCTTATGAGTTATTCAAAGATAAGAAGCCTATTGTTTCATACTTTCATGTATTTGGGTGCAAATGTTTCATATTGAAAATGCAAAAGATCAAGTTGGTAAGTTTGAAGAAAGATCAGATGAAGGTATCTTCCTTGGATATTCTACTTCAAGCAAAGCCTACGAGTCTATAACAAGAAGAGCCTTGTGGAGGAGTCAATGAATGTCAAATTTCAAGACTCAACGCAAGATGAATCAAGTCAGACTCATCAAGAAGAGTCTGAACCTGCTATAGACCCTCCAAAGTCTACAACTCAAGAAGCATCTCAGACTCTGGAAAACCAGCTTCAAGATGTTCGTGAAGATCTAAACAAAGAAAGAGATCATCAACCAGACAAATCAACGAGTAACTGGAAGCATAAGTCTAGTCATCCCAAAGATCTTATAATCAACGAAATTAATGAAGGAATTCGCACGGATCTAAAAGGCGAGAAGAGTCTAGTCTTTGTGGCACTCGTTTCTGAAATTGAACCAAAGAGCATAGAAGAAGCTTTATCGATGAAAGCTGGATTGAAGCTATGCAAGAAGAGCTCGACAGTTCAGCATAAATGATGTCTGGAAATTGACATCCAAACCTAAAGGTAAAAGCATTATTGGAGCTAAATGGGTTTCAGAAACAAGATGAACGAGAAAGGAAAAGTCGTACGAAATAAAGCAAGACTCGTAGCCAAAGGGATATACGCAAGAAGAGGGAATAGACTATGATGAGACTTACGCTCCAGTGGCAAGGTTAGAAGCTATTCGACTTTTACTTGCATTTGCTTGTTATAAGAATTTCAGGTTATTCCAAATGGACGTAAAAAGCGCCTTCCTAAATGGATTTATCCATGAGGAAGTATATGTGGAACAACCACCAGGGTTTGAAGACCCAAAGAAGCCGGACTCGGTCTTTGGTGAAAAGGCTTTGTATGGTTTAAAGCAAGCACCTCGGGCTTGGAGTAACGGAGATTGAGTAAGTTTTTAATTCAAAATGGTTTTGTCAAAGGTAAAGTAGATACGACCTTATTTATCAAGATGGAAAACAAAAAGTTTCTTACTTGTTCAAATATATGTGGATGACATTATTTTCGGATCCTCTAATGAGAATCTGTGCAAGAAATTTTCTAAGTCTATGCAGGATGAGTTTGAAATGAGTATGATGGAAGAATTAACATTCTTTCTTGGTCTTCAAATAAAACAATTGAAGGAAGGAACTTTTATTTATCAAGAAAAATATGTTAATGATCTTGTCAAAAGGTTTGACTGGAGAATTGCAAAAAGGTCGACATTCCAATGTCAAGTTCTTTAAAGATAGACAAAGATGAAGAAGGGAAGAAAGTTGATCAAAAGCTGTACGGGAGCATTATTGGATCACTTCTTTATCTTACCCTCTAGACCTGATATTTTGTTGAGTGTTTGCATTTGTGCTAGGTTTCAATCGGATCCTAGAGAATCTCATCTCGGTGCTGCGAAACGCATCATTAAATACGTCGCTTCATCATCAAGCATCGGTCTTTGGTATCCTAAGAAGGGAGACTTTAATCTTCCTGGGGATATTCAGACGCGAGATCTGGCCGGTTGTAGATTTGATAGAAAGAGCACTTCGGGAACTTGCCGATTGCTTGGAACGGGGACGGTGTCTTGGTTTTCAAGGAAACAAAGCACTGTGTCTCTTTCAACAACGAAGCGAGTATGTAGCTCTTGGAAGCATTGCTGTTCGCAAATTCTATGGATAAAACAACGGCTAAGAGACTTTGAAATTGAAGACTCATGCACGGAGATTAATTGCGACAACACCGCGCTATCAACCTCACCAAAATCCAATTCTCCACTCAAGAGCGAAGCATATAAGATTCGACATCACTTTATTAGAGATCATGTTCAAAATGGAGACGTTTCAATTCAATTTGTTGACTCAAAGAATCAAGCGGCGGATATACTCACAAAGCTTTTGGAGAAAAATCAATTTGAGTCTATACGGTCCAGACTCAACATTTTGAGGTATGAGGATATCAAAGTCTAAAGACTTTAGGACTCAGCTTACAAGACTTTATCTATTGTCTTGGCTCGACCTTCATCACGTAAGTCTTTCTCTCTCCAATCTTATCTTGAAAAGGTACGATCATCGATCTGTGTTTAAATTGTTGCTATATTTAATTAACATAAATATTGCATTGATTCATTTTCAAAAGGGAAGTTATTTTTGAAATAACTATTTTTGCGGATAAAGACGAGTTATTTTGAAAAGGCATATTTTTTTTATTTCCTTTGTGACGGTTTGTTTACTCTTCTTTTTAACCGAACGAGCACTTTGTCGATTTCTCTTCACTTTTTCTCTCTCTCAAAAACCCTAGAAAGCATCGATCCTCCATTCCCGTTTGTCTTCTTCGCTAAATCTTCAAAAAGTTGTCATCTTTTCTGGGAAAGTCAAGCAAGGAAACTTCCAAACACTGTTAAAGATGTCTTCTTCACGAAAGTCGTCAAGAATCGCAAGCGGGGACCTGAGAGAATGAGTGAGGGGCCTACGCACTTCGATCTTGCTCAAGATGAAGTTACTCCGGATCAGCAACCGAGCCCACAACATTCTCGCAGCGTCATTCTCCACCATCTAGTCCTCAAGGCGTTGTTGATCGGCATCGGGAAGAAATCATCGAAGAGGCATGCACTCGTAGAGTTCAAAAGCCCGCTTTTATTTACAAGCTATATCGTACCTTAAAAGGAATTCGTACTCCTTTGAACTATTTTGATGAGTTTCTTAGAGACAAAGGATATAGGAACGAATATATCTTTATGCGAAAAATGGAAAGTTTGGGAATCGCTCGTAAAGGGGTGGTGAGGAAACCCTTGCGAATATCCCAAGTGATCCTCGTGATTTTGGGGCCGAATCGTAGATGGGAATGATGATGACAACTGTTAGGTCTATTTCAACCGAAAATGGGTATTGCGGCTGAAATTCAAGGAAAAAGGGAGATTTGTTCAGATCAAAGGAACAAAAGGATCGTACTCGAAATTCTTTGAAGCGTGGGGTAATAAACCCTAGAAGTGTGGACTTTGATTTTCTGGATCTTTGTGAAAGTGAACTTGAGGGAAAAGTTCGGTTATCTTCAACTTGAAAAGTTTTGCTCGACTCAACCGAGGCTTATGCTGAATTGACTGCATATTTCTATTCAAATCTTAGCTTTTTGGATGCGAATAGATTCTCCTTGATGTTAAAGAACAAGACTATGTTGTGGATATGAATATGCGAGATGTGTTAGAAGTTGAGAGAGGCAGATATCAACCAATCAAAGTTTCCATTCTTTGGGGCTACACTTGAAGCGGTGAAGGACGGGAGAACAGATGAGAAGATCACTTACTCACGGATGAATGCATTCAACATCTTGCTTCACAAAATTGTGATCAATTGCCTTCGGCCGAAATCAACTTCCAAAAGCGATGTGTCAAGTTCGAGGCAAAGTTGATGTATGCCATCCTCTCGTGGTAAGAAGTTTTCTCTCCCTCATCTTGTTATGTTTCACATGTATAGAGCGATGATGAAGGACGAGAGGTCAACTCCCTTACCCAAGCCTTGTTACGAAGTTATTCGGACATCCGAATATTCAGCCTCCGCAAATCTTTTGTGTTCGATCATGCGATCATATGGTGGTAGGACTGAAAATGGTGACCAAAATGCGTACGAAGGAACCGAGCAAGGAATTGGAGAAATTCAAGGAGAAGACTCCTACCAAATCTCATCAATTCTCTTCTGCCGCTAAGAGAAAGGGAAGGAGCCCATGGCTGCTTCATCAAAGAGAAGAAGAGCTCTCCTCGTTGAGGATGAAGATGATGACGAAGACATCACAATCTCTGCAATGGCTTTGAGGAATTTAGGTCGTCCATTGTTCCTGCGAAAGAATCGGAACAAAAGACGAAAGAAGCGAGAGGAGAAGGAAGAAGGAGAAAGAGAAGCGAGCAAGAAGCGAGAGAAAGAAAGATGCGAAGAAGAAAGAAGAGAAGAAGGAGAACCGAGGAAATCTCTTCTCCACCTATAGGCATGGAAACGGGGGAGATCGGGGAGAAAGGAGTGACGTCTTCACATCCAGATGCAAGTGAAGGAGTCAGTCGCTCGCCTGCAGACCCAGAAGATGTTTATACATCTCAATTTCCAGAAGAAGGTCATGAAGCTTCATCGCCAAACCTGCGAGATTATTCTGATCCACCATCGTCGCTTATACTCTAGATCGAGCCGAAGCAAGTACTAAGACCCGATAATGGAGCAGATTTTCGCGAGAATCATGGATATTCTCTTGGAGATGAAAGGTCAGATTTATGCCTTGGGATGCGAAGTTCAAAGCTTGAAGAATGAAGGTCAAGCTTCTTCCTGTTCATTAAATGAAAAGATGCAAGCCCTCTCTATTGAGAATCAGGCCAATGCCAAGAGTGAGGAGGTTGTACGTATTTGAAGGAAGACTTTAAAAAGGTGGAAGGCATTGTTCGAGTCTATGGAAGATTTCTAGCTTGTCGCGTTCCCAAGCAATCTTGATTTCATCTCATCCTTTTAAATGATGACAAAAGGGGGAGAGATGCATGATTTGAAAACTTTCAATCTTTTTTAAGCATTTTGTTGGATTGTGTTTAACTGTCTGTTTGTTTTTTACAGACTTTGACTTTGTTTTTGTGTCCGGATAAGAACCGCCTAGACTTGGACTTGACTTTACTGCTTTTTATTGATCAATATTGATATCTTATGAATGGCTTAATCATATTTTGGACTAACCTATTTTCTGTGGTTGCGAGATTCTAGTGTTATTCTATTAGCCATTTATTTCTATAAGATATGCATATGTGGTTGAGAAAATGTTTTGCGGGTCAAAGTTATCCAAATCTGCGGGAAGGTTTTGTCACCATCAAAAAGGGGAGATTGTTGGAGAAATCCTCGTGAAGAGTTTTGAAGTTGACAAAACGTTTCCATCGGTCTAGTCGAAGGTCACGGACTCGTTGGTTAAAGTCCGAAGACTTAGGACATCCGAGACTCAAGACTCAAAGTCTATCCTCATTGTGATCAGCGATCCGTTGAAGAAAGGTTATCCGAACTGAATGTTTTGTTCGGGATTTAACCTTATCATCGGAGAAGATCTCATGGCTGGAGAAGACGTATCGTAATCCTTTGATTGATCAAATTTGATTCAATGACTGAAGATTCGATGATTGTCTAAATATTATTGGAAGGTTCTACTTATGGAAACCGAGATCCTCGATTGTATGGGCGAAGGATTGATGGGCTATCAACACGTTCCTTTAATAGCTCGAATGATCTTCCTAATTGATTCCGTCCAACGGGTAGATTGGAGGAATTCCTTTGGTAAGTGCCAACGGGTATGATGGCATAAAGGAGTATATAAGGAAGACGTCCTTAGTTGTTCGAGGAGGTGCACGATAGAAAAATTCCAAAGTCTGAAGCTCCTATTTGTTTAGATAAATCCTTTGAGCGAATACTTGTATACAAAAGAGAGTCTATATTTGTGAGAGACCTTGAGGAGGTGTGGCAGTACATCTACCTTTGTGGAATCAAGGCAAAGCGTGTGCTGTAACTACGCTTTTGATCATAGTGAAATCCAGCTGGTGGGCTGTCGGTGCGGAAGAGTGGACGTAGGCTTGAAAAAGCCTGAACCACTATAAATCCTGTGTTCCATTTCTCTCTTCCTACCTTGATCGTATTTCAATTTGTTAAGAATTGCTTCCGTATATCGACAAATTGTTTGTGCGCCTATTCACCCCCCCTCTAGGTGTTTATACTAGCAATATCAACACCCCGCTCGGTGTTCATGATGTCATCCATGAAGAACATGTAGGCCGTGACCTCGTTCCCGGCCTATGATGAAAGCGCTCGAATGTCATGAGGTTGAGGAACTTGGACTCGGTGGTGTCGTTCACCATGATAGTAGGGAGCCTCAGGGCCCTGCCAGCAAAGGAGATGTCCTTGAAGCTGTCAGTCTTGCTCTTCTCCAACCGGATCCCGGCCTCCTCTAGGTCGGTGGCTGACCGGATTATTCTCTCCCCATCCTCAGGCCCCACCTCGTCCGGGTTCCCAGGGAGTAGGAGGCTCTTCCTGTAGACGTCGAAGACGTGCAGGCATTTGCCCATCTTCTCATTGGGCGTGCAAGGGGAGGAGAAAAACTTAAGGATGAGCCTGTTTACGAGTTCGTCATCCTGTGTTGTTGGAGTAAAGTCAGTGAATTCAATATATCGAAAATATGTCTCTTATTTGAACCCATAACAGAAATCCGATTCAAGTAAGTTTTCTAGTTTCGATCTTTCCTAAAGGGTTTCCTTTTTGGATCTAAATAGTATTTATTTAAGAGTGGTTGTTGGTTTTTGCGTATCAGAAAGCGAGCTTTTGGCCTTAACATCCAATTATGCTGCAAGCTCAAAAATTACATCCTAAAGAAATTTCAAGTGTTTTGAAGCTAATAAATCTCGTGGAAAGACTTAGAAATTCTTTTGTGAGATTGAGAGATTGTTTTACAAGAAATCGTGAGGGTTAAACTGTAACACCCCGAACCCTTCGCAGGTCGTTACCAGTGCCGATGTTACACTTTATTACCTTTCTTTCTTTCAAGCAAGCGTCCTAATTTGCAGACACATTTTTTTTTTTTAAAACAATTGGTCCCAACGCGACTCATAGCGGAAGCAAATTAAACATCACCATATATCCCCTACCAATCCATGATACAAATACACACCACTAATCATCGGGATTTAAAAGATAAGCCATGCCACTTTTATTTACATATTATCGAGATGGGTTTTCACGGGTCAATACAAAAAAGGAGACCAAGATTTTCAGCCACACTCAGCCTCATCCCAAAAAAGATACTACGACCCCTAAAGAAAATCACATGACATCCCCCATCCAACAGTGGCGGCTACTCCCCAAAAAGATGACACCAGCTCTCTACCCTTCACGCAACCATCACACCCATCCAGGTGCATCGGGTGGTGGTGGCGGCAACATCCCCCTAATCACTCCGTCTCGGCGGACATGAACAGACAAAAACTCCTGGATGACTCGGGCCCTCACGGGCCCACGTCATACATGACCAGCACACGTACTCGCACAAATGTCAGTCCAGGGATAGTGACGCAGTCGATCTCCGTACAATCTACTTCTATATCTGACGGGATACCATAGAAGGTGCCTCGCGTGACGGTAGGAAGCGGCATCTTTCTAATCTGAAATGTTATCCCCAAAAGGGGTGAGTACAACCACTCAGCAGATAGGGAAATCCAATAACATTCCAATGCATCATGCATATCATCACACGTTGCAAGCATCACTTACCTTGTAATCATGCGTATCGTGCATCATCACATCATATATATCATCATCATCATGGCATATCATATATCATTATCATCATCATGCATTTCATCATGCATATCGTACCATGAATGATCATCATGTCACATCACACATCATCATCATGCATCATCATGCATATATTATCATAGGTGATCATCATATCACATCACATGCCATCGTCATCATGCATCATCATGCATATATTATCATAGGTGATCATCATATCACATCACATGCTATCGTCATCATGCATCATCATGTCATGAGTTAATTTTCATCTTTATCTTTCGATTTTGATCACCACATCACCAATTTCTCAAATCATCAATCTCATCATCAACCCTTCGGGCAGAAACCTCCGACGGGGCTCCCGGCTTTCAGCCATCCCATGGCTTTGGGCTTCCGCCCCCACAGTCCGGGCATCTCGCATCTCAACTAGCATCACGAGGCATTCCCTTCGGGCGAAACCTCCACAGGGCTTCCGGCATTTACACTCCCTGGCCGGGCATCCCGCACCCCAAATCCTGGCATCGCGAGGCATTCCTTT
Organism: Eucalyptus grandis; assembly: GCF_016545825.1. Classification (NCBI taxonomy): domain Eukaryota; kingdom Viridiplantae; phylum Streptophyta; class Magnoliopsida; order Myrtales; family Myrtaceae; genus Eucalyptus; species Eucalyptus grandis. The sequence goes on along the minus strand of NC_052619.1, from coordinate 21,592,598 downwards.
CGGGCAAAGACCTCCGACAAGGCTTCCGACCCCCCACATTCCGGGCATCCTGAAACTCCCAGGGAATCTCTGGAATTACGCCACCAGGCCACCAGACAACATCCTCCACCACAACCTCTTACTCATTTACCATCATCCACATATACCATTTCTTTATCTCAATTTAACATGGCAATTGGCATGGTATCAAACAAGTCACACTTGACATGGAATTCACACTTGCATCTCAATTCAATACATGTACAAGGACCATGTCATACGCATACCAAGACTTTATCACATATATATCTCAATCCAGTACATGTGCAAAGACCTCATCACACATATGCCACACAAATAGAATTGAATCCATGGCCAAATAAAAATCCATTTATTTTATTATTATTTTATTATTATTTTATTATATTTATTTATCTTCATAAATAAATATTAAATTTAATATCTATGATTTTCCCAAAATCATAATATTCAAACAATCATTAAACAACCAATTAAAATCCCAATTTCAAACAAAATTCATGGCCAAATTGAATTTCACCTAATTTCACAATTTTCACAAAATAGCACATGATATTCGGATAATGACCAGAATTGCACAGTTTCCAAATAAATTCGATTAAAATACTCATATGGCCTTCAAAAATTACGAAATTTCACAGGGTGATAGAAAACACATTTTCGTGCACTTTTCATGAATAACTCTAAGCCAAATTATTTTTAAATTAATTTATACAACCCCACGAAACCTCTGGAACCACTACCGCGTCGTCCAGAATGCACATCTCCGAAATATTAAGGTTTCACCCGTCTATTCTCTTTCGTTTCCTTTGAATTTTGAGTATGTTATGTATCAAGGTGTCCTTTACAATTTTCATGAAGAGATCTAGGTCAAATAACCAGAGTATGGTCACCATTTAAGTCCATGAAGTCTCGGGTGTCTCGGTACACCTCACCAGAATACATCATCTCCAAGATCTAGCCGATTCACTAGGCTATACTCGTTCATTTCTCTTCAAATTTGAGTATGTTGTATTTTAATGTGTTACCTACAACTTTCAAGAAGACATCAAAGTGAAATATCCAACAGAAATCAACATGCAATCAAGAAATCAACAAGAGGTCAGTGAAGATTTCGCAGATCTAAAGTCTCCGTACAATAGAACTTTTGACCCCTCAAATCTCCATCGTTTTCTACGAATTTTTAGTATGTCATATTACAAAACGTTAGCTTCAACTTTCATGAAGACACCGAAGCCAAAATCTGACTCCAAACATACATGCAAACTCAAACAAGCTACTGACTCCAGCAAACCGAACAAGAACAGTCACACGGTTTACAAATAACCAACTCTTACCTCGGTCTTCGCACGAATCATACCTAAAATCTAACATGCAAACACCACAACAAACATGCAAGAGAAGTTACGGACTCCACTTGCCTTAAAGATGAACTAGCAACGACGAACGGCGATGATCGGACGGCGAATGAACGGCACACCCCTCCGGCTCCGCCTCCTTCCCTCTCGGTTCCTCTCTTCCGCTCGAGCTCTCTCTCTCTCTCTCGCACACCTCTCTCTTTGGACGAAAATGCAGTAAGGAGTCCGGCCACTCTCTCTCCTAACCCCTTTTATACCCCCTTTAATCCCATGATTAGTAATGATTAACTCACCTCATGTCCAACCAATGCATGCTCTCCTTTGTGCCACATGTCATTTTTATTTTTGAATTTGAATGGGCTTGGGCTTAGGCCCATCCGGCCATTCCCCCTTGGGCTGGTCGAATTCTCCTCTTGGGCTCTAATGGGCCGACTAGCTTGGCCCACCAAGCTTTAGGCTAATGGGCCCAAGGCCCATTTCGAAAATAACCTTCCTTTTCCTTCTTCTTTTTTTGAAATTCTTTTGTAAATATTTTTGAATTCCAATTTTCATCTTGGCCAAAGTCTTGGGATATTCTTGCTCATTGAAATTTAAATCATATGGCCAAGCATAGATTATTAATCTATTAAATCTAAATTTCCACAATCACAAGCACAAATCATCGAATTAAAAGACTAATGGCTAAAACATAAGCCATGGAAATTTAACACCTAATTAAAGACTTTAACACACCTTAAGGCTTGGCTTTGAATTTCTGGGATGCCACATAAACACTCCTATGAGAGTATAATTGGAGGTTTACAAACACGAAATCTTGGAGTAACATAAGTGTGATTGTAATCTTTATTATATCCCTTTAACTTATAGTGGAATTCTATTTTTTTTCCCGTGAAGTAGGTTATACTGATCAAATCACATGAATTCGATATCTGATTTAATTTTTTGCTTATTATTGTGTATGATTGCTTGCTTTTGTAACATAATATTACACCATTGTCATGTCTATAGTACTTGCAGGAAAGGAAAAACCGAGAAGTTTCTTATAGTGGTGATAGATTTAATGGATTGTTAGTTCATCAAGAAATGTGCTTCCAACAAGTTTGGAGCATGATTTGATGTATCTCACGTGGGGTTGATCTAAAATCACCAAATGTACTGTTAGGTCAACACAGGACGTGTTTGGTAACCATTCTAATCCTAAGAATAATTTTTGTATTAGAAATTTTTTTCTCGATTTTATTCCCCAAATGAGTTTCTGCGCATTTGAAGACATTTGGCAACTGTCCAAAATTTCTATTCCCGGAATAGAAATGGGTTTGGTAGGACAATTAATTTTTTTTGTTTCTTTTAATTTGAAGATATTTTTTCTTTTTTCGTTTTCTATTTTCTTTTCTCTTTCTCTTCTTCTTTCTCCTTTTTTTGTGGCTAGTCGCCGGCAATTGGTAGGGCGAAGTCCGACAAGTTTGTCGAGCCTTGCCAATGGCCAGGTGATGTGAATCGTTGCGGAAGGATCGTTCTACGAAGACCCAGATGGTGCGAATTGCAAACCCCGACCTCCAATCAAACTTGTGATTGGCAACCTCGGTATGAACGTGACCTGTTGACGAACGCGTGTCAACCAACCAACGTTCTAGAGGTGTCTCACTGATGTTGTGGCCTTCCCCAGGGTAGCTCTCGGTCACCATCAACCCTCATGTCATTCCCCATCACTCGGCCACTAAGCTCCTCCACTACAACCTTCAATTGCTGGATGCTTTCCACGAGCGCTTCATCACTTCGTACGGAGTCAACCTCCTTTTGATTCACACTTTCTTTGTGCGACATATTTTAGACCTGCAAGTAAATGTTAGTCACAAAAATCCTCACCAATCACTCCCTCACGTGTTTCTCTCAAGGTGTTTGTCACTCCCCTCGTGTTTAACTCAAGTGTAGGCTTTTTCCACCCTCAATTAAGCTTACACACTCTTGCCTTTTCCTCTCGTATTCTCTTTTCACAAGCTCTTTATCGAGACTCAAAACCTGTCTCTCAACCCCCTCATGACAATCAATCGAACTAATCAAACAAGATTAGATCACTATTGATTTTGTTTCAGCAAGTAACAATTTCAAACCAACAAGTACAACTTTCAAAATTCCAATTAAAACGCAAATCACTATTGATTTTGTTTCAATTTGGTCTACTAACAAACGAGTCACCTTCTTGATTTTTGTTTGTTTAGCTATTTTATTTTTTTGCCGAAGCTGTTTTTTTTTCTCTTGCACACTTTTTTTTGTGTGCGTTTTCTTTCTCTTTTTTTTTCTTTTTTTGACGAACTCAGATACAATTTAAGATGCTAGAAAAGAAAATTTAAAACTAATATCAAACAACTACGTATGGAAGCACAAAAGCAATCGGATCCCTAAATTAACTAGAACCGAAACCCTAGCTCAATAAATCTCAAATTTCTGAATATCAACAGAAAATTAAAGATAAATACACCTTGTAGAAGCAAGCTCTAATACCAAACTGATGTGAATTGTTGCGGAAGGATCGTTCTACGAAGACCCAGATGGTGTGAATTGCAAACCTCAACCTCCAATCAAACCTGTGATTGGCAACCTCGATATGAACGTGACCTGTTGACGAACGCGTGTCAACCAACCAACGTTATAGACGCCATGAGTGAAGGAATTCGCTATCTCGCTCGATAAGTCAAATCGACCGCCAAAGAGAATCTTGATAAGGTCAAGTCCTCAAAAGAGCAGTAGAAGAAAACCTCTCAATTCTAATCCTTAAAAATAAAATATATTTGTCTCCCAAAGAAATTCAGTCGAGTCTTATATAGGCCTTCTAGCCACCACACAAACCCTAAAACCAACCCTAAAAAAAAATAATGCGTCATATTCTAGAATATTCTTAAACAAGAAGAATATTCCTATTTGACTTGGTCAAATATTTGGTGACTAGAAAATCAAATTGCGCCAAGATTTCCAAGATTCTTCAAGATCTGATCCAAGGTCATCTCCACGCCAAAGACCACGAACCATGACATCAACAGCTTGCCTAAATTGCTTGGCCCACACTCGAGTGATCGAACCAGTAGGAATAGATAATGGGTCTTTAGCACCTCCTCCTCGATATGGCTCGATGTCCACATCACTAGGCGAGCCTATATGGTTGTTCTCAGAGTTAATCACTCTCAAGATAACTAGCCTATTTGGGGAAGGCATTAAGGAATTTTAGGGCAATAGACTTAAGAATTCGACCAAGAATCGACTTCTCGACCGTGCTCATCTTTAAAGGCCACTACGACACAATATAAAATTGATTTGAGATCAAAGATAGGTCAATTCGACTGAGATGTGTGGCTAATCGTGGGTAACACCACTAAATTAGAAAATTCTCGTCGGCCAGCACTAGACTGATTTATCTATCGTTTTAGTACCCTGTGTCTATATTTGGATCCTCGAGATTTTCACCAACTGAGAGTCACCAATATGTCGAGTGGGTTAATAGTGGTTTAAAGAAAATCAACCATGGGTCATTTTGCACCAAAAATCTCCAAAAACTAGCCTAGGTCATGCTAAAAACGTGCCTGAGTGAAATTAACTGCGAATTTGAATCCGATTTCAGAAATTGAAGATTCTGTCATGTCACAATAAATTCTAGGAATGTCGACTCAGTCTCAGAAGATTTTTCTGAAACTCAAGACTTTTTGGGAAAAAGTTGTCCTAGGGCTGTTGGTGTTCAGAAAAAGCCGATGATCATTTTTATAGCAAATTTGGGAAGCAAGTGGGTTGTTTTGGTAAGGAAAAATGCCGAGATGATCGATGGAGGGTTGATTGAATTTATCAAGGCCAATTTGGATTGAATTAAGAGAGATTATATGTCCAATTGAAGCCAAGATTATTGAAATTTGTAGCTTTCCCCCATGCCTAGCCAAAATGGATCATTTCAAGAGTTATGGGTGAGCATTGGTGGCCTAAGGACAGCTAAGGAACTATAATTGGCCATGGATGGTTAAAGGGGACAAAGACATGGAAGAAATTGGCCATGGTGGCCCCCTCTTGCCCTTCTCTCCCTCCAAGGTCACCGACCAGCTTTGCTTCCCCATTCCTCTCCATTTCACACACCACTAGGCCAAGAGAAGTAGTCGGAGTCCCTCAGACGTGCCAGACAGCCGCCCCTCCACGTTGCACACCATTGTGACCGTTGCGACCACCGCACATGCTCGCCGCTTCACTACTCGACTCTACCTCCCCCACGCCATCCAGCAGCCTTGTCCACCTATGTCTGAGCACCCAGGTGGCTGTCTAGCCACCGTGAGTGGCTGTGGAAGCCCGCCGGAGTTGCCGTTCAACTTGTCGAGCACCCTAGCCGCCCCAACCGGTCTTGCTTTGCCATAACCCGCCTTGTTTCTTGTTGTTTCAGCTATAAAAAAAAAGCAGAAATTGTGGGTATTCCAACTTAGGTTTGGCCCGTTTTGAGGTGCTTTTGGGCCTCGAAACCTAGGCCCGCTTGGAGAAGAATCGTTCCTCGTGATGTTCCTGTCGGTTTGAACCAACCCACGCGTTAAACGGGTGAGTTTAGCTCACTAATCCTCTATTAGTTGGTTAATGACGTTTAGGGGTTGATTAGATTTAATTAAGTGCATGTTAGACTTATCAATGCATGTTAGACAAATGATTAGTGTAGTTAGCAAGGAAATAGGTCCTAGTATTTATTGAACGAATCTCGAAAATTTTCTGAGTCCGTTTCGGTTTCCAATTAGGCATTATGGGCCTAAATTAGATTTATTGCATTTATTTAATAATTTACGTAATTATTTAATTAATTAATTATTTTTCAGAAATTAGGCTAGGATAGTCGACGGCGGAATTTTATGCTGATTATCGTGGTGCAATCTGTTTATTTATTTGAGTGTTAATTTGTGCTGAATTGATTTAATTGTGTTTTTAGGATTTTATTCGTAAATTAATCAATTTTGGTAATTGATTGGAAGTTTACCGAGCGTTGGTCTGCAACGCCAATAATATTTTGGTGGGCTATATAAAGTGGTGAAAAAGAATGTTGTATTATGTGGCTCGGTGAATAAGTATATCACCTTGGAGAATGTATGTGACTGGTTGAGTTGGTACATCACCTTGGAGAATGCACATGGCTCGGTGAATAAGTATATCACTTTGGAGAATGCACGTGGCTCGGTGATTAGGTATGTCATCTTGGAGAATGCACGTGGCTTGGTAATGAGTACATCACCTCGGAGAATGCACGTGGCTCGGTGACTAGATGTATCATCTTAGAAAATGCATAGCACGGGTTAAAATAACCGGGACATGGTCTGATTGACCTGTAATTGACTAGGTCGATTGATCAGTGATTTGATATAACGCTATGAATTGATTGAATGGATGTGGTTTGCGTATAATTGATATATATATACTGATTTGTAGGATGGAACTGAGGCTAAGGTAAGTCCTTTGACTTGTGTGGTGCTTAGGCAGTCTCTAGAGTGTATTGGCTTCCTAATCGAGTCTTAGGGGGTTAGAACTTGCTGAGACGTATTCTCACCCCGTTGTGGGACAACATTTCAAGTCCTTAGATGGTAGTACCTCCACCTCCTCGTCCTCCCATGCATTTCGGTATTCCCAAAGAGGTCACTGAGATAGGATATCACTTCTTGATACACCCCCACTCGGAAGGTTTAGAGTATGTTTTGGTGAAATCCATTGTCTGGGTCGATATAGGTAGAGATGGCCTGGTGCCCCACGAGTATAGGTCATGGTATCGTTACTACCATGATAGGCGAAGAGAGGGTCCCGTACCAGAGGGTGATGTGCCTCTGTTTGTCTTAGAGGCAACATTCAGAGAAGGGACTACAGGTCCCAAGGACGGAGCAGTGACCAATGCTAAAGACCCTAAGCTCAAGAGTGACACTAACACTCTCGTGCACTCGGTTGTAGACTCCATTGGGAGCGAAGAGTAATGTGAGATTGTGGAGTAGGAGGAGGAACTTAAGGAAGAGCCTGAAGAAGAGGACCCTGAAGATGAATTTGAAGAGGAGTCGGAGGAGGATCTAGAGGAGGATTGAAACCCCATCCTGTTTTGCAAACTCTGAGTTGTGATCTAATGTATGATAGATCTGCTTTGTTAATAGTATTGTAATATATACTATGAGGTTTGCTTGTATAAAAGTGTGGTTGTGATTTTTCAATTGTGAAAAATATCGCCCTACTTTTCTATCACATTGTTTTATTATCTGGGGATTGTTTATATGCTTCCGCATATATATTAAAATGAAAGGATCAATGATGCGCCCTAGGACATCGCTATTAAATCGACCAAGGTGAGGGATGGGTGCGTGCCTGAGGATCGGGGCATGACATCCTCGTTTAAGTGGTATCAGAGCAATGGTTAGGGATTGGAGTGATAAGGTGCAATTGACCATGGGATAGTGGTAGGAAAGACCTTTAAATTCATGTTGGTGCATGTTTGTGTTAGTTGATTGATAAAATTTCTCATTGTTTGGGTCACTCTGTTTCTAATTCAGTGTAGAATTGAAAATAAGCTTAAGTAGATAAAGCTGAGCCATGAGTGACCATGAGTCAAGAACTCTTGCCAAGAGGGCTAGTAGGGCCGTGACTTGGGGTAGAGCGCCGACCAGGGTCAGTACCTAAGGAGGCCGAGGTCAAGCGCTAGCACAGGCTAGCGTTAGTGGCGTAGCACCACCTCCTCTTGGTGCTAAGGTAGCAACCCCGGGTGATCAGAGAAACATAGGGATCACCCAAGCCTTAGATGCCATGCGAGAAATGATGGGATAGAAGGCTTGAGATCAAGTTGCCACCGTACCCACAGCCACACCTGTTGCTGCATCTGTAGTCGTGCCTGCCGATGTTCCAATTGGGAACATAAAGGTGCAGAGAGACAGACCGATCCACAAGCTAGTGGAGCAATTTCTAAAACTAAACCTGCCAAGGTTTACAGGTACTAGAAACCCTGAGGCCGCTTGACTATGGATCCAGGATTTGGATAAGGTCTTTGCACTCCTGATGTGCACTGAGATAGAGAAGTTAACCTTGGCAATGTATCGGTTCCAGGGCAATGCCAACACTTGGTGGAGAGCCGCCAAAGAGATGTATTTCTAGGAGAAGTAGTTTCGTTGTGGGATGCTTTCCTCAGAGTGTTCAATGAACAGTATTTCTTGGGGAGCGCCAGGGAATAGAAATTGGAAGAGTTTCAGCATCTTCATTAGGGGACAATGACCGTTGACCGGTATGGGGTTAAGTTTGCGGAGCTATCTCAGTACGCTCTAAGGCTAATTGAGGATCCTAAAGAGAAAGCTCGGAGGTTCAAAAATGGCCTTCGACAAGAATTGAGACAGCTGTTGGTGCCGTTTGATTTGATTGATTATCAAGAGACTTATCGTCGAGCACAACTACTCGAAAGGAGTTTGAACGAACAAGTCCCCACGTCTGGATCGAGGTTTAATTCTCATCGAGAAGGGATTTGCTAGGGAAAGAGGCCCATGCCTAGAGGTAGATTCCAAGTCCCACCCAACAAGAAGGATGGATTTAGTAGGTTAGTGGCCGGTAGGAGTGAAGCATGTCGCTTTTGTGGAAGGCGACACGAATCAGTCTCGTGCCCATCTAGGCGGGGAGCATGTTTTGAATATGGCCAGCAGGGCCATATAGCTAGGAATTTTCCTAAGCGACCAAGAGGACAACCTTAGTTACCACGGCCACCACTGATGGGCCAGATTAAAGGATATGTGCCTCAGAACATGCCACAAGGAGGTCAGCTGAGACCACCAGTTCAGGACATAGTGTATGCCATTATGCATGGTCAGGCAGAAGCTGCGCCTAACATGATCACGGGTATGGTTACACTGAACGACCATCCTGCTTACGCTTTATTTGACTTTGGAGCAACTCATTCATTTATTGCTGAGCAATATGTTAAGCTGTTAGGATTAAGTCCTATATTATTGGAATCGGCAATTTGCATATCTACGCCATTAGAGGATAAAGTTATTGTTGTCTTGGGTTGTTCTTGTTGTAAGTTAGCGATTGGTGAGCGAGTGGGGAAAATAGACTTGTTAGTCCTAACCTTGTATGACATTGATTTGATTATTGGCGTGGACTGGCTCACCAAGCAACAAACTATAATGGATTGCTATCGCAAAGCGATTCAGTTTGACATATTAGAGGTTAAGAGCTTTGAGTTCATCGGGAATCGAGGAGGACCCTTGATTTCCTTAATCTTATCGCCTGAGGCAACTTGTCTGTTAGACGAGGGTTGCCAAGGTTACCTAGCAACTATCGTGAATACGACAATTGTGGAGCTAAAAATGGAAGACATTGTTGTAGTACAAGAATTTCTAGATGTCTTTCCAAAGGAATTGCCAGGATTGCCGCTAGAGAGAGAAATTGAGTTTGTGATTGAGCTAGCACCCGGGATAGAGCCAATCTCTAAGGCCCCTTATAGGATGGTGTTACATGAGTTAAAGGAACTAAAGGTGCAGATGCAAAAGCTATTGGATAAGGGATTCATATGTCCTAGTGCATCACCGTGGGGAGCACCGGTTCTGTTTGTAAAGAATAAAGATGGTTCATTGCGTTTGTGCATCGACTATCGCCAACTCAATTAGGTAATGATCAATAACAAGTATCCACTCCTGAGGATCGACGACTTGTTTGATTAGTTGCAAGGAGCGTCGATATTTTCGAAGATTAACTTGAGGATAATATATCATCACCTGAGAATTAGGAAAGAAAACGTTCCTAAGTCAGCATTTCGTACTCGGTATGGTCACTATGAATTCACAGTGATGCTATTCGGGTTGATGAATGCTCCTGCTGCCTTCATGGATTTGATGAACCAAATATTTAAAGAATTTCTATATTAGTTCGTAATCGTGTTCATCGACGATATTCTAGTATATTCAAGAAGTGATGAAGAGCATGAGAATCATTTGAGACTAGTGTTGCAGACACTAAGAGTCCATCAATTGTATACTAAGTTCAATACATACGAGTTTTGGTTAACTCGTGCTGCTTTCTTATTTCATGTGATTTCAGGTGAAGGAATCTCTGTGGACCTGAGCAAGATTGAAGCAGTGATTAACTGGCCAAGATCGACTACAGTGATAGAAATCAGAAGTTTTCTGAGTTTAGCAGGTTATTATAGACAAATTGTGAAAGGGTTCTCATCTTTAGCGTCACCACTAACAAAACTCTTAAAGAAAGAAGAAAATTTTGTATGGACAGACAAGTGCGAGAGTAGTTTTCAAGAGCTTAAGGAAAAGCTGACTACCGCACCTGTGTTGACGATTCCATCTGGTTCTGGAGGATTTGAGATCTATAGTGATGCGTCATTCAGAGGACTGGGTTGTGTGCTGATGCAACATGGCCGAGTTGTTGCATACGCCTCCCGTCAATTGAGACCTCATGAGTAGAACTATTCAACGAATGACTTAGAACTCGCGGCGATTATTTTTGCCCTGAAGATTTGGAGACACTATTTGTGTGGAGAAAAATTCAAGATCTTCATAGACCATCAAAGTCTCAAGTACCTGTTCTCTCAGAAGGAATTGAACATGAGACAGTGCTGATGGATGGAATTGCTGAAGGACTATGACTGTGATATTTTATATCAATCGGGAAAGGCATACAAGGTCACCGATGCTTTCAGTAAGAAGTTTGCAGTTGCTCATATATTAATGAAGGAGTGGAATCTAATTGAGAGCACTTGAGATTTGGTATTCAAGTTTGAGGTAGGCCACCTTTCGAGTCTTATGGCTACCCTCAGAATTGAACCGAATGTCTAAATCAGAGTCAAATTACTCCAACCGACAGACCCAGATGTGCAAAAGATCCTTCAAGAAGACACTGAGAAAAGGAAGGCTGACTTTCAGATTTCTGATGAAGGAACATTAAGGTTCCGAGGACGTTTAGTTGTACCTGACGATGTAGAGCTTAGAGAGGATATTCTATCAGAAGCACATCGTAGCAGCTACAGCATTCGTCCTGGTAGTATCAAGATGTATCAGAATCTGCGTCAACACTATTGGTGGTTAGGTATGAAGGCGAACATTGCCAAACATGTCGCTAAGTGTCTAACGTGTCAGCAGGTCAAAGCTCAGCATTGCAAGCTGAGAGAACTTTTGCAACTTCTTGAGATTCCAGAGTGGAAATGGGAGCATATTACGATGGACTTCATGATTAGGCTACCGAGGAGTCAGAGAGGAAATAATTTAATTTGGGTAGTAGTCAATAGACTGACAAAGTCGGCTCACTTCATTGTAGTTTGAAAGGATCTTAGTTTGGATAGATATACAGATTTGTACGTGTGTCAAGTGGTTTGCATGCATGAAGTGCCGGTTACGATAACTTCAGTGTGGCATCCTGGAATTTCATAAAAGTCCCTAAATATGCCATGAGCTATGGATAGGCGATAGAAGTACCGCTATTTGTATTTTGTAGCCTCCTAGTCCATGAGTTGCAATGAGATGTATGGCCAAGTCTTTAAATGGATGAATTTTGGGAAAATGAATTTTTACCTTTGGCCATGTGTATGTGATAAATTGGAACTTATGGAATTATAATTTCAAGTGTATAGTCATCTTAATTTGTAATTTAGTACTTCAATTTGATAGGGATTTAAGTAATTTTAAAAGGATTGAACTTGGGCTAATTAAGCTTGGGTCTTATGCCCAAGAGGGATGGGCCTAAGATGGGCCAAGTTGGCCGGCCCATGAGCCCATGAGGGGCTGTCGACCGTGCGAAGGGGAGGGGAAGAGACTGGTTGCATGCCCTCCCCCACTTGTCCTTTGAAGTGTGCCAAGTGTCCCCCATGCATTGCCAATGATTGCTCATCATTGAGGGGAAGAAAATTTGGAGAGATGATGGCCGGTTTAAGCGAGAATGAGGGGGAGAGAGAGAGGGGGGTTCGTCCGAAGAGAAAGAGAGGAGAGGAAGAGGAAAGGAGGAGAGCTGTCCGTCGACCGTCCGCCTGTTTGCCGCCCGTTCGCCGCCGTGTGCTTGTCGCTAGCTCGGTTTAGAGGCAAGTTAGGGTCCTCTTACTACTCTTGCATGTGTGTGTTGCATGTATGTTTGGAGAAATGTCGAATTTTGGGCGATTAGGAGGGAGAAACCAAAGCTAGAATGACTTGTTCTTGCGTGATGTTGCTGTTTTCGCACGAACCGCCTGAGCCAGAATCTTGTAAGAGCTTGCATGCATGTTTTGAGTTATATTTTGACTTTGATTCCTTCATTAAATTTTTATCCAACATCTTAAACTACAACATACTAAACTTTGGTGTAAAATGGTGGAGATTTAAGGGGTCAAAATCTCATCCTACGGAGACACTAGATCTGGAATTGTTTTGCTGACCTTGTGGTAGATTTGTGGTTGCATGTTGATTTTTATCAAGAATCTCTCTTCGACTTCTTCATGAAACTTGTATAGAACATATTAAAGACTAACATACTCAAATTTTAAGTGAAATGAACAAGTTTAGCCTAGTGAATTGACTTACTCTTGAAGACGGTAAACCTGGAGACGCGGTACTGGACACCCGAGACTTCATGGACATATATGTTGACTGTTCTTTGGACATTTGACTTAGATCCCTTCATAAAAGTTGTAGGGGACATCTTGAAGTAAAACATATCCAAATTTCAGAGGAAATGAAGAATAATAAGTGGGTCAAAATTCGGTATTTTGGAGATGACTACACTGGACGTTTCGGTATGAGGACCAGAAGCTTCGAACGACTATAGGAAATTATCTAAAACGAATATGGCCTAGAAGTCTTCATGAAAAATATACTTTACTTTCTGAACTATAACCTGGTAAAATATCATAATTTTCGGAGGTTGTTTGGGTATTTTAATCGAATTATTTCAAAAACTGCACATTCTGTTTTTATCCGAAATTGCATGCTGTGATTGTGTGAATGATATATTTTGTGTGGAACTTTATTGGCCATGTGTTTTTCATGAAATCAATTTTTTATTGTCTTGTTTATCATATGCCTTAATTTCATGATTTTTGGGAATCATATGGATATTTAATTTAAATATTTTCAAAAATGGTGTAAGCTGGAATTTTAAATAAATTCCAAAAAGGCATGATAAATGGACTAATTAAATTGTACGAACTCCATAAACTTTATTTTTATGAATGATTACGTCTTGCTGCATGTATGATGATGACTGATGATGCATGTATAGATCAAATGATGATAGTGATTTTGTTTGCCATTACATCATGTGCCATGCTGAGTTGAGACATAAATTGGTAAACATGATCAATGATAAATGAGGAATCTGTTTGTGGCTATTGATAATGCCTTGGGAGTATCAGGATGCCCAGAATGTATAGAGATACATGGCCGGATGGCCTCGGGAGTTTCGAGATGCTCGGAATGGTTGAGTGCTGGAAGTCTCGGAGGTCTTTGCTCGAGGGGATGCCTCGTGATGCCAATTGGGATGCGAGATGTCCGGAATGTGGGGGTGCCGGATGCCCGGTGGCCTTAAATGGCTTAATGCCGGAGGTTTTTCTCGCGATGCCAGGATGGGGTGCGAGTGTAAAGTATGGGATGAAATTGATGATCCCTTGAAAGAGTGATGTGGTGATTGAATTGAAAATTAAAAGTGGAAATTGAATCATGCATATATGACATGATATGATGATGATCACCTATGGCATGATGATATGCATATATGACATGATATGATGATGATCACCAATGGCATGATGATATGCATATATGATATGATATGATTGTGATTAAGATGTATAATGGTATATGTATGGCTTCAAGATAAATATGCTTGGATGCATGAGTGACATGTATGATGTTATGATTGTATTGTATGATGCATTGAGTGGTTATTGGATTCATTTACCTGCTAAGTGGTTGTACGCACCCCTTCGGGGACCAACATTTCATATTAGCAGGATGCTGCTCTCTGCTGTCACGTGGGGCGTATTTTACGGGCAGCTGTGACACCTCAAACCCTTCGCAGGTCGTCACCAGCGCCGAAGTTACACTTTATTACCTTTTCCTATCTTGTACTTAGAACAAGCATCGTTAATCACAGGCATTTTTTTTTTAAAGCGGTCCCAACGCGACTCATAGTGGAAGCAAATTAAACATCACCATCTATCCCCCTACCAATCCATGATACCAATACACACCAGCTAAACATCGGGATTTTATAAACAACTTCGACACTTTGCTTACATACATATATAGCAAGATGGGATTCCCTTCGGGTCGGTACAAAACAAGAAAGGCTAGGACTCGCCATGTCCTGCCTAAAATCTCAAAAAAGAAACCTCGACCCCTAACATCATACGAGCATAAAACCCCCCATCGAAAGTGTCGACTATCTACATCAAAAAGAGATCCAGCTCCTACTCATCGCGCGCAGGTCTCAAACCCAACCCGGTGCATCAGGCGGTGGTGGCGGCAACATCCCTCGCATAGCTCCATCCCGACGAACGTGCACAGAAATGAACTCCTGAATGATAGGGCCCCTAGCCAGGCCTATGTCGTACATCACTAGACAATGTACTCGAATAAAAGTCAATCCGGGAACAGAGGGACAGTCTATCTCAGCACACTCGACCTCTACATCGGACGGTAGACCATAAAACACACCACGCGTGACGGCAGGAAGCGGCATACTGGCTAATCTGAAATGTTATCTCCAAAATGGGTGAGTACAACCACTCAGCAGATAGGGAAATCCAATAACAACTCAATGCATCACGCGTATCATCATACATTGCAAGCATTCCTTACCTTACAGCCATGCACATATTATCATGCATCATCATATCAATTCATAACGCATTCATGTATATCATCATCATTATCATCACCATGCATATCATCATGCATATCATATCATGGAAGATCATCATATCACATCACATCACATATCATCATCATCATCATCATCATCATCATCATGCATATCATATCATGGGTGATCATCATATCACATCACATATCATCATCATCATCATCATGCATATCATCATGCATATCATATCATGGGTGATCATCATATCACATCACATATCATCATCATCATCATCATCATCATCATCATGCATATCATATCATGGGTGATCATTATATCACATCGCATATCATCGTCATCATCATGCATATCATCATGCATATTATATCATAGGTGATCATCATATCACATCACATATCATCATCATCATCATCATCATCATCATCATCATGCATATCATCATGCATATTATATCATAGGTGATCATCATATCACATCACATATCATCATCATCATCATCATCATCATCATCATCATCATCATCATCATCATCATCATCATCATGCATATCATCATGCATATCATATTATATCATGGGTGATCATCATATCACATCACATATCATCATCATCATTATCATCATGCATATCATCATGCATATCATATCATGGGTGATCATTATATCACATCGCATATCATCGTCATCATTATCATGCATATCATCATGCATATTATATCATAGGTGATCATCATATCACATCACATATCATCATCATCATCATCATCATGCATATCATCATGCATATCATATTATATCATGGGTGATCATCATATCACATCACATCACATATCATCATCATCATTATCATGCATATCATCATGCATATCATATTATATCATGGGTGATCATTTTTCATCTTTTATCTTTAAGTTCGATCACCACATCACCCATTTCTCATATCATCGATTTCATCATCCCTTCGGGCAAAGACCTCCGACAGGGTTCCCAGCATTCCAGCCATCCCATGGCCACCGGGCTTCCGGCCCCCCACATTCCGGGCATCTCGCATCTCAACTAGCATCACGAGGCATTCCCTTCGGGCGAAACCTCCGACGGGGCTTCCGGCCTTTACCCTTCTAGCCGGGCATCCGCACCCCAATCCCGGCATCGCGAGGCATTCCTTTCGGGCAAAGACCTCCGACAAGGCTTCCGCCCCCCCCACATTAGGGCATCCTGAATCTCAGTGGAATTCCGGCAATGTATCTCTATACATTCCGAGCATCATCCGCCATCACAACCATCTCCTCATTTACCATCATTCATATTCACCAGTATTTTATTCACATTTTAACATGGCACATGGCATGATATCAAACAAATCATACTAGGCATGACATTCACACATGCATTGATTCAATTGCCATACATATGCCAAGACCTTATTCACATGTGCATCTCAATTCAATATCATAGACATATCAAGACTTTATCACATGTGCATCTCAATCCAATATCATAGACATATCAAGACTTTATCACATGTGCAACATAAATTAATTGAATGGAATCTATGGCCAATGAAATAATTCCTTTTTATTTATTTATTTTTATTTATTTATTTATTTATTATTATTATTATTATTATTATTTTTAATAACTATAAACTCCCAAAATTATCAAAATTCAAGTAATTATTAAACAAACCCATAGGATGATAATTACTTGCAAAATTCATGGCCAAATTGAATTTTTATAAAATTTCATAATTTTCCCAAAACATCCTATGCTTCTCGGATGAAACCAGAATGCACGGTTTCCGAATAAATTCAATTAAAATATCCATATGGCCTCCAAAAATTACGAAATTTTACAGAGTGATAGCCAAGACATTTTCGCACAACTTTCATGAAGAACTTCAAGCCATATTATTTTTATATTATTTAATACAAACTCACGAAGCTTCTGGAACCACTACCGCATCGTCCAGGATACACATCTCCGAAATATTTATATTTCACCCATCTATTCTCTTTCTTTTCCCCTGAAATTTGGATATGTTATGTATCAAGGTGTCCTATACAAGTTTCATGAAGAGATCTAGGTCAAATAACCAGATTATGGTCACCATTTAAGTCCTTGAAGTCTCGGGTATCTCAAAATACATCACCAGAACCATCGTCTCCAAGATCTAGCCGATTTACTAGGCTATACTTGTTAATTTCACTTAAAATTTGAGTATGTTGTAGTTTAATATGTCTCCTACAACTTTAATGAAGAAACCGAAGTGATATTCTCAACAAAAACCAACATGCAACCATGAATCTAGCAAGAGGTCAGTAAAAACTCTCCAGATCTGAGGTCTCCGTATAACAAGACTTTAACCCCTCAAATCTCCATAATTTTTCACGAAATTTCAGTATGTTATACTAAAAGATGTTAGCTACAACTTCCATGAAGAAATTGAAGCCAAAATCGAACTCCAAACACACATGCAAGCTCAGACAAGTTACTGACTCCTACAATCCGAGCAAGAACAGTCACACGGCTTGAAAACAACCAACCCTTACCTCAGTTTTTCTCACAAATATCACCCAAAATCGAACATGCAAACCATATACACACATGCAAGAGAAGTTAGAGGACTCCACTTGCCTCTAGGATGAACAAACGACGGCGTACGGCGGTGTACACGGCGAACGGACAGCGGGACACGGCAGCTCCTCCTCGGCTCCGCCTCCTCTCCCTCTCGGTCTCTCCCTCTCTCTCGCGATTTCTCTGTCTCTCTCACCCTCTCTCTCGGCCGAATGAAGAAAACCGGCCGCCTTCTCTCTGTCCTCCCCTCTTATACTCCCTAATCCTCATGATTAGCAATCATGAGATTGCCTACAAACCCACCAATGCATGGCCTTCCTTCATGCCACTTGTCACATTGGTTTTTTTCTTTTAAATTTGATTTGAGCTTTGGAGTTGGGCTTGGGCTTGGGCCCATCCAGCCCTCCTCCTTGGGCTGGTCGACAGCCTCCTTGTGGGCTCTAATGGGCGGCCAACTTGGCCCATTAGGGTTCCACTCTTGGGCTTAAGGCCCAATCCTCTTTTCTTTTTTTTTTTGAAATTCTTCTATAAATATTTTTGAATTCCAATTTTCATCTCGGCCAAAGTCTTGGGATATTTTTGTTCATTGAAATTTAAATCATATGGCCAAGCATAGATTATTAATCTATTAAATTTAAATTTCCACAATCACAAGCACAAATCATCAAATTAAAAGACTAATGGCTAAAACATAAGCCATGGAAATTCTACCACCTAATTAAAGACTTTAACACACCATATGGCTTGGCTTTGAATTTTTGGGATGCCACAACTCTCCCCTTCTTAGAGAATTTCGTCCTCGAAATTCAAGCACTACTCACACCTTCTTGAAATAAATAAGGGTACTCTTCCTTCATTTGATCATCACTTTCCCATGTGGCTTCTTCCACATCATGATGTCACCATAACACCTTAACTAATGGGATCTTTTTGGTCCTAAGAATTTGCTCCTTTCGATCCAATATCTGCACAGGCTCCTCAATGTACCTTACTTTATCATCCATTTTGATGGCTTCATGATCGAGTATGTGACCAAGGTCCGGCTGGTACTTCCTCAACATCGATACATGAAACACATCGTGCAGATTTTCCAACTTAGGAGGTAATGCTAAACGATAAGCTACATCCCCTATCCTCTCAAGAATTTCAAAAGGTCCAACAAACCTAGGTCTTAGCTTACCCTTCATCCCGAATCGAGATATTCCTTTCATTAGAGATACCTTAAGGAATACATGGTCTCCACACTAAATTCCAAAGGCCTTCTACGTCTATCCGCATAGCCTTTGTCTACTCGATTTGTTCTAAGTCTTTCTCTGATAACTTCAACAGCCTCGGCGGTAACTTGTACCAGTTCAGGTCCTGTCAACTTCCTTTCACCCACTTCACTCCAACAAACAGGAGTCCTACATCTCCTTCCATATAATGCTTCATAAGGTGCCATGCCTATACTCTTCTGAAAGCTATTATTATAGGCAAACTCTACCAAATGCAACCTTTCATCCCAATTTCCTTTGAAATCGATTACACAAGCCCTTAACATATCCTCTAATATCTGGATCACTCTTTCGTGACCATCCGTCCGAGGATGAAAGCAATACTAAAGCTGAAGCTTAGATCCTAATGAAATTTGAAGACTTTTCCAAAAATTCGAAGTAAACCTCGAATCTCGATCTGAAGTAATGGTCCTTTGGAACACCATGTAAGTGTACCACTTGACTTACGTACATGTCCGCATACTTATCCATTGGGTAGTCCATGCGAATCGCTAAGAAATGAGCCGACTTAGTCAAACGATCCACTATCACCCAAATTGAATCATGACTACTTGATGTCCTTGGCAATCCTTGCACAAAGTCCATCGTTATATGTTCCCATTTCCATTCTGGAATGTCTAATGGTCTTAAAAGTCATGCGGGTTTACGATGCTCCGCTTTTCACTTGCTGACATGTCAAACATTGAGATACGTACTTAGCCGTATCTGCCTTCATACCATTCCACCAAAATTGCTGACGCAAATTTCTGTACATCTTTGTACTACCGGGTGGATACTATAATTACTCTTATGTGCCTCCGACAGAATTTCCTTCCTCAATTCCTCATTGTCGGGAACACAAAGTCGTCCTTGACATCTTACTATTCCATCATCAGAGATTTGAAATTCTGATCTTTTCCCTAAAGATACAGCATCTTTCACTTTCAAAATCTCTGGGTCAGATTCTTGCAGGATTTTAATTCTCTGGATAATCTCTGGCTCAATCCTTAATGTGCTAAGCACTAGTAAGACAATCCGTTTCCAATTTAAACTCTGAATTTGCTACGAGATTCTAACAATTTCTTGTGGCATCCCAAAATTCAAAGCCAAGCCTTAAGGTGTGTTAAAGTCTCGATTAGGTGACAAGATTTCCATGGCTTACGTTTTGGCCATTAGTCTTTTAATTTGATGATTTGTGCTTGTGATTGTGGAAATTTAAATTTAATAGATTAATAATCTATGCTTGGCCATATGATTTAAATTTCAATGAACAAGAATATCCCAAGACTTTGGCTGAGATGAAAATTAGAATTCAAAAATATTTATAGGAGAATTTCAAAAAAATGAAAAAAAGAGGTTAAATTGGAATGGGCCTTGGACCCATTTGGAACCCTTAATGGGCCAAGTGGGCCAAGCTAGTCGAGCCCAAGAGGAGTTCAACCAGCCCAAGGAGGAGTGGCCGGATGGCCCAACTCCAAAGCCCAAGCCCAAAATCAATTCAAAATTTAATGTGACAAGTGGCAAAGGGCAAGAGCATGCATTGGTTGGTTTTTAGGCAAAGCAATCATTATCAATCATGAGCTTTAGGGAGTATAAGAGGGAAGGAGAGAGAGAGGGTGGCCGGTTCTTTGCTCATTTGGCCGAGAGAGAGAAATCGTGAGAGAGAGAGAGAGGTGTGCGAGAGAGAGGAGGAGCGAGCCGAGAGGAGGAGGAAGGAAGGAGTCGCCGTTCATTCGCCGTCCGATGCCGTGTCCGTCCGTACGCCGTTGTTTGTCCATTTTAGAGGCAAGTGGAGTCCTCTAACTTCTATTGCATGTGTGTACATGGTTTGCATGTTCGATTTTGGGTGATATTTGTGAGAAAAACCGAGGTAAGGGTTGGTTGTTTTCAAGCCGTGTGACTGTTCTTGCTCTGTTTGTAGGAGTCAGTAACTTGTTTGAGCTTGCATGTGTATTTGGAGTCCGATTTTTGCTTCGAGTTCTTCATGAAAGTTGTAGCTAACATCTTTTAGTACAACATACTGAAATTTATTGGAAAATTATGGAGATATGAGGGGTCAAAGTCTTATTCTACGGAGACCCCAGATCTGTGAACTTTTCACTGACCTCTTGTTGAATTCTTGGTTGCATGTTGGTTTTTGATGAAAATATGACTTTGATGTCTTAATGAAAGTTGTAGGTAACATATTAAACTACAAAATAATAAAATTTGAAGCGAAATTAACAAGTATAGCCTAGTAAATCGGCTAGATCTTGGAGACGACGATTCTGGTGATGTGTTCTGAGATACCCGAGACTTCAAGGACTTAAATGATGACCATAATCTGGTTATTTCACCTAGATATCTTCATTAAACTTGTATATGACACCGTGATACATAACATATCCAAATTTCAGAGGAAAAAAAAGAGAATAGATGGGTGAAATCTTAATATTTCGGAGATGTGTATTCTGGACGATGCGGTAATGGATCCAGACGCTTCGTGAGCTTATATAAAATAATATAAAAATAATATGGCTTGGAGTGCTTCATGAAAGTTGTGCGAAAATGTCTTGGGTATTACTCTGTAAAATTTTGTAAGTTTTGGAGGCCATATGGATATTTTAATCGAATTTATTTGGAAACTGTGCATTCTGGTTATTATCCGAATATCATGTGCTATTTTGTGGAAATTGTGAAATCCAATTTGGCCATGAATTTTGCATGAAATTTGTCATCGTATTGGTTTGTTTAATGATTGTTTGAATATTATGATTTTGGGAAAATCATAGATATTGAATTTAAT
Source organism: Eucalyptus grandis (assembly GCF_016545825.1). Lineage (NCBI taxonomy): Eukaryota > Viridiplantae > Streptophyta > Magnoliopsida > Myrtales > Myrtaceae > Eucalyptus > Eucalyptus grandis. The sequence goes on along the minus strand of NC_052619.1, from coordinate 21,570,794 downwards.
ATTTATTTATGAAAATAAATAAATGTAATAATAAAATTAAATAATAATAATAATATAATAATAAAATAAAAAGGGATTATTTTATTGGCCATAAATTCCATTGAATTTATTAGTGAATAATTATGCATTGTTGCATGTATGATAAGACATTGGTGTATGTATGACCATGAATTGTGATGCATGTGTGAATCATATGCCATGTTAAATGAGATCAAAGCAATGATAAATTTGGATAATGATAAGTGAGTAAGTGGTTGTGGTGGAGGATGAGGCCGGAATGTACAGAGATGCATTGCCGGAATTCCCTGGGAGATTCATGATGCCCGGAATGTAGGGGGGCGGAAGCCTTGTCGGAGATCTTTGCCCGAAAGGAATGCCTCGCGATGCCAGAATTGTGGTGCGAGATGCCGGGCTAGAAGGGTAAAGGCCGGAAGCCCTATCGGAGGTTTCTCCCCGAAGGGAATGCCTCGTGATGCTAGTTGAGATGCGAGATGCCCGGAATGTGGGGGGCCGGAAGCCCGGTGGCCATGGGATGGCTGGAATGGGAACCCTGTCGGAGGTCTTTGCCCGAAGGGATGATGAAATTGATGATTGAGAAATGGGTGATGTGGTGATCAAATTTAAAGATAAAGTTGAAAATTAAATCATGGCATGATATGCATGATGATGATGATGATGATGATGATGATATGTGATGTGATATGACGATCACCCATGATATATATGCATGATGATATGCATGATGATGATGATGATGATGATGATGATATGTGATGTGATATGATGATCACCCATGGCATGATATGCATGATGATATGCATGATGATGATGATGATGATGATATGTGATGTGATATGATGATCACCCATGATATATATATGCATGATGATATGCATGATGATGATATGTGATGTGATATGATGATCACCCATGATATGATATGCATGATATGATACGCATGATGATGATGATGATGATGATGATGATGATATGTGATGTGAAATAGGGATGATCACCTATGATATGATATGCATGATGATATGCATGGTAATGATAATGATGATGAGATATGATATGGCTCGAAGATATGTATGATGAAATGATGCTATGATGATGATGTCATGAATTGATACGATGATGCATGATAGTATGCGCATGGCTGCAAGGTAAGTTATGCCTGTTATGCATGTGTGATTTGTATGATGCATTGAGCTGTTATTGGATTTCCCTATCTGTTGAGTGGTTGTACTCACCCCTTTTGGGGATAACATTTCAGATTAGCTAGTATGCCGCTTCCTGCCGTCACGCGTGGTGTGTTTTATGGTCTACCGTCCGATGTAGAAATCGAGTGTGCTGAGATAGACTGTCCCTCTGTTCCCGGACTGACTTTTATTCAAGTACGCTGTCTAGTGATGTATGACATAGGCCTGGCTAAGGGCCTTGTTATTCAGGAGTTTATATCCGTACGCGTTCGTCGGGATGGAGCTATGCGAGGGATGTTGCCGCCGCCACCGCCTGATGCACCGGGTTGGGTGTGAGACCTGCGCGCGATGAGTAGGAGCTGGATCTCTTTTTGATGTAGATAGTCGACACTTTCGATGGGGGGTTTTGTGCTCGTATGATGTTGGGGGTCGAGGTTTCTTTTTGAGATTTTAGGCAGGACATGGCAGAGTCCTAGCCTTTCTTGTTTTGTACCGACCCGAAGGGAATCCCATCTTGCTATATATGTATGTAAGCAAAGTGTCGAAGCTGTCTATAAAAATCCTGATGTTTAGCTGGTGTGTATTTGTATCATGGATTGGTAGGGGGATAGATGGTGATGTTTAATTTGCTTCCGCTATGAGTCGCGTTGGGACTGATCGTTTTAAATAAATAAATAAATAAAAATGTGTCTGCAAATTAGGACGCTTGTTCGAAAGAAAGAAAGGTAATAAAGTGTAACATCGGTGCTGGTGACGACCTGCGAAGGGTTCAAGGTGTCACAGCTGCCCTTTTTTTGGTATCAAAGCGAATGGTTATAGGTGGAGTGATAAGGAGCCTCATTTGGAATTGAGGAACATGATGACAATGCACACCATAGGATCTAAAACGAAATAATTGATTAACGGGTGATGGGTATTCACTCATAGATCCCCAATAGTTTATTTTGAGTTGCCTTTAGGTACCAGTAACATGTATATGTTACTTATGTAGTAGTAGTAATTGCTATGAATGGAGGCAGTGAATCTCAGATTATTCATGAGGCAATGCTTGGAAATTGTGGGAAAGTTATGGTGCGAGCTGGAAGTGCTCATCCATCGAGGGCTGAAGCCTCTGCTGCAAGGGCTGAACCCCGAATGGAAGATATCCTGCAGGCATTAGCCAATATTGGAAATCTGATGGAGAGGCGGGGCGCGCAACAGCTGGGAGCGAGAACGCCGTACTCAAGGACTAGTGGAGCAGTTTTTGAAGCTGAAGCCACTTAAGTTTAATGGAATGGAAGTCCTGAGGAGGCAGAGCATTGGATTGATGGGATGGAACGAATTTTCTGGCTGTTGGACTGCACCAATGCTGAGAAAATAGTCTTAGCAGAGTATCAATTGGAGGGAAATGCGAAGTTTTGGTGGAGAGCTTCGGAGGACATAATCTTTCCACCAGGTACTGATGTTAGCTGGGAGGAGTTTGTTAAGGCTTTCAATAGGAAGCATTTCTCTAATTGTGCTAAGGATAGAAAGATTACTGAATTTGTTCAGTTAGTGCAAAAAGAGTTGATAGTAGATCAGTATGAGGCTAGATTTTCTGAATTGTCTAGATATGCTCCTAGATTGATTGAGGATCAGGAAGAGAAGGCTAAGAGATTCCTGAAAGGATTGAGGACTGACATTAGGAAGCAACTGGTGCCTTTGAACATAAGGGATTATAATGAGATTTATGAAAGGGCGTAGTTAGTGGAGCAGGAGCTGTTGAGAGAGCGGTCGGAGTTTAAGAAACTGTTGAATTTTAATGATGTGAGAAAGGGGAAGAGACCTTATTCTGGTCAAGGTCAGACCTGGAATGTGAAGAAAAAGAGTAACTTTGGGAATTTTGGAGGGGCTAGGAGTGGTTTGAATATAGGGAAAGCACCCTATTAGCCTGGTGTTTGCCAGAAGTGTAATGGACGTCATGGCCCAGGACCTTGTACGGGACAACATAAATGTTTTGGTTGTGGACAAGTGGGTCATCTTAGGAGGAATTGCCCACAAGAAAGGTCGCAAGTGAGTGTTGGCTCGGTGCGACAAGGATATCAGAGTGCTGTTAGGTCGAATCCGCAAGGAAATCCTCAGAGACCACATGTACAAGGAGGGTGTATGCGATCACCCAGGAGGAAGCGGAAGCTTCCAAGAATGTTATCTCAGGAACGATTCTTATTAATGGTGAAAAGGCATATGCATTGTTTGACACGGGTGCAACGCATTCGTTTGTGTCTGGCAGATATAGATGTTTGAATAAGATAGAAGTTATGCCTCTTGAGACGCCTCTTTGTGTTTCCACGCCTTTAAAGGATATGGTATTGTCTACGCTGGTGTGTGGAAATTGTAAGATATCAATGGGGGAAAGGATATGGAAATAGACTTGGTTGTAATGGCTATGTATGATTTTGACGTTATTATAGGAATGGGTGGCTTTGTAAGTATCGGGCTAGAATGGATTGCTATAGAAGAGTGATTCAATTCGTTTTACCTGATCAATCTAGTTGTGAATTTTTAGGAGGTCAGACCCATTTTCCTGTAGCGCTTATTTCGGCGGTAGAAGCCTGTAAGTTACTTGACGAAGGATGTCAAGGGTACCTAGCCATAGTTAGGGATTATGCAAGGAAGGAGCCTAATCTTGAGGAAGTTTGTGTAGTTAACGAATTTCAAGATGTATTTCCTGAGGAATTGCCTGGATTGCCGCCAGAGCGGGAGATTGAATTTGAAATTGAATTAATGCCTGGAACAGGACCTATATCAAAAGCCCCATATAGGATGGCCTTAGTTGAATTGAAGGAGTTGAAAGTGCAACTGCAAGAATTGCCTGACAAAGGATTCATTAGACCAAGTGCTTCACCTTGTGGTGCACCGGTCTTATTTGTGAAAAAGAAAGATGGATCGATGCGCTTGTGTATTGACTATAGGCAGTTGAATCAGGTGACCATTAAGAATAAGTATCCTTTGCCTAGAATTGATGACTTGTTTGACCAACTCCAGGGAAGTTCAGTTTTCTCTAAGATTGATTTGAGGTCGGGATACCATCAGTTGAGAATTAAAAAGGAGGACATTCCTAAGACTGCGTTCAGGACTCGTTATGGACACTATGAGTTCCTTGTTATGCCATTTGGATTGACTAACGCCCCGGCTGCATTTATGGATTTGATGAATAGAATATTTCAGCCTTATTTAGACCAGTTTGTGACTATTTTTATTGATGATATTCTGGTATATTCAAAAGGGCTCAAAGAGCATGAGCAGCATTTGAGAATAGTTTTGCAGACCCTGAGAGAGCATAAGCTGTATGCTAAGTTTAGTAAATGTGAATTCTGGTTGGACCAGATAATATTTCTAGGACATGTGGTGTCGGGAAAAGGAATTGCAGTAGACCCAGCAAAAGTTGAAATGGTAGTGAATTGGCCGAGACCGACGACACCTACTGAAATACGAAGTTTCTTAGGACTGGCTGGTTATTATAGAAGGTTCATTGAGGGATTTTCAAGACTGGTAGGGCCTTTAACTAAATTGACTCGAAAGAATGTGAAATTTGAGTGGAATGGAGAATGTGAAAGGAGTTTTCAGGAGCTCAAAAGGAAATTAACTTCAGCACCAATTCTGACTATACTTACTGAACCTGATGGTTTCACAGTGTATAGTGATGCATCTTACAAAGGACTAGGATGTGTGTTGATGCAGCATGGCAAGGTCATAGCCTATGCATCCAGACAATTGAAACCCCATGAGCTAAATTACCCGACGCATGATTTAGAGCTAGCGGCTATAGTGTTTGCCTTGAAAATATGGAGACACTATTTGTATGGGGAAAAGTTTGAGATTTATACGGATCCTAAAAGTTTGAAGTATCTGTTCTCACAAAAGGAGTTGAACATGAGACAAAGGAGGTGGATGGAGTTGTTGAAGGATTATGATTGTGAGATAAGATATCATCCAGGGAAAGCGAATAGAGTAGCAGATGCTCTTAGTCGAAAGTCGACCATAGAAATAGCTAGTTTGAGGATGGCAGAATGGAAATTGTTAGAATCTGTGGCAAATTCAAAGTTTAAATTGGAAATGGATTGTCTTACTGGCATGCTTAGCGCATTAAGGATTGAGCTAGAGATTATCCAGAGAATTAAAATCCTGCAAGAATCTGACCCAGAGATTTTGAAAGTGAAGAATGCTGTATCTTTAGGAAAAAGATCAGAATTTCAGATCTCTGATGATGGAATAGTAAGATGTCAAGGACGACTTTGTGTTCCCGACAATGAGGAATTGAGAAAGGAAATTCTGTCGGAGGCACATAAGAGTAATTATAGTATCCACCCAGGTAGTACAAAGATGTACAGAAATTTGCATCAGCAATTTTGGTGGAATGGTATGAAGGCAGATACGGCTAAGTATATATCTCAATGTTTGACATGTCAGCAAGTGAAAGCGGAGCATCGTAAACCCGCAGGACTTTTGAGACCATTAGACATTCCAGAATGGAAATGGGAACATATAACGATGGACTTTGTGCAAGGATTGCCAAGGACATCAAGTAGTCATGATTCAATTTGGGTGATAGTGGATCGTTTGACTAAGTCGGCTCATTTCTTAGCGATTCGCATGGACTACCCAATGGATAAGTATGCGGACATGTATGTAAGTCAAGTGGTACGCTTACATGGTGTTCCAGTGACTATTACTTCAGATTGAGATTCGAGGTTTACTTCAAATTTTTGGAAAAGTCTTCAAATTGCATTAGGATCTAAGCTTCAGTTTAGTACTGCTTTTCATCCTCAGACAGATGGTCAGTCAGAAAGAGTGATCCAGATATTAGAGGATATGTTAAGGGCTTGTGTAATCGATTTCAAAGGAAATTGGGATGAAAGGTTGCATTTGGTAGAGTTTGCCTATAATAATAGCTTTCAGAAAAGTATAGGCATGGCACCTTATGAGGCATTATATGGAAGGAGATGTAGGACTCCTGTTTGTTGGAGTGAAGTGGGTGAAAGGAAGTTGACAGGACCTGAACTGGTACAAGTTACCGCTGAGGCTGTTGAAGTTATCAGAGAAAGACTTAGAACGGCTCAGAGTAGATAGAAAGGCTACGCAGATAGACGTAGAAGGCCTTTGGAATTTAGTGTGGGAGACCATGTATTCCTTAAGGTATCTCCAATGAAAGGAATATCTCGATTCGGGATGAAGGGTAAGCTAAGACCTAGATTTGTTGGACCTTTTGAAATTCTTGAGAGGATAGGGGATGTAGCTTATCGTTTAGCATTACCTCCTAAGTTGGAAAATCTGCACTATGTGTTTCATGTATCGATGTTGAGGAAGTACCAGCCGGATCCTGGTCATATACTCGATCATGAAGCCATCAAAATGGATGAGAAAGTAAGGTACATTGAGGAGCCTATGCATATATTGGATCGAAAGGAGCAAATTCTTAGGACTAAGAAGATCCCATTAGTTAAGGTGTTATGGCGACATCATGATGTGGAAGAAGCCACATGGGAAAGTGAGGATCAAATGAAGGAAAAGTACCCTTATTTATTTCAAGAAGGCGCGAGTAGTGCTTGAATTTCGAGGACGAAATTCTCCAAGGAGGGGAGAATTGTGGCATCCCAAAAATTCAAAGCCAAGCCTTAAGGTGTGTTAAAGTCTCTGATTAGGTGACAAGATTTCCATGGCTTATGTTTTGGCCATTAGTCTTTTAATTTGATGATTTGTGCTTGTGATTGTGGAAATTTAAATTTAATAGATTAATAATCTATGCTTGGCCATATGATTTAAATTTCAATGAACAAGAATATCCCAAGACTTTGGCCAAGATGAAAATTAGAATTCAAAAATATTTATAGGAGAATTTAAAAAAAGAAAAAGAAAAAAAAAAGAGGTTAAATTGGAATGGGCCTTGGACCCATTTGGCTTAAAGTTGGTGGGCCAAGCTAGAGCCCAAGAGGGAGTTCGACCAGCCCAAGGAGGAGTGGCCGGATGGCCCAACCCAAAGCCCAAGCCCAAAATCAATTCAAAATTTAATGTGATAAGTGGCAAAGGGCAAGAGCATGCATTGGTTGGCTTTTAGGCAAAGCAATCATTATCAATCATGAGCTTTAGGGAGTATAAGAGGGAAGGAGAGAGAGAGGGTGGCCGGTTCTTTGCTCATTTGGCCGAGAGAGAGAAATCGTGAGAGAGAGAGAGGTGTGCGAGAGAGAGGAGGAGCCGAGCCGAGAGGAGGAGGAAGGAAGGAGTCGCCGTGTCCCGCCGCCGTGTCCGTCCGCCGTACGCCGTTGTTTGTCCATTTTAGAGGCAAGTGGAGTCCTCTAACTTCTCTTGCATGTGTGTACATGGTTTGCATGTTCGATTTTGGGTGATATTTGTGAGAAAAACCGAGGTAAGGGCTGGTTGTTTTCAAGCCGTGTGACTGTTCTTGCTCTGTTTGTAGGAGTCAGTAACTTGTTTGAGCTTGCATGTGTATTTGGAGTCCGATTTTGGCTTTGAGTTCTTCATGAAAGTTGTAGCTAACATCTTGTAGTACAACATACTGAAATTTAGTGGACAATTATGGAGATATGAGGGGTCAAAGTCCTATTCTACGGAGACCCCAGATCTGTGAAGTTTTCACTGACCTCTTGTTGGATTCTTGGTTGCATGTTGGTTTTTGATGAAACTCTGACTTAGATGTCTTAATGAAAGTTGTAGGTAACATATTAAAATACAACATACTAAAATGTTAAGTGAAATGAACAAGTATAGCCTAGTAAATCGGCTAGATCTTGGAGACGATGATTCTGGTGATGTGTTCTGAGATACCCGAGACTTCAAGGACTTAAATGATGACCATAATCTGGTTATTTGACCTAGATCTCTTCATGAAACTTTTAGAGGACACCTTGATACATAACATATCCAAATTTCAGAGGAAAAGAAATAGAATAGATGGGTAAAATCTTAATATTTCGGAGATGTGTATTCTGGACGATGCGGTAATGGATCTAGAAGCTTCGTGAGGTTATATAAAATAATATAAAAATAATATGGCTTGGAGTTATTCATGAAAGTTGTGCGAAAATGTCTTGGCTATCACTCTGTAAAGTATCGTAATTTTTGGAGGCCATATGGATATTGTAATCGAATTTATTTGGAAACTGTGCATTCTGGTTATTATCCGAATATCATGTGCTATTTTGTGGAAATTGTGAAATTCAATTTGGCCATGAATTTTGCATGAAATTTGTCATCCTATTGGTTTGTTTAATGATTGTTTGAATATTATGATTTTGGGAAAATCATAGATATTGAATTTAATATTTATTTATGAAAATAAATAAATGTAATAATAAAATTAAATAAAAATAATAATAAAATAATAATAAAATAAAAAGGGATTATTTTATTGGCCATAAATTCCATTGAATTTATTAGTAAATAATTATGCATTGTTGCATGTATGATAAGACATTGGTGTATGTATGACCATGAATTGTGATGCATGTGTGAATCATATGCCATGTTAAATGAGATCAAAGCAATGATAAATGTGGATAATGATAAGTGAGTAAGTGGTTGTGGTGGAGGATGAGGCCGGAATGTATAGATGCATTGCCGGAATTCCCCGGGAGATTAAGGATGCCTGGAATGTGGGGGCCGGAAGCCTTGTCGGAGGTCTTTGCCCGAAAGGAATGCCTCGCGATGCCGGGATTTGGGGTGCGAGATGCCGGCTAGAAGGGTAAATGCCGGAAGCCCCTGTCGGAGGTTTCGCCGAAGGGAATGCCTCGTGATGCTAGTTGAGATGCGAGATGCCCGGAATGTGGGGGGCCGGAAGCCCGGTGGCCATGGGATGGTTGGAATGCTGGGAACCCTGTCGGAGGTCTTTGCCCGAAGGGATGATGAAATTGATGATTGAGAAATGGGTGATGTGGTGATCAAATTTAAAGATAAAGTTGAAAATTAAATCATGGCATGATATGCATGATGATATGCATGATGGTGATGATGATATGTGATGTGATATGATGATCACCCATGATATATATGCATGATGATATGCATGATGATGATGATGATATGTGATGTGATATGATGATCACCCATGATATATATGCATGATATGATATGCATGATGATGATGATATGTGATGTGATATGATGATCACCCATGGCATGATATGCATGATGATATGCATGATGATGATATGTGATGTGATATGATGATCACCCATGATATGATATGCATGATATGATACGCATGATGATGATGATAATGATGATATGTGATGTGATATGATGATGATGATAATGATGATATGTGATGTGAAATAGGGATGATCACCTATGATATGATATGCATGATGATATGCATGGTAATGATAATGATATGATGAGATATGATATGGCTCGAAGATATGTATGATGAAATGATGATATGATATGATGATGTCATGAATTGATACGATGATGCATGATAGTATGCGATGGATGCAAGGTAAGTTATGGCTTCAAGGTTATGCATGTGTGATTTGTATGATGCATTGAGCTGTTATTGGATTTCCCTATCTGTTGAGTGGTTGTACTCACCCCTTTTGGGGATAACATTTCAGATTAGCTAGTATGCCGCTTCCTGCCGTCACGCGTGGTGTGTTTTATGGTCTACCGTCCGATGTAGAGGTCGAGTGTGCTGAGATAGACTGTCCCTCTGTTCCCGGACTGACTTTTATTCGAGTACACTGTCTAGTGATGTATGACATAGGCTTGGCTGGGGGCCCTGTTATTCAGGAGTTTATATCCGTACACGTTCGTCGGGATGGAGCTATGCGAGGATGTTGCCGCCGCCACCCGATGCACCGGGTTGGGTGTGAGACTGCGCGCGATGAGTAGGAGCTGGATCTCTTTTTGATGTAGATAGTCGACACTTTCGATGGGGGGTTTTGTGCTCGTATGATGTTGGGGGTCGAGGTTTCTTTTTGAGATTTTAGGCAGGACATGGCAGAGTCCTAGCCTTTCTTGTTTTGTACAGACCCGAAGGGAATCCCATCTTGCTATATATGTATGTAAGCAAAGTGTTGAAGTTGTCTATAAAAATCCTGATGTTTAGCTGGTGTGTATTTGTATCATGGATTGGTAGGGGGATAGATGGTGATGTTTAATTTGCTTCTGCTATGAGTCGCGTTGGGACCGATTGTTTTAAATAAAATAAAAATGTGTCTGCAAATTAGGACGCTTGTTCGAAAGAAAGAAATGCAATAAAGTGTAACATCGGTGTTGGTGACGCATGTATATGTTACTTATGTAGTGGTAGTAGTTGCTTTGAATGAAGGCAGTGAGTCTCAGATTATTCCTGAGGCAATGCTTGGAAATTGCAGGAAAGTCATGGTGCGAGTTGGAAGTGCTCATCCATCGAGGGTTGATGCCTCTGCTACAAGGGCTAAACCCCGAATGGAAGACATCCTGCAAGCATTGGTCAATATTGGAAATTTGATGGAAAGGCAAGCGCAGCAGCAACCTGGAGCAGAACGCCGTACTCAAGGACTGGTGGAGCAATTTTTGAAGCTGAAGCCACCTAAGTTCAATGGAATGGGAAGTCCTAAGGAGGCGGAACAATGGATTGATGGGATGGAATGAATTTTCTGGCTGTTGGACTGTAATAATGCTGAGAAAATAACTTTGGCAGAGTACCAGCTAGAGGGAAATGCAAAGTTTTGGTGGAGAGCTTCGAATGACATAATCTTTCCAACAGGTATTGATGTTAACTGGAAGGAGTTTGTGAGAGCTTTCAATAGAAAGCATTTTCTGTTGTGCTAAGGATATGAAGATTATAGAATTTGTTCAACTAGAACAAAAGGAGCTGACAGTAGACCAATATGAGGCTAGATTTTCTGAACTGTCTAGATATGCTCCTAGATTGATTGAGGATCAGGAAGAAAAGGCTAAGAGATTTCTGAAAGGGTTGAGAACTGACATTAGAAAGCAACTAGTGCCTTTGAACATAAGAGATTATAATGAGATTTATGAAAGGGCGCAGTTAGTGGAGCAGGAACTATTAAGAGAACGGTCAGAGTTTAAGAAACCGTTGAATTTTAATGATGTGAGAAGGGGTAAGAGACCTTACTCTGGTCAAGGTCAGACTTGGAATGTGAAGAAGAAGAGTAATTTTGGAAATTTTGGAGGAGCAAGAAGTGGTCTGAATATAGGGAAAGCACCCTATCAGCCTGGTGTTTGTCAAAGGTGTAATGGACGACATGGCCCAGGACCTTGCAATGGACGACTAAAATGTTTTGGTTGTGGACAAGTGGGCCATCTTAGGAGAAGTTGCCCACAAGAAAGGTCGCAAGTGAGTGTTGGCTTGGTGCGATAGGGATATCAGAGTGCTGTTAGATCGAATTTGCAAGGGAATCCTCAAAGGCCACCAGCACAAGGAAGGGTGTATGCGGTCACCCAAGAGGAAGTGGAAGCTTCCAAAAATGTTATCTCAGGTACGATCCTTATCAATGGTGAAAAGGCATATGCATTGTTTGATACGGGTGCAACGCATTCATTTGTGTCTAAAGGATATAGACGTTTGAATAAAATAGAAGTTATGCCTCTTGAGACGCCTCTTTGTATTTTCATGCCTTTAAAGGATATGGTATTGTCTACGCTGGTGTGTGGGAATTGTAAGATATCAATAGAGGGAAAGGATATGGAAATAGACTTAATTGTAATGGCCATGTATGATTTTGATGTTATCATAGGAATGGACTGGCTTCATAAGTATCGGGCCAGAATGGATTGTTATAGAAGAGTGATCCAATTCGTTTTACCTGATCAGTCTAGTTGTGAATTTTTAGGAGGTTAGACCCATCTACCTGTAGCACTTATTTCAACAGTAGAAGCCTGTGCGTTACTTGACAAAGGATGTGAAGGATACCTGGCCATAGTTAAAGATTATGCAAGGAAGGAGCTTAAACTTGAGGAAGTTCGAGTAGTTAATGAATTTCAAGATGTATTTCTGAGGAATTGCGGATTACCACCGGAGCGGGAAGTTGAATTTGAAATTGAGTTAATGCAGAGCAGGACCAATATCAAAAGCCCCATATAGGATGGCCTTAGTCGAATTGAAGGAATTGAAAGTGCAACTACATGAGTTGCTTGACAAAGGATTCATTAGACCAAGTGCTTCACCTTGAGGTGAACCGGTCTTGTTTGTGAAAAAGAAAGATGGATCGATGCGCTTGTGCATTGACTATAGGCAACTGAACCAGGTGACCATTAAAAATAAGTATCATTTGCCTAGAATTGATGACCCGTTTGACCAACTCCAGGGAAGTTCGGTCTTCTCTAAGATTGACTTGAGGTCGGGATACCATCAGTTAAGAACTAAGAAAGAAGACATTCCTAAGACTACATTTAGGACTCGTTATGGGAGAGGAGGACACCTGGAGTGCCATAACTTGGCACGCCGGGACACTTAAGTGCCATAACTTTAAAAAATGGTACACTTAAGTGCCATCATCGGAGTAAAATGGGACACTTAAGTGCCACTCCGCGAAAATCCGGCCAAATGGCTGACGTGGCGACTTTCCGGCGAGCTTGGTCCAAAACGGCGTCGTTTTGCACGGCGCGTGGCGGGAAAATGCAAAAACGACGCCGTTTCGCGTCTACGTGTAAATAATAATATATAAATTAATTAAATTAGATTTAAAATATTCAAAAAATTTAAAAAAAAAAAAAAAATTTAAAAAATTTAAAAAAATTAAGAAAAATTTTAAAAATTAAGAAAATTTTAAAAATTTTAAAAATTAAGAAAAATTAAGAAAAATTTTAAAAATTTTAAAAATAAGAAAATTTTAAAAAATTTTAAAAATTTTAAAAAATAAGAAAATTTTAAAAAATTTTAAAAATTAAGAAAATTTAAAAAAATTTAAAAAAATTAAGAAAATTTTAAATTTTTTAAAAATTAAGACAAATTAAAAAAATTAAAATTATAAAAAATTATAAAAAAGGGGGGCGGGTGGGAGGCCGAACGGGCGGCTCCCTTGCGCCGCCGCCCAAACTCCCTCACCGCCCGCCACCTCCACCGCATTTTGCCTCCCCCTTTTTTTTTTAATTTTTAAATTTTTTTTAAATTTTCTTATTTTTTTTTAAATTTTTAAAATTTTCTTATTTTTAAAATTTTTTAATTTTCAAAATTAAAATTTTAAAATTTTCTTATTTTCTAAAATTTTTAAATTTTTTAAAATTAAAATTTTTAAAATTTTCTTTTCTTTTAAATTTTTAAAATTTTTTAAAATTAAAATTTTAAAATTTTCTTATTTTTTAATTTTTTTAATTTTTTAAAATTAAAATTTTTAAAATTTTCTTATTTTTTTAAATTTTTTAATTTTTAAAATTAAAATTTTTAAAATTTTCTTATTTTTAAAATTTTCTTTTTTTATTAAAATTTTAAAATTTTCTTATTTTTAAAATTTTTTTAATTTTTAAAATTAAAATTTTTAAAATTTTCTTTTTTTAGAAAAATTTTTAAAATTTTTTAAAATTAATTTTTTTATATTTTTTAAAATTAAAATTTTTTTAATTTTTAAATTTTTTTTTTTAATTTTTATGCTGATTTGGAGCTCCGGCGGGGAGCCACGTAGGCAAAAAATAATAATAAAATATTGCCACGTAGGATTTCCAATGATGTCGCGGAGGAGGTGGCATAAGTGTCCCACTCGAAAAAAAAGTAGCACTTAAGTATACCGTTTTGAAATTATGGCACTTAAGTGTCCGGCGTGCGAAGTTATGGCACTTGTGGTGGACTTACGCCCTCGTTATGGACACTACGAGTTCCTTATTATACCATTTGGATTGACTAACGCGTCGGCTGCATTTATGGATTTAATGAATAGGATATTTAAGCCCTACTTAAACCAGTTTGTGATTGTATTTATTGATGATATTCTGGTATATTCAAGAGGGCCTAAAGAGAATGAGCAACATTTGAGGATAGTTTTGCAGACCCTGAGAGAGCATGAGTTATATGCCAAGTTTAGTAAGTGTGAGTTTTGGCTGGACCAGACAATTTTTTTAGGGCATGTGGTGTCAGGAAAGGGAATTGTAGTAGACCCGGCAAAAGTTGAAATGGTAGTAAATTGGCCGAGACCAACGACACCTACTGAAATACGAAGTTTCTTAGGACTGGCTGGTTATTATAGAAGGTTTATCGAAGGATTTTCACGATTGGCAAGTCCTTTAACTAAGTTGACCCGAAAGAATGTGACATTTGAATGGAATGGGGAATGTGAAAGGAGCTTCCAGGAGCTTAAGAGGAAATTGACCTCAGCTCCAATCCTGACTATACCGACTGGACCTGATGGTTTTACAGTATATAGTGATGCATCTCACAAAGGACTGGGATGTGTTTTGATGCAGCATGGCAAGGTCGTAGCCTATGCATCTAGACAATTGAAACCCCATGAGCTAAATTACCCAATGCATGATTTAGAACTAGCAGCTATAGTGTTTGCCTTGAAGATATTGAGACACTATTTGTATGGGGAGAGGTTTGAGATTTATACGGATCATAAGAGCTTGAAATATCTGTTCTCACAAAAGGAATTGAACATGAGACAAAGGAGGTGGATGGAGCTATTAAAGGATTATGATTGCGAGATAAGATACCATACAGGGAAAGCGAATAGGGTAACGGATGCTCTTAGTCGTAAGTCGGCTGTGAAAATAGCTAATTTAAGGATGGCAGAATGGGGGTTGTTAAAGTCCGTTACAGACTCAGAATTTAAATTGGAAATAGATTGTCTTCTTGGTATGCTTAGTGCATTAAGAATAGAACCCGAAATTATTCATAAAGTTAAAATCTTGTAAGGATTTGACCCAAAGATTTTGAAAGTAAAAGATGTTGTGTCTTTAGGAAAAAGACCGGAATTTCATGTCTCTGAAGATGGAGTGGTAAGATGCTGAGGACAACTCTGTGTTCCCGATAACGAAGAATTAAAGAAGGAAATTCTGTCGGAGACACATAAGAGTAATTATAGTATTCATCCGGGTAGTACAAAGATGTACAGGAATTTGCGTCAGCAGTTTTGGTGGAATGGTATGAAGGCAGATACGGCTAAGCATGTTTCTCAATGTTTGACGTGCCAGCAAGTAAAAGCAGAGCATCGCAAACCCGCAGGGCTCTTGAGACCATTAGACATCCCATAATGGAAATGGGAGCATATAACAATGGACTTTGTGCAAGGATTGCCAAGGACATCAAGTGGTCATGATTCTATCTGGGTAATAGTGGATCGTTTGACTAAATCGGCTCATTTCCTCGCGGTTCGCATGGACTACCTGTGGCACCCCTCGACGGCCCCTGATCCGATTAGGGTCGCCACAGTTCGCTTGCCATTCACTTTTCCTAATAACATGTCACTCTGATACCATTTCAATTTGCAGCGGGTCCATACAACCTGGGGGTTTACATCTTTTAGATCGGTCCCTTGCGCAATTTATATACGGAAGCACATCCAACAACTCCCTTCCCTATATTCAGAAAACGATGCACACCAACTAAACATCTTATATAAGTTAAAGCCGAATACTTTTATTTACATAAAGTAGATGGACATCTTTAGACGGTACATCGAAATGCCATGGTTTTCTATACTTGGCTATACTTCAAAAAAAAATGACCGACATCTCCTCCAACAGTCGTATACTTAAAGTCCATCGATCAGTGTTGGCATCCAAAAGTTCCTTCCTTTGCTATCCTCTTCCTCGCGGTCATATTCAACCACTTGCTCCATCTACCGGTGACAGTGGCAGTAGAGGTATCTTATCTAGTCTGAAATGTTATTCCCCAAAAGGGATGAGTATAGCCACTCAGCAGGTAAATGACCAATAAACCACTCAATGCATCATGCCACACAATCATCACAATCATAGCATCACATGACATTTAAGCATCCATGCACAATTTACCTTGATATCATGCACATATCATCATACCTCATGTACATACATCATCATATAGTTATCACCATCATGTCATACACTTACCATCTTCATTACCATGCATCCATGCACTCATCATCATCATATCACATGTACCATCATCATTACCATGCATCCATGCACATATCATCATATCACATGTATCATCATCATTACCATGCATCCATGCACATATCATCATATCACATGTATCATCCTCATTACCATGCATATGTCACCATGCCATAGGTGCACATACAACCATAATTCATATCATCCATGCTATCAAGCATACATCACCATGAGATCCATTCATGCCTTCATGATCGCATTTTCAATATCAAATAGCATCAATTTATTTTCATAAGCCGATCATGCATCATGCCATATGCATACACCCATGCACATGGTTCATTTTCAATTCTTATCGTTCACAAGGATCTCATCGGTTTTTCTTTCCAGGGACCAATGTTTGCATCCCACAATTCATCGCTCGCATCCAACTAGACATCGCAGGTAACCTCCGGGCATGTATTCAAAATACAACCGGGCATCCGCCCCCCCCCCCCCCACATTCCGGGCATCTCGTATCCCAACTAGCATCACGAGGAACCTCCGGGCATGTATCCAAGATACAACCAGGCATCCGGCATTTACACTCCTTAGCCGGGCATCTCACATCCCAACTAGCATTGCGAGGCATCCCCCCGGGCACAAACCTCCGGGGCTTCCGGAATTACGTACCGACATACCACCAGGATCCCCCCTCCTCTGGAATTATGTACCGTATACCACCGGGCATCTCGAAACTCCCGAGGACCCTCCGGGCATGCATCATGATACAACCGGGCATCCAGCACAAACCTCCGGGCATGTATCATGACACAACCGCGCATTCGGCACTCCCTAGCTAGGCATCCCGACACTCCCGGGGCATCGTCGGCTCGCACCTTCGACGGCATTCTCATTTATCATAGTTTATATTCACAATTGTGGCTCAATTTCAACATGGCATATAATGTGATGGCAAACAAGATCATTTTCATCATTTGGTTTATATATGCATTTCCAATCATCAACATACGTGTAGCAGGATCCAATCACTTATGTCAGTACAATCCATGGGGTCCATGCAACATAGAATAATCCATACATCACAACCTTTTTGAGATTTACCAAATTCCAGCTTGCACAATTTCGGAAAACATGTAAATTAAATATCCATATGATCTTCGAAAATCATGAAATCAGAACATGTGATAGACAAGACATAAAGGTAGAAATTCCATGAAGAACACATGCCCAAAAGAGCTTCACACAAGAAGATATAGGTCACACAATACAACATGCAAAATTCGGATAAAGTCAGATTGCGCAGTTTTTGAAATATTTCGATTAAAATACCCGAATGACCTCCAAAAATTATGAAATTTTACCAGGTTATATTCAAGACACTAAATTATATTTTTCATGAAGATATCTAGGCCAGATTCGTTCTAGATAATTTTCTATAGACGTCCGAAGCTCCTGATTCTAGCACCGCAACGTCCAGTATAGCTATCTCCGAAATATCGAGTTTTTACCCACTTATACTTCTTTGTTTCCTCTGAAATTTGGATATGTTATACCTCAGGAAGTCCCCTACAACTTTCATTAAGGGATATAAGTGAAATTTCCAGAGAATAGTCACCATATGGGTCCTAGAAGTATCGGGTGTCCAGTACCGTGTTTCCAGATTTACCGTCTCCAAGAGAAAGTCGATTCACTAGGCTACACTTGCTCATTTTACCTCAAATTTTAGTATGTTAGTATTTAGGATGTTCTCTACAATTTTCATGAAGAAGTCGAAGAGATATTCGTGGTAAAAATCGACATGCAACCCACAAAACTACAAAAAGGTCAGCAAAACAGTTCCAGATCTAGTGTCTTCGTAGGAAGATGGTTTGACCCTTTAAATCTCCACAATTTTGTCCCAAATTTTAGTATGTTGTAGTTTAAGATGTTTGATACAACTTTCATGAAGGAATCAAAGTCAAAATCTAACTCCAAACATGCATGCAAGCCCTCACAAGATTCTGGGTCAGGCTGTTCACACGAAAACACCAAGCATACTCAAGAACAAGTCACATTCTAGCTTCGGTTTTGTCTACCCTAACATCCGAAATCTACCACCAAAAAATCACACATGCAAGGCACACATGCAAGAGTGGAAATCAATCCCAACTTGCCTCTAAGATCAAGCGGAAAGCGGCACACGGACGGCACACCGGTGACGGACGGATGGCGTGCGGGCAGCAACGGGCGAGCTCCTCCTTCCTTTCTCTCTTCCTCTCTGCCTCTCTTTCTCTCTTTCTCTCCTCTCTCTCAGCACCTAGACCGACCACTCCTTCTCTCTCTTTCTTTTTGGTTGCTTATATAAAATGCATGCACCCTCATCTTGCATGGGGGACACTTGTCCCTAAGAAGGAGACAAGTGTCTCCTTTGCCGAAGACACTTGGAGGCCATGCGGCTCCTCCTTCTCCCCCTCCATGCATCGACATGGGCCGGGCTTATGGCCCACTTTAGGCCCATCTCACTTGGGCCTAAAGTCCAAACTTAAATGGCCCAAGTTTATTTTTTTTATAATACATCTTAATCCTCATTTAAATAAATATCTAATTGCATAATAAAATGGCCAAAAGACTTTGTGACATTAATCCATAAAATCAAATCTATAAAGTGCATAGTCAAGAACAAAGTCTTCTTTATCAAATTGTCCTATAGCACCAACCTTGATCATCCATTAACATTTTCCACTTAAATAAATACCTAACTTGCAAAAATAATAAGGCCATTAAACTTGTAGTCACAAATCCATAAATTCCAATTTATAATACACATGGTCAAGGATAGAATTTTATTTCCTATCACATAATTATCCATCAAAAGCTTGGCCATAAATCTTATTGCAAATTATGGATTAAATGACTATAAAATAACTTAATGGTACTTCCATCACCTATTCATAGACTTTAATGTAACTAGAGGTCGTCATGAAATTTTGGGATGCCACACTACCCAATGGATAAATATGCGGATATATATGTAGGTCAAGTAGTACGCCTACATGGTGTTCCAGTGACTATTAACTCAGATCGGGATTCGAGATTTACTTCGAACTTTTGGCGAAGTCTTCAAATTGCATTAGGAACTAAGCTTCAGTTTAGTACTGCTTTTCATCCCCAGACAGATGGACAATCAGAAAGAGTAATCCAGACATTAGAGGATATGTTGAGGGTTTGTGTAATTGATTTCAAATGAAATTGGGATGAAAGATTGCATTTGGTGGAGTTTGCCTATAATAATAGTTTCCAGAAAAGTATAGGCATGGCTCCCTATGAAGCATTATATGGAAGGAGATGTAGGACTCCTATCTGTTGGAATGAAGTAGGTGAAAGGAAATTGACAGGACCTAAACTGGTACAAGTTACCACTGAAGCTGTTGAAATTATCAGGAAAAGACTTAAAACAGCTTAGAGTAGGCAGAAAGACTACGCAGATAGGCGTAGAAGGCCTTTGGAATTTAGCGTGGGAGACCATGTATTCCTTAAGGTATCTCCAATGAAAGGGATATCTCGATTTGGGATGAAGGGTAAGTTAAGCCTCAAATTTGTTGGACCATTTGAAATACTTGAAAAGATAGGGGATGTAGCTTATCGCTTAGCGCTACCTCCTAAGTTGGGGAATTTGCATGATGTGTTTCATGTATCGATATTAAGGAAGTACCAGCCGGATCCTAGTCACATACTCGATCATGAAGCCATCAAAGTGGATGAGAAAGTGAGGTACATTGAAAAGCCTGTACATATATTGGATCGAAAGGAACAAATTCTTAGGACTAACAAGATCCCTCTGGTTAAGGTACTATGGTGACATCATAATATGGAGGAAGCCACATGGGAAAGTGAAGATCAGATGAAGGCAAAGTACCCCTATTTGTTTCAAGAAGGCACAAGTGGTGTCTAATTTCGAGGACGAAATTCTCTAAGGAGGGGAGAATTGTGGCATCCTGGAATTTCATAAAAGTCCCTAAATATGCCATGAGCTATGGATAGGCGATAGAAGTACCGCTATTTGTATTTTGTAGCCTCCTAGTCCATGAGTTGCAATGAAATGTATGGCCAAGTCTTTAAATGGATGAATTTTGGGAAAATGAATTTTTACCTTTGGCCATGTGTATGTGATAAATTGGAACTTATGGAATTATAATTTCAAGTGTATAGTCATCTTAATTTGTAATTTAGTACTTCAATTTGATAGGGATTTAAGTAATTTTAAAAGGATTGAACTTGGGCTAATTAAGCTTGGGTCTTAGGCCCAAGAGGGATGGGCCTAAGATGGGCCAAGTTGGCCAGCCCATGAGCCCATGAGGGGCCGTCGACCGTGCGAAGGGGAGGGGAAGAGATCGGTTGCATGCCCTCCCCCACTTGTCCTTTGAAGTGTGCCAAGTGTCCCCCATGCATTGCCAATGATTGCTCATCATTGAGGGGAAGAAAATTTGGAGAGATGATGGCCGGTTTAAGTGAGAATGAGGGGGAGAGAGAGAGGGGTTCGTCCGAAGAGAAAGAGAGGAGAGGAAGAGAAGAAAGGAAGAAAGGGAGAAGAGAAGAGGAAAGGAGGAGAGCTGTCCGTCGACCGTCCGCCCGTTTGCCGCCCGTTTGCCGCCCGTTCGCCGCCGTGTGCTCGTCGCTAGCTCGGTTTAGAGGCAAGTTAGGGTCCTCTTACTACTCTTACATTTGTGTGTTGCATGTATGTTTGGAGAAATGTCGAATTTTGGGCGACTAGGAGGGAGAAACCGAAGCTAGAATGACTTGTTCTTGAGTGATGTTGCTGTTTTCGCATAAACCGCCTGAGCCAGAATCTTGTAAGAGCTTGCATGCATGTTTTTAGTTCTATTTTGACTTTGATTCCTTCCTGAAAGTTGTAGCCAACATCTTAAACTACAACATACTAAAATTTTGTGCAAAATGGTGGAGATTTAAGCGGTCAAACTCTCATCCTACGGAGACACTAGATCTGGAACTGTTTTGCTGACCTTGTGGTAGATTTGTGGTTGCATGTTGATTTTTATCAAGAATATATCTTCGAATTCTTCATGAAACTTGTAGAGAACATCTTAAAGACTAACATACTCAAATTTTAAGTGAAATGAACAAGTGTAGCCTAGTGAATTGACTTACTCTTGAAGACGGTAAACCTGGAGACGCGGTACTGGACACCCGAGACTTCATGGACATATATGGTGACTGTTCTTTGGAAATTTGACTTGGATCCCTTCATGAAAGTTGTAGGGGAACTCTTGAAGTAAAAAATATCCAACTTTCAGAGGAAATGAAGAAGAATAAGTGGGTCAAAATTCGGTATTTCGGAGATGACTACACTGGACGTTTCGGTATGAGGACCAGAAGCTTCGAACGACTATATGAAATTATCTAAAACGAATATGACCTAGAAGTCTTCATGAAAAATATACTCTAGTGTCTTATCTATAACCTGGTAAAATTTCATAATTTTCTGAGGTCGTTTGGGTATTTTAATCGAATTATTTCAAAAACTGCACATTCTGTTTTTATCCGAAATTGCATGCTGTGATTGCGTGAATGATATCTTTTGTGTGGAACTTTATTGGCCATGTGTTTTTCATGAAATCATTATCTTATTGTCTTGTTTATCATATGCCTTAATTTCATGATTTTTGGGATTCATATGGATATTTAATTTAAATATTTTCAAAAATGGTGTAAGCTGGAATTTTAAATAAATTCCAAAAAGGCATGATAAATGGACTAATTAAATTGTACGAACTCCATAAACTTTATTTTTATGAATGATTACGTCTTGCTGCATGTATGATGATGACTGATGATGCATGTATAGATCAAAGGGTGAAAGTGATTTTGTTTGCCATTACATCATGTGCCATGCTGAGTTGAGGCATAAATTGGTAAACATGATCAATGATAAATGAGGAATATGTTTGTGGCAGATGATAATGCCCTGGGAGTATCAGGATGCCTGGGATGGGGGGTGCCGGATGCCCGGAATGTATAGAGATACATGGTCGGATGGCCTCGGGAGTTTCGAGATGCTCCAAATGGTTGGGTGCCAGAAGCCTCAGAGGTCTTTGCCCGAGGGGATGCCTCGTGATGCCAGTTGGGAAGCGAGATGCCCGAAATGTGGGGGTGCCGGATGCCGGGTGGCCTTAAATGGCTGAATGCCAGAGGTTTTTCTCGCGATGTCAGGGGTGCGAGTGTAAAGTATGGGATGAAATTGATGATCCCGAGAAAGAGTGATGTGGTGATCGAATTGAAAATTAAAAGTGGAAATTGAATCATGCATATATGACATGATATGATGATGATCACCTATGGCATGATGATATGCATATATGATATGATATGATTGTGATTAAGATGTATAATGGTATATGTATGGCTTCAAGGTAAGTATGCTTGGATGCATGAGTGACATGTATGATGTTATGATTGTATTTTATGATGCATTGAGTGGTTATTGGATTCCTTTACCTGCTGAGTGGTTGTACTCACCCCTTCGGGGACCGACATTTCAGATTAACAGGATGCCGCTCCCTGCTGTCATGCGGGGCGTATTTTACGGCCTTCCCTCAGATGTAGAGGTCAAGTGTGTGGAGATCGACTGTCCCACCATTCCTGGACTGACTTTTATTCGAGTGCGTGCCTTAGTGATGTACGACGTGGGCCTAGCTGGGGGCCCTGTCATTCAGAAGTTTATATCCGTCCACGTTCGTCGAGACGGAGCGATGCGTGGGATGTTGCCGCCACCACTGCCTGATGCATCGGGATGGGTGTGAGGGCCTGTGCGTGAGAAGTAGGAGCTGCAACTTTTTGGGATGTTAGCCGACACTAGTGATAGGGGATCTTGCACATTAGTCGTAATGGGTTGAGTGTTTCTTTTTGGGTTTATGGCCGAGTGTGGCTTCATGTCCTGGCCTTTCTTTTTATGTATCGACCCAAGGAAATCCATCTTGAAAATATGTAAATAAAGTATCGTGGCTTTGTCTTTTCTCATGATGATTAGTGGTGTGCAATTGTATCATGGTTGTTGGAGGGAGAGATGGAGATATTATATTTTGCTTCCGCTAATGAGTCGCGCTGGAACCGTTTTCAAAAAAAAAAAGTCTATGAACTTCAATGCTTCTTCTAAGAGATGTAGTTAGTGTTCCATTAGGTGTAACGTCAGGTGCCTGTGGCGACCCTAGGTGGTTCGGGGTGTCACATTCAGATGGAGACCCGAGGTTTACCGCCACTTTTCAGAAGAGCTTACAAAGTGCTTTAGGTACAAAGCTTCAGTACAGTACGGCATATCATCCTTAGATGGATGGTTAGTCTGAGAGGACAATTTAGACCCTTGAAGATATACTGAGAGCTTGTGTACTGGACTTTAAAGGAAGTTGGGAAGAACAACTTCATCTGGTGGAATTTACCTACGACAATAGTTATTAGCAGAGCATCAATATGGCTTCTTTCGAAGCATTGTATGGCAGAGTGTGCAGGACACCGGTGTGTTGGGATGAAGTTGGGGAAAGAAAGATTACGGGCCCAGAGTTGGTCCAGTAGTTAGTGGATGCTGTAGTAGTTATCAAAGGCAGATTAAAGACCGCTCAAAGCAGACAGAAGAGTTACGTAGATAAACGTTTAAGGCTTTTGGAATTCCAAGTTGGTAATCACGTTTTTCTAAAAGTGTCACCAATGAGGGGAACTTCGCGCTTCGGAAAGAAAGGAAAATTGAGTCCGAGGTACGCTAGGCTCCCGATTCTCTCAAGAATCTCAAATGGAAAAAATTAAATAATAAATTAAATAATAAAATAAATGGCAAAAATAATTAAATAAATGTAATTTAATCCAATAAATGCAAAATTAGGCCTAAAATGCTAATTTAACCACCTAAACAAGTCTAGAAAAATAATGCACCTATCCACATAAATAGTACAATCTATCTAGCCCTTAATTAATCTAATCTAACCACCTAACAATCCTAATTAACAAACTCAATCACTAATTACAACTAACTAACCACCTAAACCATACTTAGCCTTACCTAATCAACCCTTAAGCATAATTAACCTCCTAAGCAAGGTTTAGTGAGTAAACTCATTGGATTAGCGAACCAATGAGTCCATGGTGATGGCAACACGAAGGTGAGCGACACACAAGCCTGTGGCGACATCGAATGAGGTCTGGACAAGCCCGGAAAAGGCCCACGAAGCTCACAACTGGGCTGTGAGGTTCGGCTTTTGCTCTTGGGCTGTGGGGGTTGATTGAGCGGCTCGATAGGCACGGAAACGGCGAGGCGGGATGGCAGCAGTTGCAGCGGCTCTTAGTGCTGGCTCCAGCGGTTTGGGGACGGCGAATGGTGGCTAGACGATGGCAAACAGGCGCGGGACGGTGGCTAGGCGAAGCTGCGACGGTCAAGGAGCATGGGACGCGGCTAGAAGAGCTCAAATGCAGGCGGACGGCACGACGGCGCTTGATGGGCGGACAGCATTGTTGACACCTAAATTTTGGCGACCCGCTTAGTCATTTATTGCATTAAAAAATTAGGGGTTAATTTTATTCCGGAAAAAAATAGTTAATTGCATAGCATATAGTTTTAGGTGCATTTGTTTCTTAATTTGCATTTACATTGGGTCGGTGACAAATGGGTTTGATTTAGTAGTTCTAAGCTTTAATTTGGCAGGTCGGACTAAGCCCACGAAACAAGTAAATTGGCCCGAGCCCGTTTTCTTTTAATGACAAGAATTACCTAAATTGAGATTTGAAATAATATTACGGTGGATTTTGGAATTTAAGAAAATCGGGTTGCAATCTTATCTTTAGGTGATAAAATCAGGAGATGTGGAAAATAAAAGAAAAGTGATATTGCGTGCGAAAAAAAAAATCTTTGCGGATGCTGATTTGAAAAGGAAAATAAAACCTAATCTTCAGCCTATAAAAAGGTTTTCGCGTAGGGTTTCAGTAGAGGCCACTCAATAGAATACACGGCCATTGATAAAAACACATCAAGGGATACACACGTGAGAGAGAAGGTTGGCGGAGCCTCCCCACAATCCATTGATCCCCTTGCCGTCCGTCGATCGTGACGCCTACCATTGCGCCGGTGCTGCCTTGTTTGATGATATCCATCAACGACTTTGCTTGATAGTCAACACCTCCGTGCATCACATCGTGAAGCAGAAGCATCGCGTCAATCCGCTGTACCTCACCAGTTGAGGCCACGCATATTGATACATACGGCCACAAAAAGAGAGTATTTTTCTATTCTTTCTTTCTTGCAGGTTCTGAAGGTACAAGGAGAAAACTCGCTCACCTCGTTGGAGAATACGACAAAAGGGGGCCACTTCATAGATTACACATGCGGCCGCATCGAGAAAAGTGCAATAGAGAGAGGCGAGTCACGGCCGCAACACAGAGAACACACGTTCTCCGCAAAGAGAAGCGAGGGCTACATAGAATAGTGAGAGGATAAATCGTGGGAGTTTCTTTTATTTCTTGGGTTAATCCGGATGCTTTTATCAAGAGAGAGAGAGGGAGGAGAATAAAAAAGGTGACACATATTCTGCACATTGAAGAGGACGCACTAGAGAATGTCAAAGGAGGAAACGTGGAGAGGAGTCATGCATTAAAGAAAGCACACCATCCGAAAAGAAGGTCAAGCGAGATCAATTGACCCGAGAAGCCTCAGTCCCAAATCCAGTCGCCGTCCAGTCGTTTGTTCTTTATTTGCAGGTTTCCGGTGATCCCAGCGCTCGCAGCCCTTGCTCTGCCAATTTTGCTTCACTTTCTTGCGGGTTTTTTTTAATCACGTCCGAGGTCTCGCCATCAAGCCTACAGTTGCTGCCACCCCCAGCGACGTCCCCAAGGCCAAGCCATCACCTATGATCCATGAAGCCGCTGAGCCGAGCCTCACCGCAACCGTATCCGTTCGTGACGCGCCTGGCCGAGTATCGTTAACCGTCCAAGCCGTGCTTCTCACTGACTTGAAGTCCACGGTCAAAAAGTTGAGGAATCAGCAAAGCTTGTTATTGGTCAAAGCAAGAAGACTAAAGAAAATTTTCTTTGGATCGTAAGGCGGTTTTTCCTTCAAGAAGTTGCAGACTTGTGCCACCGCACCACATTAACGTCAGCAATTCTCTCTGGGGGCTCTGACCAATGTCTATTTATTACCACGAAGCGGTTAATCGAGTCATCCATTAGCAAGTCTTGGTATATCTCTAGCCTGCCATGAGCCACGCCTAGTGGACTTTTGTTGATTCTCCCGCAGGTTCTCAGGCGATTTCCGCCGGTAACTACGGCACTCGGCCTCGCTTTGCATGATCCCAGCCGCCGCCACACTGGTCAATCCCACCGTGAGCAGCCAAGCCCTGTTTTGGAAAGAAAAACAAAAGAGAAATTAGGTAGCTTTTCTTTTACCTTATTTTACTTTTATTATTATGTTTTATTTGCTTTTTAGTATAATTATTCCTTAACGAGAGATTGAGATTCCGACATGAAAGTCCCCCTCAAGCAAGGGATTGATAGTCCGATTTTCGCGCCCGAAATCCGACTCGCAATCCTTTATAAAAAATCGACAATCCAATCTCAAGCCCGAGATTTGATTCGCGATTTAAAATTAAAATTGGTCAACCCGATCTCATGTGCGAGATACGGTTCGCCAATTTTTGGATATCAATATTGTCTTGTTTGATTTGATATCGTGTGTTTGGATCAATTTTATTTTCATAAGAGAAAAATCAAAAAATATTTGAGTTAGGATTAGGTTTGTTTTAGAATATTTCTTGTTATCTTGCATATTTAGAATAGAGATTTTATTTCGAATTTCAAAAAAATCAAAAATCAAATCAATCAATTTAGGTTGTCAGTTTTTTTTTACTTAGGTTGCATGTTTAATAATTTGACAATTCTTAATTTCGAAATTAGTAAAACAAAAACACAAAAAAAGTCATCATGCATATGTCATGTAGAATTAGGGCATTCTTTGTACGTCATTACATATTAGGATAGATTGCATGCTTATTTAGAATAAAAACCAGGTGTACGTCATATAGAATTAGATTCATACAATGCACGTCATTTAGTGATTTTTGTTAGGTGCATTTAATTAGAAATTGCCCGTCATTAGAATTAGGTCATTAGATTAATTTAGATTGCATATTTAAATGTTGCATTTCTTAAATTTCGAATCTCATAGAAAATATAAAAAAATTATTTAGAATAAATCATCTCATGCTTAGAATAGACTACATGCTTAGTTATGTCATATTGCTTAGGTCATATAGCTAAGTCATGTTGACATGTCATATCATTTCATGTTAAATTAGTGGCATGCATTGCATAAAACATGATTCTCATTAATTAAGTGAAAACAAAAAAGAAATTGCGTGTTAATTAGAAATCATATCTAGGATTGTTGATGTGAATTCGATCTAACAATGCAGATGCTTTCGTTGCTATGAGGTAAGTCCTACAATTTATTCATTGCTTTCTTGAGTGTTAAATTGGTGGTTTGCGCACCCGTATAATAACCTTACATGTTAGGAAAATAGATCTAAAATCAATTCAAGTTGCCTGCAAAAACATTTTTGAAATTAAAAGAATGGTACCGAAAGGGCATTAGAGAAATCTAGTGTAACCAAGTCCCCGTACCCATAATCTCTGGTTCGTAGGAGTAAAGTAAATCTCCCATTATTTTACTTAGGTGTCTAATCGACCCACCATAAACTGATTAGTGGCGACTCGATTAAAAAATTGCATGTTAAGAATTCGAACCTAAGTCGCGAATTGGTATGGGCTTGGGAGAGCCCGAGTTAAGTCTAGGCTTAACAATCCGCAAAAGAACGCTTCAAGTGCCTTAACTTTGCACAAAGGGACACTTAAGTGCCATAACTTACGAAAGGTACACTTAAGTGCCAAAATCGGAGTAAAATGGATCACTTGAGTGCCAATCCGGCCAAAATGCTGACGTGTCAATTTTCCGGCGAAGCAAGTGCGAAACGGCGTCGTTTTAATGCTGATGTGGCCAAAAATTTAATAAAAAATTAATTTAAAACTAAATTTATTTAAATATTTATAAAATATTAAAAAAATTAAATTTTTAAATTTTTAAAAATTAAAAAAATTTCAAAACACTAAAAATATTTAAAAAATTTTAAAAAATTTAGAAAATTTTGTAAAAATTTTATACAAATTTATAAAATTCTATAAAAATTTATAAATTTCTATAAAAATTGATAAAATATTTAAAAATTAAAAATAAATTAAAAGTTAAAAAAAAATAAAAAAATTCAAAAAATTTTAGAAAATTTTAAAAAATTTTAAAAATTTTAGAAAATTAATTAATTTTAATTTAAAAATAAATTTATTTAAAAATTTTAAAAATAAAATTTTAAAAATTAAAAACATTTGCAAAATTAAAAAGTTACAAAAAAATAATTTTTTTAAAAAAAAAAGAAAAGGGTGCCGGTTGAGGGCTGAAATTTTTGTAAATTTTTTAAATTTTTGTAAATTTCGTAAGTTTTTTAAATTTTTTGTAACTTTCTAAAATTGTTTGTAAATTTTTTTAATTTTTTGTAAACTTTTTGAATTTTTTGTAAATTTTTTAAATTTTATGTAAATTTTTTAAATTTTATGTAAATTTTGTAAATTTTTTTATAAATTTTGTAAATTTTTGTAACTTTCTAAAAAATTTTGCAAATTTTTAAAATTTTGTAACTTTTAATTATTTTTTAAATTTTATTTAAATTTTGTAAATTTTTGTAATTTTTGTAATTTTTTTGTAACTTTCTAAATTTTTTTGTAAATTTTTTAGTAATTTTTTAATTTTTTTTGTAAATTTGTAAATTTTTGTAATTTTGTAATTCTTTTTTTTTTTAATGTTTAAAGTTTCGAAATTTTTTAAAATGTTTTAAATAAATTTATTTTTAAATAAATTTATTTTAAATTTAATTTAAATAATTTTTATATTATTATAAAATTCAAATGATGTCAAAACGGCGTCGTTTTGGCCGGGTGGTGACTCGGCTCTCGGCGAAGACATCAACGAGAAATATTAATATTTTAATGCCACGTATGATTTCCGGCCAACTTAGGAGATGGCACTTAGGTGTCCCACTTTTTTAAAATGTGACACTTAAGTGTACCTTTAAAAGTTATGGCACTTAAGTGTCCCTTTGGCCAAAGTTATGGCACTCCAGGGGTCCGCACGTCCTTAACAATCCATTAGCCAAACCCTAGGTGGTTCACACCCGAAAAAAATTGGTCGCGACAGCTTGGCGACTCCGTTAGGGACTTGAGTTGAAACTCTTAGTGGACTTAGGCCAATTTTTCTTTTCTTTTGAAAAAGTTTTTGTTTCGCAGCAAGGATTCCAGGTACGCCCCTAACATTTAAGGTGTTAAATGTTCTTGCAGGATGGGAGGTATAAGGGGAAGTGTTTGCTGACCTTTGTTTTGCAGGGAGGTGTAGGAATGTATGGTTTATTTTCATGAACGAAGTGTTGCTTGATATTAACTGTCGTGCATGCCTTGCATCTAGCACTACACTGTTGCACACACAACCTGCCGCCGGACCTGGGCCGCATAGGATCATTTAGGATGGTATTGAGATGGATACCACTCCGACCGCATGCTCGCGGTGAGTCGCCCATCTCAATCTCGAAGTTTCTTTCATGGTGTCAAGAGTACCCATCTCGGTCCGCATGCTCGCGACCCGGGTCGGCTCTTTGACCAAGCCGGAGTCATGAGGACCCGACATAGTCCACAAGCCCGTGGCTAGTCCGATCACCCGTGTGGCTCCACCTTGATAAGCCTTATAGAGTAGAAATCGAGCCACTTACCATGCGCATGTCTATGTGATTGCCATCGATTCTCCTTGTTGAAGTAAGTCTTCTTTCCCTATACCATGCAATTTATTTTGTCATACTCTTGGGTCGGTCCATGACAATCTAGGTCAATCATTGATTTGATTCATTTGTTAATCAAAAATGAAATGAGGAAATTGCCATGCAATGAACCATTTGGAAAATAAAAAAAACTTTGGTTAATTTGTTTTCAGTTCATGTTTTGGAAATTTGATCTTGCTAGGGTGTTTATTTTTCTAGCTCTTTTTAGGAATAGCCCTTCTTGTACGAACTTTTCATGAATAAAAGAAATGGAAAAATCAATTAGATCATTGTCATGGATTGACTTTCTAATTACGCCTCATGCTTACACGTTCCCATTTATTTCCTTTAGGTGATCTCGCTCACCCATCCATACACGACCAAGGGCTAAAATGACGAATCAAAATGAGGCGCTGGACCATATCATCGTCAATATAAACAAACGAATTGCGTACCTCCAAAGTCAAGTCGATGAATTGTCTGCTACTGTGGCTTGTTTCGTTAAGCAAAAGGGCCGTGATGATATAGGTACTCTATCGTCAGTAGGAAACTATGACTCAAAGAAGAGAGCCAAGAGGACTTTCGAACCGTCCTATTTTCCTGAGGTAGCTGAATTTGATGCCACTGTGAAGAGACTAGTGATATATCTAGAAGGAATAATCTCTGACCTAAAGGATTTGCATCACAAGATCAAGGAGGGTGAAGAACTCAAGCACACATGATTCATGATCCTAAGTAGTTTGCTTTCCTTATTTAATTAGGGGCATGTTCAATTGCACCTTCCCCTGTGTGGGAATTCTTATTGCTTTTTAGGGATTGGTAAAAATTTCTTCTGTTTTGCTTTAGTGCTTGAGCATCACATTTCAATAAATGTAATTTGATTGATGAATATCAATAGAATTACAAGTTTTGTTTTGAGGACATGATGGGGTACACCAAACTAGCCCGATGACGATATCCAACAATAAAAAGAAAATATCATCCAAGGAGAATTCTGAGGACTAGGCTTCTTCATGCTTCCTCATCCAAAAAAAATTCCAAAAGAACAAAAAAAAAAAGATCATTTTTCAAGTCATTTCCAAAAAGCATGCATTAGGTTACCCTTGTTTGTTTTTCTAACTCATTTACTTCATGTCTCAGAGCATAACAGAGAGGCGTTTGAAAATAACGCGTCAATTTCCAATGATAGTGGGCCCATTGATTTGGGAACATACATCTGAGAGGAAAAATTTACGTGGGGGCAAATGATCATTTCCTAACTGATCTTGATGACATCTCCCAAGAGTGAAGAAAATCATCTTGATTCCAAAGTGTGATATGTGGCACATCTCATAACAATTTGTGTGAGATGTCATTCTCGGAGGCCAAATGAAGTTTCTCATTTCCATGAGAAAATAATGGAACAAATCAAAAGAGGATAATCTGTCTTGGATGAAATGGATACATTGTGTTCATGAATATAATTAATTCTGGAATTGACACTCTATTCTTTTCCTTGCAGATGATGAATTGGGGGCACTACAGATTCTAGTAGTGACATGATTGAGACAAAATCTCGATCCGAGCCAAAATGGTTGTGCAATTTGAATTTACTTTGATGTTGCATAGTATCCTATTCATGCACGTTGTTTTGTGTAGGGGCAAAAGCAAGATTTCATCAAATCAAAGATCGGATTTTCATCATTGATTGATCAATTTATGTGTTTACTCCCTTTCGATAAAGGCAATCTAGGGACATCCATTGCTGAGACAATCCCTTTGTGGGACAATTTCTTGAATGAATGCTTGAAATCATGTTTGAGTGTAGTAAATTGTTTGTTTTGAAGTCACAAACACTTTTTATGCTTAAAGTTGCTAGACTCTTTTGAAAAGAAAATTTTCATATTGATTTAGCTCACCAATTTCATGTGGAGATTTGTCAAGATAGACAATTTAATGGAGTGACATCAATGCTTAAGAATGCTGAATGAGATGTGTCAGTATGATGAAAGGCAAGCCTTATCCTATACACAGTCCCCTACTTATACATTTGTGAGATGAGTGTAGGAAGTTCCATATCTGCAAGGTAAAAGAGTTCTCTTGCGAAAGGTACGATAACCGAAATGATGAGAGGCAATTCATTTCTCTATCCCAAACACTACATATAATCCATTGCTTAACCCCTTTGAGCTCCATACACTTGTGAAAATTCTTTTCAAATTATCCCTGTCAAGAACCACCCCACATCGGGGCAAATTGGAGGTAAGACGATACCATAATGTGGAGAAAATGGATTGAAATTTTCTTGCTCTCACTTGCATCAATCTTCTTGTCATGCTATTACATTGAATCCATGTGGTAATTTAAGTGCCTTAGGATGACGAAGAGCATTTCTTTCTCTATCCTACATACTTATATCCTTTGCACAACCCATTTGAGCCTGCAATTTTTCATTTCTTCAAACCTTGTTGGTGATCATCCCCCCACACTGGGGCAAGGCAAGAGACAGATGAAGACCCTTGAAAGTTTGAGTGTCGTTTAAAGTATAATTCCTTGACACATTGTGCATAAGAATTGAAATCAAAATAGAACTAAGGGGCATGAAAAAAGCAGTGTGCCTGGTAAAAGCAAGGCCAATGCCCATGAAAAGAAGTGAAAAAAAATGCATGAAAACTGGGGGTATGAAAAAGCAGTGTGCCTGGTAAAAGCAAGGCCAATACCCATAGATGAAAAAAGAGAGTCTATATAGGTGACTGTCAATTGTAAGAATTGAGTCTCAATGGAGCAATACTCAAAGAACTCAAATGCTGAGTTTTCATAATCAATGGGGCACTTCATGAAGACAATCCCCGATGGTGAAAAAAAAAAACTGGTGGCAATGCCAAGATGAGCACCAACTCTCACCCTTCACACATATTTTGGGCCTAATGATCAGTTCATTTCTCAACCCATGAACCCAGCCTATGTTACATCCCTTACAAAGTCTCTTCAAATTATGACACTTGAATTAACATAGGAGTTCATATGTTTATAAGCATCGCTCGAAGAAGTACGAGCAAGATTATTTCTTTCTCATTTTGCAGGGTTCTTGACTTGTAAACCCGGAGATGATTAAAGAGTTGTTCTTTCAATAGCCTTGACTCAAAGAGTCCCTTTGTTAAGCCGTTGACTGAGCCCACATTACGGTCCCTATTAAAGACCTCTCAGATTGGTAAGGTCGTACCGCTTGCGAGAAAACTCGGACCCTTGTTGGTGTAATGATAGTGAGATGGAGCGATTCTCATAAAATAGCCTCTAAATGAGAGTGAGTGAAAGTCCTTTCTAATTGAAGGTCCCTCATTTGGTATTCTTAAGAAATCCATGTCATGAGTGAAGATTGTCTTGAATGATAATTCTCTCCAATGGAAATTTGGGTGATGCAATGGTCATTATACATGAACCCCGATTGAGTTGATGAAAACCTCACTAAATTTTGAAATGTGCATTCTAGAGTAACTCAAATTGTCTATCTCTTTGATGAATGCATATAAGTTTTTGCTCTAAATCATGTCTGACAGGTAATTCAAGTTCCTTTCAGAACGTTTCATGATATTAGGAGATGAGAAACCTCTACCATGAGGTGAAAGACCTCCACAAGATATCTAAATTCCAAAAGACATTTTTCTCCAAGAATCAGAGATATCACCAAGTAAGTATATCTCTACCATACTCTAAAATACTTGTCATTGTGCAGGTATTCTCTCTTAAGTGCATCGACACTTGACTTGATCAAGCTGTCCAGTTATATCGACCTGGCGTGCTTTCATAGCCCAGAGTCATTTTCACCGACTCAGCGTGCTTCCGTAACCCGATGTCTCTTTCTTAACCTGGCGTGCTTTCGTAGCCCAGAGTCCATTTTATCGAACCGGCGTGCTTCCATAGCCCAGATTTCTTTTATTGACCTGGCGTGCTTTCGTAGCCCAGAGTCTTTTACACTGACACTCAATGGAGTTGTTCCCCAAAGATTTTTCCTCCAGATTCAATCTGATTCGGGTCCTGGTCGGATGATTTCTGTCGCAAGGCTGGGCGACCGAAGAATGGTTCGGGTCCTAGCCAAGCAAAACCTCGATCTAGGCGACCGTAGAATGGTACGGGTCCTAGACAACATTTATTGCTCTAATAGGCGACCGTAGAATGGTACGGGTCCTGGAAAAATAATTTTCTTCGTTGAGGCGACCGTAGAATGGTACGGGTCTTTGACAACACCTATTCCTTATTCGGGCGGCGTAGAATGGTACGGGTTACGGAAAATGAATCCTCGTTTAGGCGACCGTAGAATGGTACGGGTCCTAGACAAAACTTTTCTGTCGTACTGGGCGACCGTAGAATGGTACGGGTCCTGGGAAAGCAGTTCCTTACAAAACCTTTCTGTTGTATTGGGCGACCGTAGAATGGTACGGGTCCGAGAAAGCAGCTCCTTTTCGCCATACCTTGGGCGACCGTAGAATGGTACGGGTCCTGGGAAAGCAGTTCCTTCACAAAGTCATGTTACTATTCTAGGCGACCGTAGAATGGTACGGGTCCTGGACAAGTAACACCCACCACCTCGAATTACTCTATCATCCTCGAAGGTAAGTTATTCCAGGTAGGTTCATCTATCATTTGCATTAGTATTTCCATGCATCATATAAATTGAATTAAAAAATGGAATTCATTTTCCAACAAAAAATCATTCATTGAATGTGCATGACCAAAATTTAGGTCTCAATTTGTCTTTGAAGGCAATCTCTTCGAGCTCACCTTCAAAGAGGGGCAGCTGTTGACACCTAAATTTTGGCGACCGCTTAGTCATTTATTGCATTAAAAAATTAGGGGTTAATTTTATTCCGGAAAAAAAATAGTTAATTGCATAGCATATAGTTTTAGGTGCATTTGTTTCTTAATTTGCATTTATATTGGGTCGGTGACAAATGGGTTTGATTTAGTAGTTCTAAGCTTTAATTTGGCAGGTCGGACTAAGCCCACGAAACAAGTAAATTGGCCCGAGCCCGTTTTCTTTTAATGACAAGAATTACCTAAATTGAGATTTGAAATAATATTACGGTGGATTTTTGGAATTTAAGAAAATCGGGTTGCAATCTTATCTTTAGGTAATAAAATCAAGAGATGTGGAAAATAAAAGAAAAGTGATATTGCGTGCGAAAAAAAAAAAATCTTTGCGGATGCTGATTTGAAAAGGAAAATAAAACCTAATCTTCAGCCTATAAAAAGGTTTTCGCGTAGGGTTTCAGTAGAGGCCACTCAATAGAATACACGGCCATTGATAAAAACACATCAAGGGATACACACGTGAGAGAGAAGGTTGGCGGAGCCTCCCCACAATCCATTGATCCCCTTGCCGTCCGTCGATCGTGACGCCTACCATTGCGCCGGTGCTGCCTTGTTTGATGATATCCATCAACGACTTTGCTTGATAGTCAACACCTCCGTGCATCACATCGTGAAGCAGAAGCATCGCGTCAATCCGCTGTACCTCACCAGTTGAGGCCACGCATATTGATACATACGGCCACAAAAAGAGAGTATTTTTCTATTCTTTCTTTCTTGCAGGTTCTGAAGGTACAAGGAGAAAACTCGCTCACCTCGTTGGAGAATACGACAAAAGGGGCCACTTCATAGATTACACATGCGGCCGCATCGAGAAAAGTGCAATAGAGAGAGGCGAGTCACGGCCGCAACACGAGAGAACACACGTTCTCCGCAAAAAGAAGCGAGGGCTACATAGAATAGTGAGAGGATAAATCGTGGGAGTTTCTTTTATTTCTTGGGTTAATCCGGATGCTTTTATCAAGAGAGAGAGGGAGGAGAATAAAAAAGGTGACACATATTCTGCACATTGAAGAGGACGCACTAGAGAATGTCAAAGGAGGAAACGTGGAGAGGAGTCATGCATTAAAGAAAGCACACCATCCGAAAAGAAGGTCAAGCGAGATCAATTGACCCGAGAAGCCTCGGTCCCAAATCCGGTCGCCGTCCGTCGTTTGTTCTTTATTTGCGGGTTTCGGTGATCCCGGCGCTCGCAGCCCTTGCTCGCCAATTTTGCTTCACTTTCTTGCGGGTTTTTTTAATCACGTCCGAGGTCTCGCCATCAAGCCTACGAGTTGCTGCCACCCCCAGCGACGTCCCCAAGGCCAAGCCATCACCTATGATCCATGAAGCCGGCGAGCCGAGCCTCACCGCAACCGTATCCGTTCGTGACGCCCGGCCGAGTATCGTTAACCGTCCAAGCCGTGCTTCTCACCGACTTGAAGTCCACGGTCAAAAGTTGAGGAATCAGCAAAGCTTGTTATTGGTCAAAGCAAGAAGACTAAAGAAAATTTTCTTTGGATCGTAAGGCGGTTTTTCCTTCAAGAAGTTGCAGACTTGTGCCACCGCACCACATTAACGTCAGCAATTCTCTCGGGGGCTCGACCAATGTCTATTTATTACCACGAAGCGGTTAATCGAGTCATCCATTAGCAAGTCTTGGTATATCTCTAGCCTGCCATGAGCCACGCCTAGTGGACTTTTGTTGATTCTCCCGCAGGTTCTCGGGCGATTTCCGCCGGTAACTACGGCACTCGGCCTCGCTTTGCATGATCCCGGCCGCCGCCACACCGGTCAATCCCACCGTGAGCAGCCAAGCCCTGTTTTGGAAAGAAAAACAAAAGAGAAATTAGGTAGCTTTTCTTTTACCTTATTTTACTTTTATTATTATGTTTTATTTGCTTTTTAGTATAATTATTCCTTAACGAGAGATTGAGATTCCGACATGAAAGTCCCCCTCAAGCAAGGGATTGATAGTCCGATTTTCGCGCCCGAAATCCGACTCGCAATCCTTTATAAAAATCGACAATCCAATCTCAAGCCCGAGATTTGATTCGCGATTTAAAATTAAAATTGGTCAACCCGATCTCATGTGCGAGATACGGTTCGCCAATTTTGGATATCAATATTGTCTTGTTTGATTTGATATCGTGTGTTTGGATCAATTTTATTTTCATAAGAAAAAATCAAAAAAATATTTGAGTTAGGATTAGGTTTGTTTTAGAATATTTCTTGTTATCTTGCATATTTAGAATAGAGATTTTATTTCGAATTTCAAAAAAATCAAAAATCAAATCAATCAATTTAGGTTGCTAGTTTTTTTTTTTTACTTAGGTTGCATGTTTAATAATTTGACAATTCTTAATTTCGAAATTAATAAAACAAAAACACAAAAAAAGGTCATCATGCATATGTCATGTAGAATTAGGACATTCTTTATACGTCATTGCATATTAGAATAAATTGCATGCTTATTTAGAATAAAAACCAGGTGTACGTCATATAGAATTAGATTCATACAATGCACGTCATTTAGTGATTTTTGTTAGGTGCATTTAATTAGAAATTGCCCGTCATTAGAATTAGGTCATTAGATTAATTTAGATTGCATATTTAAATGTTGCATTTCTTAAATTTCGAATCTCATAGAAAATATAAAAAAATTATTTAGAATAAATCATCTCATGCTTAGAATAGACTACATGCTTAGTTATGTCATATTGCTTAGGTCATATAGCTAAGTCATGTTGACATGTCATATCATTTCATGTTAAATTAGTGGCATGCATTGCATAAAACATGATTCTCATTAATTAAGTGAAAACAAAAAAGAAATTGCGTGTTAATTAGAAATCATATCTAGGATTGTTGATGTGAATTCTGATCTAACAATGCAGATGCTTTCGTTGCTATGAGGTAAGTCCTGCAATTTATTCATTGCTTTCTTGAGTGTTAAATTGGTGGTTTGCGCACCCGTATGATAACCTTACATGTTAGGAAAATAGATCTAAAATCAATTCAAGTTGCCTGCAAAAACATTTTTGAAATTAAAAGAATGGTACCGAAAGGGCATTAGAGAAATCTAGTGTAACCAAGTCCCCGTACCCATAATCTCTGGTTCGTAGGAGTAAAGTAAATCTCCCATTATTTTACTTAGGTGTCTAATCGACCCACCATAAACTGATTAGTGGCGACTCCTGATTAAAAAATTGCATGTTAAGAATTCGAACCTAAGTCGCGAATTGGTATGGGCTTGGGAGAGCCCGAGTTAAGTCTAGGCTTAACAATCCATTAGCCAAACCCTAGGTGGTTCACACCCGAAAAAAATTGGTCGCGACAAGCATGATGGCGCTTGAACGGTAGGCGTAGGACAGGTTGACGAGCTGGCTAGTCTCTTGGCCGGCTTTCCTAGTTTTCTTGAGCTCAAACACTCCAACAATGGAGAAAGCAAGGTTGAAGAAGAAGAAGAAGGCAGCAGCTGAAGGGGGACCACCAAATGGCCTCCAAAGTCTTTACAAAATATTCATTTTAGTCATCACACATGCCCCACTTATTGTTGCCTCTATCCTTAGCCATTATCCACTCCCAAGCTTCATCAAGAAGCCATCCAAGTGGTCCAAAAGTTGCTACCCCCCATGGCTACGAATTTGGACATTTCCCTCTTCAATTTCAACTTAATTCCAGCTCAATTGGACTGAAATTGGTGCCCATAAATTCAGCCAAGGTGTCCACATCAAATTCAACATTTTTCCTTGCCAATTAGTCCAACTTGAATGCAAAAAATGTATCAAAAAACGGTCCTCTAATTTTCCTGGTCCAAAAACACCCAACTTTGAATTTTTGCCAAAAATTAGGTTTGTAGAAAAATCTTCAGAGGATGAGTTGACATTTCTAAAATAAATCGTGACATGACAGAACTTTCAATTTCTGAAATCGGGTTCAATTTTGCGGTTAATTTCAACCGAATGCGATTTTAGCGTGACCTAACCTACCGGGTAGCTATTAGGAATTTTTAGCACATTTGACCCGTGGTCGATTATTTTCAAGCCACATTGTACATCTTCGACTCATTGGCGACTCTTGGTTGTTGTGAAAATCTCAAGATTTCAAATATGGGCACGGGGTACAGAAATGACAGAAAAATCAGTTTAGTGTCGTTTCGACGAGAATTTTGCAATTATGTTGAATCACCCACACTTTAATCACATGCCTCAATGAACCGACCTATCTCCAATCTCTAATCGATTCTGATAGTGCCGTATTGACCCTTGTAGATTAGCATGGTCGAGCAATCGATTTCTAGTCGAATTCTCAAGTCTATTGTGTTAAAATCCCTTAACGGCTTCACCAGATAGACTATTTATCTTGCGAGTGATTAGCTCAGAGAAAAGAACTATAGGCGTGTCGATGAAAAGCCCAATTTGTTCAATTGAAAACAGAATAAAAAATCAGGATGTCACATGCTCGTGGTAAGAGAAGTTATTGCAAGCGGGCAAGCTGCCTACTATGGCCCTATTTGGTAACACTTTTGGGAATAACTAATTGTATTCTTTTCTCTCCCGGAACAATAAAAGAACAGAAATCCGTTTGGTAAATTTTTTGTTAGCAAAAACAATAATCCATTTTTTTTTGGTTCCCAAGAACAGATTTTGAACAAAATCAAAAAGTAGAAAAAGAAGCTTCATGTTTCCGAGAACAATTTCAAGAATTAATGTCACGCCCGATCATCGAGCACGCACTCATCCCTCACCTTGGTCAATTTAATAGTGACATCCCAGGACGCATCGCCGACTCTTTCATTTTAATACACATGCGGAAGCATATAATTAATCCACAGACAATAAAACAATAGGATAGAAAAGTAGGGCTATATTTTTCACAATTGAGAAACCATAACCACACTTTTATAAAAGCAAACTTCATAGTATATATTACAATACTATTAACAAAGCAGATCTATCACACATCATATCACAACTTAGAGTTTGCAAAACAAGATGGGGTCATATTCTGGATCCTCCTCCGACTCCTCTTCAGGTTCATCTTCAGGGTCCTCTTATTTAGGCTCTTTCTCAGGTTCCTCTTCTTGCTCCACAATCTCTCCTTCCTCTTCACTCCCAGTGGAGTCTACAGCCGAGTGCACGGGAGTGTTAGGGTCACTCTCGAGTTTAGGGTGTTTGGCATCGGTTACCGCTCCATCCTTGGGATCCGTAGTCCCTTCTCCAAATGCTGCCTCTAAGACAAACAGAGGCACATCACCCTCTGGTACGGGACCCTCACTTCGCCCATCATGATAGTGACGATACCACGACCTATACTCATAGGGCACCAAGCCGTCTCTACCTACATTGACCCAGATGGTGGATTTCACCAAAACATACTTTAGACCTTTTGGGTGGGGATGTATCGGGAAGTGATATCCTATCTCAGTGACCTATTCGAGAATACCAAAATGCATGGGAGGATGAGGAGGTGGAGGTACTGCCATCTAGGAACCTGAAATGTTGTCCCACAATAGGGTGAGACTACGTCTCAACAAGTTCTAACCCCCTAAGACTCAATTAGGAAGCCAATACACTCTAGAGGCTGCTTAAGCACCACACGAATCAGAGGACTTGCTTTGGCGTCAGTTCCAACCTCCAAATCAGTATATATATCGAATATATGCAAACCACATCCATTCAATCAATTCATAGCGTCAGATCAAATCATTAATCAATCGACCTAGTCGATTACAGGTCAATCAAACCATGTCCCAGTTATTTTAACCCGTACTATGCATTTTCTAATATGATACATCTAGTCACCGAGCTACATGCATTCTCTAAGGTGATGTACTCAGTTACCGAGCCACGTGCATTCTCCAAGGTGATGTACCAACTCAACAAATCACGTGCATTCTCCAAGGTGATGTACCAACTCAACAAATCACGTGCATTCTCCAAGGTGATACACTTATTCACCGAGCCATGCAATACAACATTCTTTTTCACCACTTTATATAGCCCATGAAAATATCATTGGCTCTGTAGATCGACGCCTGGTAAATTTCCAATCAATTACCAAAATTGATTAATTTATGAATAAAATCCTAAAAACACAATTAAATCAATTCAGCACAAATTAACACTCAAATAAATGAACAGATTGCACCATGATAATCAGTATAAAATTCCGGTCGTTGGCTATCCTAAACTAATTTTCGAAAAATAATTAATTAATTAATTAATTATGGAAATTGTCAAATAAATGCAATAAATCCAATTTAGGCCCAAAATGCCTAATTGGAAACTAAAACGGATCCAGAAAATTTTCGAGATTCGTTCAATAAATGCTAGGACCTATTTCCTTGCTAACTACACTAACCATTTGTCTAACATGCATTGATAAGTCTCTAATTTAATTACTCTAATCTAATCTATCCACCTAATTGCACTTAATTAAATCTAATTAACCCATAAATGTCATTAAACGACTAATAGATGATTAGTGAGCCAAACTTATCTGTTTAACACGCGGGTCGGTTCAAATCAATGGGAACATCGCGGGGAACGATCCTTCTCAAAGCGGGCCTAGGTTTCGAGGCTCGGAAGCACCTCAAAACGGGCCAAACCTAAGCTAGAATACCCACAATTTCAGCTTATGTTTTGAGCTGAAACAACAAGAAACAAGGCGATTTATGGCGAAGCAAGACCGGTAGGGGCGGCTAGGGTGCTTGGCGGGTTGAAGCCGGTGGCAGTGGCGGCGAGCTTCCACGGCGACTCACGGCGGCTGGATAGCCACTTGGGTGCTTGGACAGAGGTGGACAAGGCTGCTAGACGGCATGGGGGAGGCGGAGTCGAACGATGAAGTGGCGAGCACATACGGCGGTCGCGGCGGTCGCGGCGATGTGTGGTGTGGAGGGACGGCTGTCCGGCACGACTGAGGGACTCCAGCTACTTCTCTTAGCTTGCTGGTGTGTGAAATGGAGAGGAATGGGGAAGCAAAGTGGTCGACAGCCTTGGAGGGAGAGAGGGGCAAGAGGGGGGGCCACCATAGCCAATTTCTTCTAAGTCTTTGTCCCCTTTGACCATCCATAGTTCATTGGCTGTCCGTAGGCCACCAATGCTCATCCACAACTCATGAAATGGTCCATTTTGGCTAAGCATAGGGGAAAGTTACGAAATTCAAGAATCTTGGTTTCAATTGGACACATAATCTCTCTTAATTCAATCCCAATTGGCATCGATAAATTCAATCGACCCTCCATCGATCATCTCGGCATTTTTCCTTACCCTAACAACCCACTTACTTCCCAAATTTGCGATAAAAAACGATCCTCAGCTTTTTCTGAACATAAACAGCCTTAGGATGACTTTTTCCCCAAAAAGTCTCTAGTTTCAGAAAAATCTTCTAAGACTGAGTCGACGTTCCTAGAATTTATTGTGATATGACAGAATCTTTAATTTCTGAAATCAGATTCAAATTCACAGTTAATTTCACTCAGGCGCGTTTTTAGCGTGACCTAGGCTATTTGGTAGTTTTCGGAAATTTATGGTGCAAATGACCCGTGGTCGATTTTCTTCGAGCCACTATGAACCCACTCAACGCATTGGCGACTCTTAGTTGTCG
This sequence comes from Eucalyptus grandis, assembly GCF_016545825.1. NCBI lineage: Eukaryota > Viridiplantae > Streptophyta > Magnoliopsida > Myrtales > Myrtaceae > Eucalyptus > Eucalyptus grandis. The sequence goes on along the minus strand of NC_052619.1, from coordinate 21,528,262 downwards.
TGAAAATCTCGATAATCCAAATACGGACACGGGGTACCAAAACGATAGATAAATCAGTCTAGTGCCGGCCAACGAGAATTTTCCAATTTAGTGGTGTTATCCACGATTAGCCACACATTTCAGTTGAATCGACCAATCTCTGATCTCAGATCTATTTTATACTGTGCCGTAATGGCCTCTAAAGATGAACATGGTCGAGAAGTCAATTCTTGATCGAATTCTCAAGTCTATTGCCCTAAAATTCCTTAATGGCTTCCCTAGATAGGCTAGTTATCTCGAGAGTGATCAACTCTGAGAACAGCCCTATAGGCGCGTCGATAAAATGCCCGATTTATCTAATAGAAAACAGATGTGAAAATTTGGGACGTCACAATTAAGCCCAATTTTTTTTCCCTTTTCTTTTCTTCTTTTCTCCTTCTCTCTTCTTCTTTCTCCAAGCTGATCATAGCCCTTTACCTACTCACAACCTATCGGGCTCCCTCAACACAACACGAATCACCTCAACGTTCATTAGTCACCTTGCCATGACAATAAACCATCACACGATCATCAAGCATAAGCTCTAGGTATGTCACAAATCAATCACATCATTAGATATGCATTTTCTAGTAAGTATAGCATCAAGAACAATCACGAAATACTACCATTCCTAGCTGGCAGAAACGGCTCACTCGCGAGTCTCCAAGTTTAAATCTAGAAATCTAAGAAAATGAGTTCAGAAAATTCCCAAATTTGAAAATGTTGTAAAGGACACATAAAAGAAACTTTTCATGCAGACACCTTAACCCAGATCCTTCTCGATTAAGCCCAATAAATCACTCAATCCAAAACAAAAACTGAGTTTGTTTCCAAAAAGTCTGTTTTCCAAAATCAGTTTGGTTCGAGGTCCAAAAATTGTCCATTTGATCTGAAATTTGAGTATGTTAAACTATAATATGTGAAAAACAACTCTTGTGAAGTAATAATTTTGAAATTCTAACCCTATGAGTTGATAAAAACCCCTAGAATCCCAAAAGATCATAAATTTCAGCATAGTCTGAGATTCTGTTTGGAAATGATGAAGCTGATATTTCCTTCTTTTAAATAACTAAAAATTTTGAGAAAAATATATGTTATATATAAAGATGTCTAAAACATTTATAAAGAATGAAGCAACCTCAAAATCACAACACCATTTGGTCCACAAAAAGGGCAAACGGTGAGGGTCTAGGAATCAGTTATGAGGAAAAACCTCTTAATTCGACTAAACCATACTCAAAGGTGCTAATCTCACTAAATAGATTAACATTAATCAATTTTAAGGCTAATCTAACCATTATAGATTATCGCTAATCTATAATTGATAATCTATAATTAAGCTAATCTAAACAACCTTTAAGCATAATTAACATCCTAAGCAAGGTTTAGTAAGTAAACTCACCGGTTTAGTGTTTTGGTGATGCCAAGGTGGGCGACAATCCTCCTAGCGGCGACACCAAGCAAGGTTGGGAAGGGCTTAGAAATGGGCCACGAAGAGCTCACCCTTTGCTGAAGCTTCGGCTTCTACTCCTTGGCTGCACAGGCTGAGATGGCGAGGAAGGGCTGACCGGAGCTTCGGCGAGCAAGTGGCCGGCAATCGGTGGCACCCAGGGGGTCAAGGGGGACTTGTTGGTGGTTGGTATGGGTGGAGAAAGGGTCAGAATGGGAGGAAAAACAAAGAAAACATGAAATGGTGCACTCAGGCAGGCGGACCGACAGACCGGTGGGCGGCGACTTCCGGCCGGCGGACGGGACGGCTGGCGGCTTCATTCGGTGCGAGGCCAGGCTCCTCCGTATGGTTTGGATGTGTTGAAGATGATGGTGGGTGGCATGTGAGATGGTTTGCACGAGAAGATAAGTTTTAACTCGGATCTTTGGAGAAAGGTCACTGGAACCGAAACTAGGAGAAAAGAAAACAGGGAGGAAAGGGGTCCGACGGTGGCTTCAATGGCCTAAGAAGTGTGCGACGGCCAAGGGAGGATGATGTTGGCTTTCCTCTGGTTCCTCAAGCTCTCTCAACACCTCAACAATGGAGAAAGTGAAGCCAAATGAGGAAGAAGAAGGGTCGTTGGTCAAGGAGGGGGCAACCAAAATATCCTAAGCTCTCAAGTGGCTGGCCCACCACCTTGGCTGGCATCCTCAGCCAAGATGCAGCCCTTTGGCTTCTCAAACAAGCCTCCCAAGTGGTCCAATAGGTTGAGGGGCATGAGGGCTACGAATTTTGTACAATTGCTCGTCAAATTCATTCAATTCCTCTCCAATTGGATCCAATTTGATGTCCATAAATCCAACCAAGGTATCCACACTCCAATTCACATTTTTTCTCGTCAATCCGTCCAACTTGAATCCCAAATATGCGACCAAAAGCGGGCCTACGAATTTCCCGATCCAAAATAACCATACTTTGCTTTTCGCCGAAAATCTCGGTTTGTAGACAAAATCTTTGGAGGATAAGTCGATGCTTCTAAAATGAATTGTGACATGACAAAACTTTCAATTTTTGAAATCGGGTTCAATTTTATGGTTAATTTCAATCAAGCACGATTTTAGCGCTTCCTAATTTGTAGCGTAGCTTTTAGGAATTTTTGGCACATTAAACCTGTGGTTGATTATTTTCAAGCCACAATGTACATCTTCGACACATTGGCAACTCTCGGTTGTCGTGGAAATCTCGAGATTGCAAATACGGATACGGGATATAGAAAAGACAGAATAATCAATCTAGTGTCGTTCGACAAGAATTTTGCAATCGGGTGGAATCACCCACTCACTCATCACATATGTCAGTTGAATTGACCTATCTCTAATCTCGATCAATTTTGAAAATGACGTATTGACCCTTGTAGATTAGCACGGTCGAGTAGTTGGTTCTTAGTCAAATTCTCGAGTTTGTAGCATTAAAATTCCGTAACGGTTTCCCCTGATAGATTAGTTAACTCGTGAGTCGCCAACTCAGAGAAAAAGGCTATAGGTGCGTCGATGAGAAGCCCTACTTTTTCAATTGAAAACAGAAGTGAAAAATCAGGATGTCACAACTCTTCCCCTCTTATAAAAATTTTGTCACTGAAATTTAAACCATTACAATCTTTTAAATAAAAATGTGGAGGTACAGTCGTCTCATCAAATCTTCACTATCCAAGGTTGCTCCTTGGTCTTTGTGGTGCTGCTAGACGACTTTGATCGACGGAATGGTCTTGATGCGTAGAGCTTGTTCTTTCGATCCGCAAACTAAACCGAGCTTTCAACGTACGACACTCGTCGTTCACGTCCAATTCCTCAAAATTAAGCACGTGGGTCAAGTCAAGCTCATACTTCCTCAATATCAACACGTGAAAGACGTCATGCACTTGCACCAACTTCAGCGGTAATGCAAGACGATACGCTAGGATCTCGATTATTTCAAGAATCTCAAAGGGACCTACATACCTCAGACTTAGCTTTCCTTTCTTGCCGAAACGCGAAGTACCCCTCATTGGTGACACCTTCGGAAAAACGTGATCACTAACTCGGAACTCTAAAGGCCTTCGATGCTTATCTACGTAGCTTTCTAGCGACTCTGAGCAGTCTTTAATTTGTCTTTGATTACAACAACTGCATCCATTGACTGTTGAACTAACTCTAGGCTCATGATCTTTCTTTCCCGACTTCATCCCAACACACTAGCGTTCGCACACTCGCCGCCAACGCTTCGAAGAGAGCCATCTCGAATGCTCGCCGGTAGCTGTTATTATAGGTGAACTCAACGAGATGAAGCTATTCCTCCCAGCTTCCCTTGAAATCCAACACACAAGCTTGCAGCATGTCTTCGAAGGTTTGAATCGTCCTCTCAGACTAGCCATCCATCTGAGGACGATATGCTATACTATACTGCAGCTTCATTCCTAAAGCACTATACAAACTTTTCCAAAAGGCGGCAGTGAACCTCAGGTCTCTGTCTAAAGTAATCATCACTGGCAATCCATGCAAACAAACTATCTGACGCACGTACAACTCTGTGTGCCTGTCTAAATCAAGGCCCTTTCGTACTGCAATGAAGTGAGTCGACTTCGTCAGTCTATCGACCACTGCCCAAATGGAGTCATTTCCTCTCTAACTCCCTGGTAAGCCTGTCATAAAGTCCATTATGATATGTTCCCATTTCCACTCGAGAATCTTAAGAGGTTGCAGAATTCCTCTCGGCTTACAGTGATGTGCCCTCACTTGCTGACACGTTAGACACTTGGCGACATCCTTACCGATGTCCACCTTTATACTAGTCCACCAATAGTGTTGATGCAGATATTGATACATCTTAGTACTACTAGAATGAATGCTATAACTGCTACGATGAGCTTCCGATAAGATCTCCTCTTTAAGCTCTGCATTGTTAGGTACATATAATCGTCCTTGGAACCTTAGTGTTCCGTCATCAGCCATCTGAAAATTAGCCTTTCACTTTTCAGTATCCTCTTGCAGGATCTTCTGAATCTCTGGATCTGTCAACTGCAACGTCTTGATTCTTAGCGTGCTTCGATTCAATTATGAGGATGGCCATAAGACTTGAAAGATGGCCTACCTCAAATTTTAAAACTGAATCTCTAGCTCCTTTGAGTAAAATCCACGCCTGAATCACCATCTGCACAATCAATGACTTTCGACTCAATACATTTGTAACTTTTGTTCCTTCAATTCTAACAGCGGCATATAGTAAGGGGCCTTAGAGATTGGCTCCGTCCTAAGGGCCAACTCAAACACAAACTCGATCTCCCTTTCGAGGGCAAATTGAGCAATCCTTCAGAAACACCTCAGAAAATTCCCGTACCATAGCTATATTCTCCATCTTGGGTTCTTCAATTGTCGTATCCACTACAATTGCCAAATAATCTTGGCAACCTACATCCAGAAACCGATTGCCTTAAGTGACGAATTTAAAATAATCAAAGGTCTTTCTCGATTCTCAACAAACTCAAAAGTTCCACACACTAACGGGTTAAACTGAATACTTCACACAACAGTTCATCACAACAAGAGGCTCATTGGGACAACTCTTTTCATATAAGACATCAAAGTTATACATATGCAAAATAGTTAAGTACAACTCTAGCCAGTGATTCTCCTTTTTACAACTTCATTATAACAAACTGAATTTCTATAAGCTTAACCAAAATTCTACTACGCCACTCTGATAAAATTACCCCAAAAACATTCTTTCTCCTTATCGATGCATAGCTCGGTTCATTCATGTCCCCTTTTCCATCCTAGTGGCATCTTGTCTACGATGCATTCCCTCTGTTCTGTCCCATCAATGGCGATGGTAGCAGCTATTATGGTCCCAATTGCCTGCATGGACAATCCTTGAACTGGTGGCCGTGCTACCACATTTAAAACAAGCTCCCATCCTATTATAACATGGAGTTGAACCATGTCTTTTCCTACATAAATGACACGTTGTTCAAGTTGTGCGTTGACTTTCCAATCCCATCTTTTTTGTTGGGTGGAATGGGACACATTCCTTCAGTTATGGGTTTTTCAAACGGCGATTCCCATCTCGGTTAGACCCAAACCGTGATCCAAATGCAGTGGTTTGTTCATTCAAATTATTCTCTATCAGTTGGGCTTGTTCATACAGCTCATTATAGTTCTTTAGATTGAGTGGTACTAGCGAATTCTTCAACTCCGGTCAAAGGCCAACCTTAAACCTCATCGCTTTTTCCTCGGGATCCTCGATCAATTTAGGAGCGTAATGCGATAACTCGGAAAACTTCACCTCGTACTGGTCTATAGTCATTAGACCTCAACGAAGGTGTAGAAATTCCACCATCTTCGGTTGCTTGGCACGGCTGGAGAAATACTCGCCATTGAACGCTCCAATGAAGACGTTCCACCTTTGGAACTACGCCTTACGGGAAAACACTTTCTTTGGTGGCCCTCCACTAAGTACTTACAATCCCCTGCAGTTGATATCTTTTGCAAGGACAATCTTCTATTCCTCTATGCACCTCGGCGGTGCAAAAGCTTTCTCCAACTTTTAGATCCAGAGGGTTACAGCCTCGGGATCTCCTGTTCTTGTGAACTTTGGCAGTTGCAAATTTGGAAACTGCTCAACGAGCTTGATTCTAGGCCTGCTGCCCCATCAGAACTCCGATCGTCTGAAGCGTTTGCATGATCCATTCAAACCTGGGATCACCAGGGGCTGCTACACCTACACCAACGGGCAGAATCGGCGACGATGCTACTCCACTTGCGCTGGCCTTAGCCTACGCTCTACCTTGGCTACCTCAGGTACCGACCCTTATTGGCATCCTACCCTGAGTCACAGGGCCTACTACCTTCTTCATGGGAGTCATCGCTTCTAGTCACTCATCTCGCAGATTCTTTACAATTTCTCACTTGAATTAGAAATCAAGCGACTACACAAACAAGCTACCAATCAGCTATCACTCATATGCATCAGCATATTAAAATGGTCTTTCCAACTAATTATCCCGTGACTCATTGCACCATATCCTTCCATACACAAACCTGCTATGATATCACTTAATGGGGATGTCACGCCCCAAACCTTGAGCGTGCGCGCATCCCTCGGTGGTTGATACAAATGCGATGTTCTCAGGACGCGTCGCCAACCCTTTCTTTTTAATTGCACATGTGGAAGCGTATTAACTAATCCCCTAACAGCAAACAACATGGGATAGAAATGCAGGACAACATATAAAACAAACTATACTTTTATAAACAAACGAGTTTATACATAGAGACCAATTCTACAGTCTAAGTACATGAGATCTATCTCCAAAAGGAACTACTCAACCACCTAGCTCCTGACCCTTCTGCCTCAAGTTATAGGTTCTTCACACTTGGGACCTGAAAATGGTAATCAACGACGAGGTGAGATATAAATCTCAACGAGTTCACGTCCTAAACCCCGATTAGGAAGATAATACACCTAAATGCAGTCTACACACACAACTAATGAGACTCACCTCACCTCAGTTCCTTCCTGCACATTAGTACAGTTGGTAAAACATATGCACATAATCAATGCACTCATCAATTGGAGCATCTCACTATCAAACCAATCAAACACAAAAGTTTTGATTATAAGGCCAAATCGTTATGACATGTTCCATTCTGTGTCACACAATTTTATCCCAAAATCAAGCGCGGTTAAATCATATCGGTGGTTCAATCCACCCCGATATTCACTCTCAATAATCAAGTTTCTAATTCCACTCAATAAACAAACTCAAGGCTCTAGAGGTAGTTCCCGTGCGACTCAAGTAGCCATATAAAACTTAGCCATTGATTATAATAAGCGATAGTCTAAGGCTCTAGAGGTGACCCACATGAAGCCTCACCATTATGTAGTACTTAGTCCTTCACCATATATAACAATAGTGCAAGGCACTAGAGGTGGCTCACACGAGTTTTGATATCGCATAACACTTAGCCCTTCACTATGCATGACAATACTATAAGTCTCTAGAGGTAATTCCCACGCGACTCAAGTCGTCATGTAACATTTAGCCCTTGATTACAATAAGCAATAGTATAAGGCACTAGAGGTATAAGGCTCTAGAGGTAATTCCCACGCGACTCAAGTCGTCATGTAACATTTAGCCCTTGATTACAATAAGCAATAGTATAAGGCACTAGAGGTAACTCACACGTAGTCTCACTATCGTGTAGCACTTAGCCCTTTACCTGCTCACAACCTATTCACATATAAGCAATAGTATAAGGCTCTAGAGGTAACACACATGTAGTCTCACCATCGTGTAGCACTTAGCCCTTTACCTACTTACAACCTATCGGGCTCCCTCAACACAACACGGATCACCTCAACGTTCAATAGTCACCTTGCCATGATGATAAACCATCATATGATCATCAAGCATAAGCTCTAGGTATGTCACAAATCAACCACATCATCAGATATGCATTTTTCGGCAAGTATAGCATCAAGAACAATCATGAAATACTATCGGTCCTAACCGGCATAAATGGCTCACTCGCGCGTCTCCAAGTTTAAATCCAGAAATCTAACCAAATGAGTTTGAAAAATTCCCAAATTTGAAAATGTTGTAAATGACACATAAAAGAAAAAATTTTCATTAAGACACCTTACCCTAGATCCTTCTAGATTAAGCCCAGTAAATCGCTCAATCCAGTACAAAAACCGAGTCCGTTTCCAGAAAGTCTATTTTCCAAAATCAGTTTGGTCCGTATCCAAAACTTGTCCATTTGATCTGAAATTTGAGTATGTTAAACTAGAAGATGTTACAAATAACTTTTGTGAAGAAATCATTTTGAAATGTGAACCCTAAGAGTTGATAAAAACCCCTAGAATCCCAAAAGGTCACAAATTCCAGTACAGTTCGAGATTCTATTTGCAAATGACGAAGCTGATATCTCTTTCTTTTAACTCCGTAAAATCTTGAGAAAAATATATGTTATAGTCGAAGATGTCTAAAAAATTTCAAAAAGAAGAAGCAACCTCAAAATCGCAACACATTTTGGTCCACAAAAATGGCAAACAACGAGGTCTAGGAATTAGTTTTGAGGAAAAACCATTGAATTCGACTAAACCATACTCAAAGTTGCTAATCTCACTAATTAGATTAACACTAATCAATTATAAGGCTAATCTAACCATTCTAGATTATCACTGATTCATACTTAAGCTAATCTAAACAACCCTTAAGCATAATTAACGTCCTAAGCAATGTTTAGTGAGTAAACTCACCGGTTTAGCGTTCCGATGAGTCCACAAAGCAACGGCGATGTTAAGGCAGGCGACAATCCTCCTAGTGACAACACCAAGTAAGGCCAGGAAGGGCTCGAAAAAGGGACACGAAGACCTCAGCCTTTGCTGAAGCTTCAGCTTCTGCTCCTTGGCTACATAGGCTGAACAGGCGGCTGAAACATCGATGAAAGGCTTATCGAAGCTCCGACGAGTGGGTGGCGAGCAACCGGCGGCACCTAGGGGTCAAGGGGGACTTGCTGGTGGTTGATATGGGCGAAGGAAGGGTCAGAATGAGAGGAAAAATGAAGAAAACGCGAAACAACGCACTCGGGCGGGCGGGTGACGGATCGGCGGCGGTGGCTTCCGGCCGGTGGGACGAGATGGCCGGCGTCTCCGTTCGGCATGAGGCTGGCTCCTTAAGATTTGGATGTGTTGAAGATGATGGTGGGTGGCACGTGAGTTGGTTGCATGGGAAGATAACTCTTAACTCGGATCTTTGGAGAAAGGTCAGTTGGAACCGAAACTAGGAGAAGAGAAAACAGGGGAGGAAAGGGGTTCAGCAGTGGCTCAGATGGCCTAGGCGGTGTGCAACGGCCAAAGGGAGAATGATGCTAGCTTTCCTCTGGTTGCTCAAGCTCTCTCAACACCTCGGCAATGGAGAAAGTGAAGCCAAATGAGGAAGAAGAAGGGTTGTTGGTCAAGGAGGGGGCAACCAAAATATCCTAAGCTCTCAAGTGGCTGCCCCACCACCTTGGCTGGCATTCTTAGCCAAGATGCAGCCCCTTGGCTTTTCAAACAAGCCTTCCAAGTGGTCCAAAAGGTTGAGGGGCATGGGGGCTACGAATTTTGTACAATTGCTCATCAAATCCATTCAATTCCTCTTCAATTCCTCTCCAATTGGATCCAATTTGATGTCCATAAATCTAACCAAGGTATCCACACTCCAATTCATATTTTTCCTCATCAATCCATCCAACTTGAATTTGAAATATGCGATCAAGCGGGCCTATGAATTTCCCGATCTAAAATAACCATACTTTGCCTTTTCGCCGAAAATCTCGGTTTGTAGACAAAATTTTCGCAGGATGAGTCGACGCTCTAAAATAAATTGTGACATGATAGAACTTTCTAATTTCTGAAATTGGGTTCAAGTTCATGGTTAATTTCAATATGGCACGATTTTAGCGCTTCCTAATTTACAGGGTAGCTTTTAGGAGATTTTGACGCATTTGACCTATAGTTGATTATTTTGAAGCCACAATGTACATCTTCGACACATTGGCGACTCTCGATTGTCGTGGAAATCTTGAGGTTTCAAATATGGACACAAGGTACATAAAAGATAGAATAATCAGTCCGGTTTTGTTCGACGAGAATTTTGCAATCAAATGGAATCACCCACTCACCGATCGCATATCTCGGTCGAATCGACCTATCTCGATCTCGATCAATTTTGGATCGTGCCATATTGACCGTTGCAGATTAGCACGATCGAGTAGTCAATTCCTAATTGAATTCTCGAGTTTGTAGCGTTAAAATTCCTTAATGACTTCACTTAGATTAGTTAACTCACGAGTGGCCAACTCAAAGAAAAAGGCTATAAGCGCGTCAATGAAAAGCCCAACTCATTCAATTGAAAACATAAGTGGAAAATCATGATGTCACAGTACTCAAGGAATGGATTCTACTCGAGAGTGCTTGAGACTCAATTTTCAAGTTAAAGGTAGGCCACCTTTCGAATGTTATGGCCACCCACGAGAATTGAGCTAAAAGGGTAGATCATAATCAAGACGCTTCAGCCGACAAAATTAGAGATTCGGAAGATCTTGCGAGAAAATGAGAAGGGAAAAATTGACTTTCGAGATCGCTGAAGATGGAACACAAATTCTGAGGACGACTGTGTGTACCTGACGATGTAGTACTTAAAGAGGTGATTTTTGTCAAAAACTCATCGTAGTAGTTACAACATTCATCTTGGCAGCATGAAGATGTATCAGAATCTGTGTCAACATTATTGGTGGTCCGGTATGAAGGCAGACATCGCCAAGCATGTCGCCAAGTGTTTGACGTGTCATCAAGTGAAGGCATAGCACCGTAAGCCGGAAGACTTACGCAACCTCTCGAGATTTTCAAGTGGAAATGGGAACACATTACAATGGATTTTGAGACAAGGCTTACCAAGGAGTCGGTGATGTAACGATTCCATTTAGGTAGTGGTCGACAAACTAACGAAGTCGGCTCACTTCATTGAAGTACGAAATGACCTTGATTTGGACAGGCACACAGAGTGGTACATACGTCAGATAGTTCGTCTGCATGGAGTGCTGGTGACGATTACATCAGACCGAGACCCGAGATTCACAACTACCAATAGAGTATTCAAATGGCGCCTTTCGAAGTGTTGTATAGCGGAATATGCAGAACGTCAATGTGTTGGATGAGGTCAGAGAGCGAAAAACCACAAGCCCAGAGTTAGTTCAACAGCTAGTAGATGCAATTATAGTCATCAGGTACTAATTAAAGACCGCTCAAAGTCGCCGGAAAAGCTACGCGATAAGCGTCGAAGGCCTTTGAAATTCCAAATTGGTGATCACGCTTTTTAAAGATGTCACCAATGATGGGTACTTCGCTTCGACAAGAAGAGAAAGCGAGTCCGAGGTACGTAGGTCCCTTTGAGATTCTTGAATGAATCGAGATCCTAGCGTATCCTCTTGCATTGTCACCGAGGTTGGCGCAAGTGCATGACATCTTTCACGTGTTAATGTTGAGGAAGTATGTGCCTGACTCGACCCACATGCTTAATATTGAGGAATTAGATGTGGACAACAGAGTGTCGTACGTGGAAAGCCCGATTCAGATTGTGGATCATAAGAAACAAGTGCTGCACACCAAGGCGACCTTTTTGGTCAAAGTGGTCAGCAATACCATGGGACAGAATGAGCTACATGGGAAAGTGCATACTCAATGAGATGACAATACCCCGCCATTTTGAAGAAGAATTGTAATGGTTTAAATTTCAAGGATGAAATTTTTATAAGAGGAGAAGAGTTGTGACATTCTGAATTTTCGACCCGTCCCAATAAAACGAAATGGGCTTTTTATCGGCGCGCCTATGGTCCTTTTTTCTGAGCTGATCACTCACGAGTTACCAATCTATTGGGTGAAGCTATTAATGGATATAACCGCAGTAAAATCCCTAAAAGCTACCCGGTAGGTTGGATTGGACTAAAATCGTGTCCGGTCGATTTTAACCACGAAATTGAATTTGGTTTCGGGAATCGGATGTTCGAGCATGTCACAATTCATCTTTAGGACGTCGCCTCATCTTTTGGAGATATTCCGTTGAGCCCAAAATTTTGCGGAAAAATCGGTTTTGGACAAATTGGAAAATAAATGGAAATTCGGAGGGGCACCTTTGGTAGGAATTTTGGTCACCATTTTGCATGGTTATGTGAAGACTTGAAGGGGAATTTATATGGGCACCTTTGCCATGGAATTTTGGCCATCAAATTGAAGTATTTAGTAAGGAATTGGAAGAAAATTAGATAGAAATTCGTAGGGGCTGGATTATTGGGATTTTTGCCATCAAAGGAAGTTATTTGGTGAAGAGAGTGGTGGAAATTCGTATGGCTGCTGGAAGGGGATTGCTTGGTCACCAAAATGACTTGAATTGGTGTGAAATTGAAAGAAAATAGCTGGAAATTCGTATGGACTGCAAGGAGAGCATTTTTGGCTGCCCACTTGGGTTTGTTTGTGAGGGAAAGGTGAAGAAAATGGCCATTGGCTACCACCTTGACTTTGGGGTTGCTAAAGACTTTCTTGCACAAGTAATAAGTGAAAGATATTTGGCTTGAAGGCTCATTGGTTCATTGGTTGACATTATGGTTCCTTGTCCCCCATTCCTCTTTCTTCATTCACGCATGAAGCCCCTCCACCAGCCGACTTCCCTCTCTCCTCACCCATGTGCGTAGACTTCCCCTTCCTTCTACCGATTTCATTTTCCCTTGCCCATGCTCCTTTCTTCCCCATCTTTTTACTTCTCCTCATTCTATTCTTATTGCACGCCCATCATCCCCTCTCTTTTGTGGCTGCATCCACCACTTTGCCAAGACAACCGACGCCGGCTGCCACCCTCCCATTTCACCAGCGACTACCCACTTCACTTCACCTTCACGCCCTCACAAACCAACGTTTCCTCAGCCACCGAGCAACTTCACACTCTAGCGTCGAACATCTAGCCCCACTCGACCAGCTTTGCCTCAATCAGCTCACCGTCCCCGAGCAAAGAGCCGCACCTCCATCCGTAGCTCAGCTCATGCTTGTGCAGCAGAACAGCTCAGCTCCACAGAACCGGTCTCCCCTCTTTAGTTGTGAGCTTGTGGTTGTTTCCAGCCACATTCGGGCCTCCTTTAGAGCCGCCAAAGGCATGGGTCTTGGTCGCCTACACATTGCCATTGCCGTGAACTCATCCAATCACAAAACCGGTGAGTTTACTCACTAAACCTTGCTTAGGAGGTTAATTAATTAGCCTTATAATGGATTAGTGTTAATATAATTTGTGAGATTAGCACCATTGATGATGGATTAGTCGAATCCAGTGGACTTCCTATAGTTCTGAACTCTGGACCCTCGCCATTTGCCATTTTTGTAGATCGAAATGGGTTGTGAATTTGAGATTGATTCATTCTTGAGAAATGTTTTAAACATCTTTAGCTACAACATATATTTTTATCAAGATTTTTAGGGATTTAAAAGAAGGAGATATCAATTCCGTCATTTGCAAACAAAATCTCGGACTATGTTGCAAATTGTGACCTTTTAGGATTCTAGGGGTTTTTATCAACTCTTAGGGTTTGAATTTCAAAATGGTTTCTCCACAAACATTGTTTTTCACATCTACTAGTTTAACATCCTCAAATTGTAGATCAAACGGACATGTTTTGGATCTCGAACCAAACTAATTTCGGAAAAATAGACTTTCTAGAAATAGACCTAGTTTTGGTACTGGATTGAGCGATTTACTGGCCCAAATCTAGAAGGATATAGGTTGAGGTGTCTGCATGAAAAATGTTCATTTATGTGTCCCTTACAACATATTCAAATTTGGGAATTTTCATAAATTATCTAATTAGTTTTTTGGATTTAAACTTGGAGACGCACAAGTGGACCGTTTTGCCAGTTAGGACCGATTATAGTTTTATGATGGTTCTCGATGCTTTGCTCGCTGAAAATTGCACATTTAGTGATGTGGTTTCTTTGTGTTATGCTTGGAAGTTATGCTTGATGAGGTGCGAATGGTTATGCCATGGTTGTGGTGTTATTGGTGCAATGCTTGCTGGGTTATGCATATTTGATGATATTGTTGGTTTGTGACATGCCTAGAGCTTATGCTTAATGATCGTGTGATGGTTTATAGTCATGGCAAGATGACTATTGAATGTCGAGGTGATGTAGGGTGTGTTGAAGAAACCCAATGGGTTGTGAGCCAATAAAGAATTAAGTGCTACACGATAATGAAACCTCGTGTGAGCCACCTCTAGTACATTGTTTCATTGCTTATTGTAGTCAAGGTCTAAGTACTACATGGTGAATTGAGTCACATGGGAGTCACCTCTAGAAGCTTTGCAGTATTGCCATGCATAGTATAGGGGCTAAGTGCTACACGATAGAGAGATTTCATGTGAGTTACCTCTAGAACTTTGTACTAGTGCTTTTCGTGGCCAAGAATTAATTGCTACATGATAGTGTAACTTCGTGGGAGCTACCTCTAGTACCTTGAGCTATTGCTTAGTATAGTCGAGGACTAAGTGCTACACGACAGTGTGAATTCATGGGAGCTACTTCTAGTACCTCGTACTATGACTAATTGTGGTCAGGAACTAAGTGCCACGCGATATTGGAACTTCATGGGGAGAGGGCACCTCTAGAACCTTGAGCCTGGTATTGAGTATTGACTCGGAATTTTGAGTGGGGATGTCAAGTTGAATTGGGAATTTGATTATTGAGAGTGAATATTGGGTGTGGATTGAACCACCGATATGAGTTACCCACGCCTAGTTATGGGATGAAATTGTGTGGCACGGAATGAGACGTGTCATAACGATTTGGTCCTATAATCATGACTCCTGTGTTTGATTGGTTTGAAAGTGAGTTGTTTCAATTGTTGTGTGAATTAATTATATGCATTTGTGATATGAATTGTTCTGACGTGTAGGAAGAAACTGAGGTGAGGTAAGTCCTTTGTTCTAATTGTGTGGCTATGTGACTAGAGCACCCTGAGGTGTATTTTCTTCCTAAAAGGGATTTAGGGGGCAAACTTGCTGAGACAATGTCTCACCCCGTCATGGGCTTAAATTTTCAGGTCCTTAGATGGTGGTCGTGGAGGACTCGAAGCCCGAAGTCTGTGGAGGTAGAGTCCGAAGGATCGGCGTATGTGTTCGACTAGTATGTCATAGGACAATTCCTTTTTTAGAGCTGATCTTTTGTAGACTTTTGACCCAACTCATTTTGTACCTAAACCCCTTTGTTTTTTTTTTTAAAGTTGGCTTGTGTGAAAAGTTACCCTGCTTTCCTATCCTATGTTGTTTGTTGTCAGGGGTTTATTATTTCGTTTCCGCATGTGCTTAAAATGAATGGGTCAGCGATGCGTCCTAAGAACGTTGCATTTGTATTGACTGCAGAGGGATGTGCGTGCACTCGAGGATCAGGGCGTGACAAGGAACGACGCAATTGTTGTCTTGCTTTTCTATCCCGTGTTGATTATTGTGTGAGGATTTTTATACGCTTCCACATGTGCATAATCGATTGGGTCGGCGATGCGTCCTGGGACGTCGCAATTTTATCGACCACCGAGAGATGTGCACACGCTCGAGGTTTGAGGCGTGACACTAACATAGGCTTTATACCTCATACTCACTCGTTATATCATGCAACTCTTTTAATTTGTCTTTCGAGATAAAGTCCAGCACATGCATCTTAGGCCATAAGCTCTAACTAATAATACTGATGACCCCATTTCGGGTGCCAATTGTCTGCAACATTTTCACTTTTTAGTCCCAAACTAACCAAATGTTCTGTAGAAAATTCCTTTCTTGCTCACAAAGAAAGTGCCCCCGGTTTCTCTTCCAGAAACTTAAAGGCTGTTCCCTACTTTTGCTCATAGAAGAAAGAATCCTCGTGATAACCTTCGATTATTAAGTCATTTTTTCACTTAGGTCAATGTTATATTAAAATGAGATAATTTACATGCTTATCATGTACTATAAATAACTGTCCACCTCACCATCGACAAAATTTAGTTCATATGGGTTTTTTTGGCTGTCCCCATTTATCTCAAGGGCTTCTGCTAGATGCATCCTGAGAAGGGCTTCTGCTAGATGCATCCTGAGAAGAACGTCATATGTTTGCTTTCTCCTTCCATTTTCCTATTTTAACTACAAAACATTAGAATTATCTTTAATATGACAATGTTGCAAAATTGGTAGCTCTTCTAGTGGCAGCTGAGCTTAATCGAAATTGGAAGATGATAGCAAGGTTGATATCATACTCCTAATCTGGCAGGAGACTTGCGATCACTGAATATTTACTGAAGCGACTAACCTCATCTTCTAAATTGTGGTTCATTGCAATTCATATAAAATATGAGTTTTGTTCGTTAAGGTCAGATAACTGCAGTTTTCTCCCGAGTTTGTGGGCTTTTTTTCTATACATAATAAGCAGTTCGTTGTCAGTTTATTTGAAAATAGGATTTTATAACAGGAGTCTACAATCTCTTATATTCTTTTTATTTCAAGAAGGATGTTGGAAGTTTCAAAATGGTTCTTTCTCAGGCATAAAAAAGTTATATTTATTCTCTGTCGTCAGCGATCGGGAAGCATATAGATAACTTTGAATTTTGAAACTAATGGGCAAGGCAGATGACTTTGAAGGTCATATTTGTTTTTCACTTGAATTCGCTGCAACTTCTTAACATTTTTAATCAAGAAGAAAATGTTGAAATGGAAGATTTCATTTGCCCAAAACTTGATCATCCTTCACACTACCAATCCAAATTGGATAAGCATGAAGAAGACTAAAACAAGAAAACCATAAAGAGATATTATGGTTTAATATTTACATATTCTCACATCATCATTTGATATGATAAATAAACAGCCAAATGTACGTCATTCGAATTTAAATAGGGGAATGGACATGACTGGAAACTGGACGAATATCATTCACAACAACAATCGACAACGAAGAACTAATTTTCATGCATCAGCCAGCAGGAGAAACGGTATATATGGTCTGAATTATGGTGAGGGTGAAGAGGAAGATGGCGCAAAGGAGAGACAATATAGACCAAGGACTCCTGAAGTAGGTCTTGATGAGATTAGCCCTCCACTTGTTCCAGGGCTTTTTGCAGTACTTACTGACCTTATTTCGCAAGGCCTCGAGGCTGTTGTTTTCATCTAACGCCATGTCCTTGTTCAAGGAGTTGAATAGCTCAGCGACCGCCTTGTCGCTCCCAAAATCATTTTGGATGATGCCACGGGCGTTGAGCAATGTGACATCCCGCTCGGTGTCAATGATGTCATCCATGAAGTACATGTAGGCCGTGACCTCGTTCCCGGCCCCGTCATGAAAGCGCTCGAATGTCATGAGGTTGAGGAACTTGGACTCGGTGGTGTCGTTCACCATGATAGGAGGGAGCCTCAGGACCCCGCCAGCAAAGGAGATGTCCTTGAAGCTGTCAGTCCTGCTCTTCTCCAACCGGATCCCGGCCTCCTCTAGCTCGGTCGCTGACTGGATTGTTCTCTCCCCATCCTCAGGCCCCACCTCGTCCGGGTTCCCAGGGAGCAGGAGTCTCTTCCTGTAGACGTCCAAGACGTGCAGGCATTTGCCCATCTTCTCATTGGGCGTGCAAGGGAGAAGAAAAACTCGAGGATGAGCCTGTTTACGAATTCGTGATCCTGTGTTGTGGAGTAAAGTCAGTGAATTGAATATATTGAAAATATGTCTCTTATTTGAACCCATAACAGAAATCCGACTCAAGTAAGTTTTCTAGTTTCGATCTTTCCTAAAGGGTTTCCTTTTTGGATATAAAGAGTATTTATTTAAGAGTGGTTGTTGGTTTTGCCGATCAGAAAGCGAGCTTTTGGCCTTAACATCCAATTATGCTGCAAGCTCAAAAATTACATCCTAAAGAAATTTCAAGTGTTTTGAAGCTAATAAATCTCATGGTAAGACTTAAAAATTCTTTTGTGAGATTGAGATATTGTTTTACGAGAAATCGTGAGGGTTAAACACTCATATGAGAGTATAATTGGAGGTTTAAAAACACCGAGAGTACTGGAATAACATAAGTGTGATTGTAATCTTCATTATATCCCTTCAACTTATAGTGGAATTCTATATTTTTTTTCCGTGAAGTAGGTTACGCTGATCAAATCAAGTGAATTCGATATCTGATTTAATTTTTTTGCTTATTATTGTGTACGATTGCTTGCTTTTGTAACAGAATATTACACCATTGTCATGTCTATAGTACTTGCAGGAAAGGAAAACTGAGAAGTTTCTTCTAGCGGTGATAGATTTAATGGATTGTTAGTTGATCTAGAAATGTGCATCCAACGAGTTTGGAGCATGATTTGATGTATCTCACGTGGGGTTGATCGAAAATCACCAAATGTACTGTTAGGTCAACATAGGACATGTTTGGTAACCATTCTATTCCCAGGAATAATTTTTGTATCAAAAAATTTTTTTCGATTCTGCTCCCTAGATGAGTTTCTGCGCATTTGAAGACGTTTGGCAATTATCCAAAATTTATATTCCCATAATAGAAATGTGTTTGGTAGGACTATTAAATTATTTTGTTTCTTTTTAATTTTTAAATACTTCTATTATATTTTCTTTGTTTTTCTTTTCTTTTTTATATTTTCTTTTTCCTTTCTCTTCTTCTTTCTCCTTTTTGTGGCTGATCGCCGGCCGCCATGGCTAGCGACCGGCAACTAGTAGGGTGAGGTCCAACAAGTTCGTTGAAGTCTTACTAGTGGCCAGGTGAGGCTCTTCTCATCCAGATTTAGCGAGACAAGCCTCGCCAGCCACCGTGTGAGGCTTGGCCTCATTGGCCAATGTAAGGCCTGGCTTGGCCAGGCTAGGGCGAGGCCGACCTTGCGTCACCTGGGTGAGGTTGAGCCTTGTCAGGATAGGCAAGCCTCCGACGAGCTTGTCAGACCTTGCCTAGCCAATCGCCAGCCACTGTCGGTGGCGGCGGCGGTGGCGGTGGCCAGCAATGGCCGATGATCGACTTGGAGGAAGAAGAAGAGAGAAGTAGAAAAAAAGAAAAGAAAAGGGGAAAAGAAAAAGTCGGGCTTAATTCTTGAAATTGTTCCCAGAAACAAGAAGCTAAATTCTACATCTTGATTATGTTCAAAATCTATTCTCAGGAACAAAAAAAAAAAAAGGATTATTGTTTTTGGGAACAAAAATTTACTAAACGGATTTCTGTTCTTTTTTTTTTTTTGTTCCGGGAGAGAAAAGAATACAATTAGTTATTCCCAAAAGTGTTACCAAACAGGACCATAGTAGGCAGCTTGCTTGCTTGTAATAACTTCTCTTACCACGGAGCAAAATCTAGGAAACTAACCTGCATGCCGTCACTCTCGACCGCAACCAGCCGATCCAGCACAAGCATCGGCAGCTGATTCTCTAGCATCAACATGTCTCGCATAATGTATGGTCTAATGTATAACCCCGAGGTTACCGAAAATGGGGTCGTTGGATGCGTATTCCCCCGAAGCCGTATCTTGGTCCTTAGGATCTCAAGCATGAAGCAGCCATCGGTGATCATCAACTTCAGGAAAGGGCCCGCGCCTTCACCATCACCCTCCTTCCACCACGGGTCCAGCAAGTGGTAACTATCCTGGAGCTCCTGTGCCACGTCACTCAGGGACTTAAGGAAGCGCTGACGGGCTTTCCGGACCGCCTAAGGAAGTGGAGGAGCGCGCGGTGCTTGTGGTTCTCCATGGGAAGGAGGTGGTCCTCGCCATGGTGGTAGGGACCAAAGGAGACAGCCTCTGGCCTGTAGGCCTCGCGGTTGAGCTTAGCCACGCAATCGGGAACCCTGTATATTGAGTGCTTCTTCCAGTGCCGCTCATCGTCGAAGTTAGAGCGCATGTGCTCGACGTCTTCAGTGACTTCAACGATCCAGTTGGTCTTGTTCAGGTCCGTCGTAGGCGTTGAAGGACTCATGATGGTTCTGCAAGTTTCACAGGTTCCACAAATTTCTGTTGTGAAGTGTCTTTTGTTCGTTTTAAGATTGAAGAGGTATTGCCAGACCAGCCACGTATGTCGTCACTTTTTGTGCAAAAGTTAAAGAGAGAATCTTGTTTAAGCATGTTCCATGAAGCCGTAGGGAACGACTCCCTGTTATTTATAAGCCTTTGAATTCATTGAAATCTCACAAGCGTCTACCTGAATTAAAAGTGGTCGTATGAATTGAGTACATGTGATGTAAATTTTAAACATGGACTTGGCATTATTTGACTTCATACTCTTGTTGAAAATGCCCGAATTCTTATGTTCCGTAACTTTTTATATCCGGCATTCCTTATATTCACTCTTTCGAGATAAATTACATGACATGCATGTTAAGCCTTAAGTCGTAATTTCAAGTATTGATGACACCATTCAAGGTCTCTTTTACCTGGTCATTGCTAGCTGTCCTACATGACTATATTGGATTTCCGCACAAAAGTTTAAAACTCAATTGACAAAATTGAAAAGTTTATGATACAAATTAACATTCGTATAATAAGTGTAGAACCAATTAAACAATTTCTCTATTTATAGCTGTTTATGAGCTCCAATCGAGATACTTGGATCCATATCAGTTTTTGCATGCTAACATAGGCTTTATACCTCATACTCACTCCTCATATCACGCAACTCTTTAATTCATCTTTCGAGATAAAGTCCAGCACATGCATCTTAGGCCATAAGCTCTAACTAATAATATTGATGACCCCATTTCGGGTCCCATTTGTCTGTGCAACATTTTCACTTTTTAGTCCCAAATTAACCAAATGTTCTGTAGAAAATTCATTTCTTGCTCACAGAGAAAGTGCCCCCGGTTTCTCTTCCAGAAACTTAAAGGCTGTTCCTACTTTTGCTCATAGAAGAAAGAATCCTCGTGATAACCTTCGATTATTAAGTCAATTTTTCACTAAGGTCAATATTACATTAAAATGAGATAATTTACATGCTTAATCATGTATTATAAATAACTGTCCACCTCACCATCGACAAAATTTAGTTCATATGGGCTTTTGGCTGTCCCAATTTATCTCCAGGGCTTCTGCTAGATGCATCCTGAGAAGAACGTCATATGTTTGCTTTCTCCTTCTATTTTCCTATTTTAACTACAAAACATTAGAATTATCTTTAATCTGACAATGTCACAAAATTGGTAGCTCTTCTTGTCATGCCCTGATCCTCTGAACATGTGCCCATCCCTCTGCAGTCGATTAAAAGCAACGTCCTAGGACGCATCGCCAACCCATTCATTTTAATGCACATGTGAAAGCAAATAAATAATCCCCAAATAACAGCAAGATGGGATAGGAAAGTAGGGCCATAATTTTGAAAACTGACAACACTCTTATATATACATACAAACAAGTCATATATATAGTACAAGCCAAGATGAAGAAGTCAGGTCTACAAAACCCCAGGGGGGGCGAGGGGTTCTCAAACAACTACTAGTCTTCCTCCTCCTCTTCATCCTCATTGGAGCCTTCAGCTGAGTACACTAGGGACTCAGGGTCTATCATGTTCAGCTCCACATCCACTACTGAACCTCCGGCAGGATCTACTATGCCTTTCCCAAAGGCAACTTCCAGCACATACATGGGGACCCCGGACTTAGGTATGGGACATCTCTCTCTCCCCATCTTAAACGACGATACCATGATCTCATTGATGGGATACCTTATGAGGCGAGGCCTCATCAACCCAGACCATGGTTTTCACCAACTCATAAATTCATCCCCTGGGGTGCCCATGTAGTGTGATAAAATTCTTCTGCTTTGTCACCTTTTTAGGCTAACCAAAACGCTCTGGGGGAGCTACCATCTAGGGACTTGAAATGTTATCCCATAATGGGGTAAGACGACATCTCAGCGAGTTCACCCTTAAGACTCGACTAGGAAGAAAATACGCCATAAGGGCTGCCTAAGCACAAACGCGAGTCAGAGGACTTACCTTGGCCTTAGTTCCTTCCTATAAGTTAATATAATTCAATGAATCATCACAACAATCTAATTCATTCAAATCAGATCGAATCGTCGGGCAATCAACTCAGTTGATTCCATGTCAACAAGACCATTCCCCGGTCATCTCAGTCAATACTATCTATAAAGTCTGATCACAATCAAGATTGCTCACACTAAACTGATAAATAGATAGTATAGCTCGCACTAAGCTGATAAATAGTATACTGCTCACACTAAGCTGACATATCGCCTGCAGGCTGATATAGTATACTAGTGATGCTCACCAGAAGCTATCATGTATACTGCTTGCACTAAGCTAACATATTGGCCGCAAGCGAATATAGTATACCGGTATACTACTTACACTAAGCTGATGTATCGAGCCCGTAGGTTGATACAAAGATACCATCTTGATCATCCAACCATTTCACCATTTTTATCATTCCCGATAAAATAATCATGTGTGGGTACACGATCGGCCTTAACTAAAATACAATATTTTCACTTTTGAAAATCCCACTAATTTCAACAGTCCACAAATTCATTTTTGGTTTTGTCAACCGATGCCTGGTGATTTTCTGATTAATTACTAAAATTAAATAAATTTGGAATAAAATCCCAAAATCACAAACAACACCCAATTTGCACAAAATAACAAGAAATTAAATAAACAAATCACACCATTGCAATTAGCATAAAATCCAGTCAATGGTTATCCTGGTCCTGTTTTCCGAAAAATAAATAATTAAATAAATAATTACGGAAAATAACTAAGAAATGCAAATAAATCACACTTAGGCACGAAAGCCTAATTAAAAGCCAAGACGAGCCCAAAATTCGAACCACTCGGGATAAATACTAGAGCTTGTCTAGACCTTTAATTGCACTAAACTAACCACCTAATGTGCAACAACGATTGATTAAATAACTAATCTACTCTAACTATCCACCTAATCCATACTTAGTCTAAACTAATCAACCCTTAAACGTCATTAACTTAATAAAGCGAGGATTAGTGAGTTAAACTCACTTGATTGACGATCCCTCGAATCAAAATGATGGGGCGCGGTGTGGATGACAAACTCTAAAGCGGGACCGCCTTTCGAGGTTGGGAAAGCCATAAAAATGGGCTAAATCAGCCGCTTGGAGACCCACTAACTCGGTCACGACAGGTTGAGAGGAGGTGAACCAGTGGTTGGCCGAGTGAGCAAGGACCGGAGGAGATTGCGGTGCGCCGACAAGGCTTCACGGTGGTGGGGCAGGTAGCTAGGCAGCTTTGGCGACGGTGGACGAGCTCGAGCAGCCCCGAGGGTGTCCCGGGGTCACGGTGGAAGCGAAACGGCGGCTGGTTGGTATGGGTTTGGCACGGTTGGCGAGCTTTGAGACGATGTCGCCATGGGCTCGGGCGGTTGGACGGCTTCGACAATGGAGTGGGTGAGCTCGGTTGGGAGTCTTCAAGTTGCTGGGGAGAGGGGAGGGATCAACGGAAATGGGGAAGAAGGAGAGGGGGGACGCTTTGGGCTTTGGAGGGGCCACCTTGGTCACTTCCTATCTCTTTGGTCCCCTTGGTGTGTCCCACCCACATTGCTGTCTTCCTCAGTAGATTTCCAGCCACCAAATACTCTTATAGAAGCCTTGATTGGTCCACAAGTTGGGTCCAAGGGGGCACACGAATTTGCTTGAATTCCCTCAAATTGGACTTCAATTCCTCCTTATATCAATTCAATTCGACTTCTAAAAGTTCAATTATCGAGCTCACTATCAAATTGGTTTTTTTTTTCACTAATTAATCCCACTTGCATCCTAATTTCGCGATAAAAAAACAAATATCTGCATTTTCCTGGCCGAAAATAGCCCTATGACGACTTTTCTTGCCAAAATCTTGGTTTGCAGGAAAATATTTGGAGACTAAGTCAACATTCCTTAAATGACTTGTAACACGACAAAACTTTCAATTTATGAAATCAAATTCAAATTCGCAATTAATTTCAATCCGCGATTTTAGTATAATTGACCCATTATCGATTTTCTTCAAGCCACAATGAACCTCTTCGACACATTGGCGACTTTCGCTGTCATTAAAATCTAGAGATTTGAAATATGGACATTGTGGTACCAAAACGACAGAAAAGTCAAACTAGTGTTGATCGACGATAATTTTTCAAATTGGTGGAATCACCACATTTAACCACACCTCTTACCGAACAAACCTATTTCTAATTTCTAATCAATCTTTAGTGTGTCATAATGATCTCTAGATGAGTACGCCGAGTAGCCGATTCCTGGTCGAATTCCCACATCTATTGTATTAAAATCCCTTACTGGCTTTCCCAAATAGTCTAGTTATCTTGAGAGTGATCGGCTTTGAGAATAGCCCTATAGGCACGTTGATGAAAGGCCTGATAAAATAATTGACCGGACTGAAAAATTCAAGATGTCACAACTCTTCCCCTCTTATAAAAATTTCATCCTCGAAACTTGAACCATTACAATACTTAAGCAAAAAGGCAGGGGTACAATTGTCTCATTGACTCTTCGCCTCCCAAAGTTGCTCCCTTTAGTGCCGTGGTGTTGCTGCACCACTTTGACCAACAATGGTCTTTGTACGCGTAACTTGCCCTTTTCTATCCATGATCTAAACCAGCTTAACATCATCCATGTCCAATTCTTCAAATTAAGCACGTGGGTCGAGTCGCTAATACTTCCTCAACATCGACATGTGAAAGACGCCATGCACTTGCGTCAATTTGGGCAGCTAACGCAAGACCATACACTGGGTCCCAATTCTCCCTAGAATCTCAAATGGACCTATGTACTTTAGACTCTATTTTCCTTTCTTACCAAAGTGTGAAGTACCCCCATTGGTGACACCTTCAGAAAAACATAATCACCAACTTGGAATTCCAAAGTCTCCGACGCTATCTACGTAACTTTTTGGTAGCCTGGAGTGGTCTTTAATCTGTCCCCGATCATTGCGACACGCATCCACCGATTGCTGAAACAACTTTGGGCCCGTGATCTTTTTTTCCCCGATTTCATTCTAACACACTTAGCATCTTGCACGCCCTACCATACAACGCTTTGAAAGGAGCTATCTAAATGCTCCGTTGATAACTGTTATTGTAGGCGAACTCGACTAGATGAAGATGTTCTTCCCAACTTCCTTTAAAATCCAGTACGCAAGCTCGTAGTATGTCTTCGAGGGTCTAAATTGTCCTCTTTAGACCGGCCATTCATCTAAGGATGATATGCCGACCGAGACCGCAGCTTCGTACCTAAAACACTTTGCAAGCTCTTCCAAAAAGCAATTGTAAACCTCGGGTCTCAATCAAGTAATTGTAACCGGCACTCCATGTAGTCGAACTATCTAACGCATGTACAACTCAGCGTGTCTATCCAAACTAAGGACCTTTCGCACCGCAATGAAGTGGGCCAACTTTGTCGCTTGTCGACCACTACCTAAATCAAATCATTGCTCTCTAAATCCCTCGTAATCCGATCATGAAATCCACCATGATGTACTCCCATTTCCATTCTCGGATCAAGAGAGGTTGCAGAAGTCCTTCCGATTTGCAATGTCTGTCTTCATATCGGACCACCAATAGTGTTTCACGACAACCGAGAGTCGCCAATGTATCGAAGATGTACGTTGTAGCTTGAAAATGATGAACCACAAGTCAAAGCACGAAAATTCCTAAAAGCTACCCGGTAGATTAGAACACGCTAAATTTGCGCCATAAATGAAATTAACCATGAAATTGAAACTGAATTTCAAAATTGGAAGTCCTATTGTGTCACAAATCATTTAACGTCGACTTATCTTCAGAGGATTTTCTCCAAACCGAGTTTTCAAAGAAAAATCAAAGTGATGGTCAGTTTTGGTTCAAGAAAATTGGTCCGCCCGCTTTGGTCAGCGTTTAGGATCCAAGATGGTTCATGGACATGGAAGAATGTGGATTTAAGTGTGGTTACATTGGGTGAATTTTTAGGACTTCGCCTTGAGCTCAATTGGATTTATTTGAATGAAATTGATAGAATTTGATGTACAAATACTCAAAATTCGTATGCCATGGGGAAGAGCTATTTTGCACCTATTGGCAAGGTTGTGGAGGAAGATTGAGGAGAGAGAGTGGATGATGTCATGTGATGTCATGGTGGGGGCAAAGCAAAATGAGAATTTGACAAGTGTTGAAACTAGAAGGCTCACCAAAGGGGGCCTACTTCCAGCAGCTTCTTCTTCTTCCCCATTTTCTGGCTTTCTCCATTGTAGAGTAGGGGAAAAGGTCAGCAAACTAGAGCAGAACTAGCCGGCCTTCCTCCCTCCTTGCTCCGCCTAACGCCCGCTGGCGTGCCTCCGTCGCCCTTGTGCCGTGCGTCCAGCCCACCGCTTCTGCCTCCAGCCACACCATCCCTAGTTGTCCAACATCCCCAGGCCATCGGGTGCTCGCCGAGGCCATCTCGCCACCGCATGCAGCCGGAACCACCACTTGAAATCATTGATGTCCTCCTCCGTTGTTTCCAAAGAAACCGCCACCGAGCAACTCTTTCTCCAGCAAGATCGAAAACCGAAGACAGCAAGAGGTTCTAGACTTCAAGGCTTGTTTTCAAGCTCTTCCCCGCCTTTTCGTGTCGCGTGGCTCATTTGTTGCTCACCTCGCCGCTAAGCACGTCGTGGACCTCATCGGAAAGCACCAGTTGAGTTTATCCTCTAAACCTCGCTAGCAAGGTTAATCATGCTTAAGAGATGTTTAGATTAGTTAAGTAAGGTTTAGAGTTTAGATTAGCTTAGTAAGTTGATTTAATTAAGTAGTTTAATTAATTTAGTGAATAGTTAATTAGGGGCTAATGACATGTTTAGATTAGGTAATCTAGATTTAGTCTTAATTAATTAATCTAAAAATTAATTAATATTTCGAATTTATTTAATTATTTATTAATAATTGTATATTATATTTAATTCATAAAAGATTGTTATATTTAATTAATTAATTAATTTTATTTTTCTGAAAATGATACCAAGGGAACCTATCATTAGAATTATATGCCGATGTTATGGCACTTAAATAATACCATATAAAAGTTATGATCTATGTAGTATTATTTTCCCTCAATATTATTAGGCAGCTGAAAATTAAAGGAAGAAAAGGAGAAAAGATCGGTAGAGAAGGTGGTAAAAAGAAGCACTAGGATTCTCGTCTCGAACGTTTTAGTTAGTGAACTCATTAATTAATTGAGGGCTCTAATTATTTGGTGTTTCATTTTTTTTGTTTTAAACCACGAGAGTTCTAATTATTCCTTAAAAGCAGTAAGCCTTTACAGAACAAAAGTTGGTGTAACCCTTTTGCGGTACAGATATTCTCCACCCTAAAAAACATCCTAAATAAAGGTTTTGGGGAGTACACGTATCACTCCCTCAAGCCTCCCTTTCATTGTTTCTTTTTATTTATTTTTTACAAGTTACTTAAATTGTTTTTTCTTTTCTTTTTCTTGACGCGTTAGATTTATTATTTTTCTGTCCAAATCTTTATTGAATCATTTGCATCCGATAGCACAGAGATTCAAACCCGCATTGTGTACCTAATCTACACCGGCAAATCCATTGTAAACACATGAGTGAATGTTAATCAATGGATCTCATGTATATATTTCTCTTGGATTTAAAATTACAATAACACCTTGATTACAAGTTAATAAACATTTTTTTCTGCAATCAACATGGGGGCACCATTCTTGGCATTTACCTAGGTACTATAGGGCACTTGTTATACAAAAAAGAGGGGGTGTTTGTTTCCTTAATTTGGTAAGCCCAGCTTGTACTGCAAATTACGGAAGGAATTATTCGACGCCCTCCCATCTGTAAGAGGTGTCTTTTGAGTATCAACCATAAAAGAAATAACAACAAAAAGATGTTTCATTTCCTGTAGGCATTCATCTTTTGTCTCTCTCCATCATCAGGCCCATCCTCGCCGAGTCGTCCTCCACATTGTCCACTCCTCCTCGTCCTCCGCTGTCAAAGTGTCCAACCACATCATCAAGCTCTTCGGGGGAGTGCGAGGTCAACATCGCCCAGGTATGGCTTTTGGGGAAGATGAAAAGTAGAAAAAGCCAAAAAAAAAAAAAGTGGAAAATCAAAAAAATATTTAAAAGCAAATGACATCGTTTTACTTCAAAGTGTCCATGTCATATGGTATTTGTGTCACATAGAAAAACCGGTAATCATGGATCTCTATGTTAGTATTTCTCGGTCTAAACTATTTAAAATGACTATTTTAAAGAATTATTAAAAAAAATCACTATTAAAGATATGGAATTTTAGGATCAAATTAGCTATCATGCAATATATTAAAGATATAATTGTGTAATACCAATTTGAGCAAGCAATAAGAGACAAAATGTCCAATTTTATTAAAATAAACATATATTACATTTTTTGTGATGGAGAAAATATTTCAAATATGAGAATTTGAACCGTATTCCAACAAAAGAAGCGTTCCAAGGTGGGGAGCTAAAAGAATGAACCAATTTTAACCCTAAGAATCTCTAAAAAAATAAAATGATTTTTTTTTTTATATAATGATTGAAAAGGAGGGAAAAAGGGCAACCCCTCCCAAATGTCATGGGGTTGGTTTGGTCTAGTGATTGAGGAGTGGACTTGTGACATATAGTCACTTCTCTATGCTACCAAGAGTAAACATTTCAGGTGGAGTAATTAATCTAAATCATATCGTAAAAGTCTTCCATAAATTTCAGATTTACCTATTTAAACTAAAAAATTTCATTATATAAAAAAATCAATTTCAAAATGGGGAAGCGAATTGAATGAATACAAGAAAGTGTGTATGTGGCATTGGAGGGTTTAAAACCATCGGTTTTAGAAAAGATGGAAAATGAAAGAAACCCTAAGAGAATCTCAAGAAGTATCCAAGTGAAAGAAGGTGAATACATAGAGAACAACTCAAGAGCCCAAATCCAATGGTGGGCATTGCATTTTTTAGCACTCACCTTTACGGAAAGGCAAACGAGCACATTTAACGCGATGCTTTCTTTACCATAAAGCAGGGAAAGCTTCCGATGATTGAGCTTTCACTGGTTCAAATTCACTTATAGGTAACTTTACAACCTTAACACGAAATCTTGAATCCATATTATTCTGCTCATTAGGGCATCTAGGACTTTTTTTTTTACTGAAATATGCATGAATTCACTTGTAGCCTCTCCTAATGATTGAATTGAAAGGCATAGTATGAATATAAGCGACAACAGGCATCTAATGTATTTAACAGAAATAGGTTAGATATGGCCTTTTGTCATTGTAGCTTTGCAGCAACATTAAAACATAAAAGATCAATCAAAGAGGAGGTTTTATAGTGGTCATTAATGGGGGAAGAGAGAGAGAGTGGAAAGCAATTTTATTTTAATCATGCCAGATATTTTGGTCATTCAAATTTGAGAATTTGAGCTGCATTCCAACTAAAGGAAGGGTTCCAAGGTGCGAAGCTAAAAGAATGAACTAATTTTGACCCTAAGAATCTCACGGGAAACTTATCTTTTTCTGATATTCAAATGGGAGGACAAAAAATGATTGAAAAGGAGGGGAAAAGGGCAACCCCTCCCAAATATCGCGGGGTTGGCTTGGTCCAGTGATTAAGGATCGAACCTGGGGTTGGCTTGCTCCATGAATAAGGATTAGATTTGTCGGATAGAGTCACTTCTCCATGCTACTAAGAGCAAACATTTTATGTGGAGTAATTTATCTAAACCATATAGCAAAAGTCTTTTATAAAATCAAGATTTACCCGTTTAAACTAAACTTTTTCGTTATAAAAAAAAAATCAATTCCAAAGTGGGGAAGCGAATTCAATGAATACAAAAATAGTGTGGAATGTGGCATTGGAGGATTTAAAACCATCGGTTTTAGAAAAGATGGAACATGACTGAATCCCCAAGAGAATCTTGAAGAAGTATCCAAGAGAAAGAAGGTGAATATATAGAGAACAACTCAAGAGCCCAAATCCAATGGTGGGCATTGCATATTTTTGCATCCGCCTTTACGGAAAGGCAAAACAGACATAGACCCCATGTCTATTCTCTCCTCACTTTAGTCTGGCATAATTCTTGCCGTGTCTCAGCACAACGTCCCACAGAGCGAACAATTCTATTCCACTTGAGGAACTTTGGGTGAATTAGAATGACCAAGGACTAGGAAGAATGTCCAAGATGTTTGCTTGATTTAGCAAAACATTTGCAGCTGCCTTCCACAATTTTTCCTTTTTCCAATCGACCAACGGGCAAAAGCAAATGATGGCTAATGATAATAAGTGGTGAAAAATAATGGCGTTTTCCTCATTTGAAATATCAAGCTAGAGTAGTGGAAAGAGAGAAGCGAGGCAATCAAATATCAAACCTCAGATTGCTATTGCATATAATTGTTGTACGGATGATGGGTTGGACGGGTATCACCGAAATTCGTACTTTTGTTAAAAATCAGACAACAAAGTCAAAATTGGAGGGGGGGTAGGAAGAAGCATATGGTACGATCCTTTAGAGCCATCCAACAATAATATAGTACCATTCTTTCGTAACTGGGATTAAATAGGACATACAACAATAAGCCCATGTCTTTTCATTTATTCTCCTAGAATTTCACCAGTCTTCAAATCAACCCTCGCCAATCGATTTGCAAACTCTTCTCTTTCCTCATGGAATTTCATTCGGGAAGAAAGCGGTGGACAAAATCATTCATGTTGTAGAAATCATGTTTTATCTATGTCGAGATTCATCTACCTAATAAGTTAGACTCAAATTAATCTATTTTGTTTGGCAGGTTTTGCATAATATTAATGTTAGGATTAGAAAAGTCCCACATAAAAAAATTGGTGTGATGTTGAGTAGATAATATATCTTAGTTAGTCCATAACTCATTTGCTTAAGTTTTTTAGTGAAAATGGATCCAATTGGATATGTTGACGAGCTCAAACTTGGATTCCCTCTCGGCCCATAACTGATTGGCTTAAAGATATCAACTTCTATTGCGCGCCCCCAACAAATAATATTAGAGCCGATGATTGATCGGTTGCCTACTTCAAACGGGTATCAATGTTTCATTTTATTTTATTTTTTTGGGTAATTGAGGACTCTACCATGGGCCCCTATTTACGGACCCCACCACTATAGCCCCCACTTAAGACGTGTTAGCAGCTGCGGAGTTTCGACTGTGAGACTTCTACGATCAAGTGTATAAAGCCGAACCAACTCAGCTGCCCACCAGTGGATATTAATGTTTAATTATTATATGGAAAAAGATACATAAACTGAAAGGAGCAAACCTAATCCTAGAGCTCACACGTGAGGGGAAGATTGTTAGGATACATATATGAGTTGTATTAGAAAAATCCCACATCGAAAAATATTGGCGTGGAGTTTGAGTTGTTAATATATCTTAATACACATGAAGGGTTTAAAACTTTTGAAAGAAAGTGTGTCCAATTAAATATCTTGACAGGCTCGACTTGGGTTCCCTCTTAATTATTTCCCCAAGTAAAAGTATTGAACTTTTATTGTGCACTCCCAACAATCTAGCTAAAAGATTATTTTGACAAACATGGGAAGATTATTTTGATTGACAGGGACAAACTCATTAGTCTCTGCTTCCCTTTTCCCAAAAGCCAAGGCTATGTATCTCGGGCATTAAATCACGAATGCACTTCGCTCAATTCAGTTCTGTACATTGAATAGCGCACTCGGTTAAGTATTGCTCTCAATACACACTGAGCAGCGTCTCTTCAATAGAAGAGTTAAATTCTCGTGTTTTATGTGCCAACTTGCTTTATTGTCATCACCTTTATTTCTCTTCTACTTACAATTAGGTGATGCTTAAAGGGGTTCATTTTCTCATCAGTTTTGTTCAAAATAATGTCTGGAATACGGACGGTTGATTTGCAAAATGAGTTTACGATTGATATATTGGGACAAACTGATCCGTGGCATTCTCCTCTTGGGCGCAAAAGAATACGTTGCTCAATATTTATGGGGTGAATTATCTTTTCAAGTTTACTTTCTCCAAACGGTTGATGCATCAGCGACCCACATTAAAGATGGTGAAGATTCAGCCATGTAATCTATTCTACTAAAATACTCCTGCACTTTTAAGAAAACCACACGCACACAAGCAACCCTTGAGCCCAGATCTGTCTTGTGTGTTGCGTCCGTGCATTACTCTCTCACTCATCGCACCGGTGGACAAATATGACTAAAAACAAACCCAAGATGAATATTTTACTGCTAGACGAATGAGAAGTAATGTCAAACGAGGGTGTTTCAATGATAGCAATCACAAGGCAACAATAACAATGCAGGCAAGTCGAAGAAAGCTATGAACAAACCACCACTTGAGAGATTGATTTGTATACAAATCTACCAATTAGAGGACAGCACTTGTATTAAGCTACATACATATACAAGGTACAACAAATAGTCCAGAGACTAAAGAAGATTTTGAACAAACATATACAACTCTCAGTAGAAGCCAATTCGGGAAGCGGGTTCCATGACTTGGCGTTCGGATTCCATGACTCGGGTCTCATGGAATTTGGCGATGAAGGCCGTGGCTTTCTTGTCGATGCCGGGCTCCGCAACATATCTGCCCTTGTCGTAGTCGCTCGGATATGTTTTCTTCGAGCTCACGGAGTCCCCTCCCAAGCATCATCCCGGCGCGCCCTCCGAGGCTTGAACATGCTCATGAGCGAGAAAGAAGATGAAGATTTCTTCTGCCTGTTGTTGCCTCCCATACTAGTAGCTAAATTACTGCGAAGGCACTAAAGGGCAGTATCGATGAACTCTAGCTCTCTCCTCTGTGTTTTTTTGGTTTTTGCGCTTTGAAGAGCCAATGAAGGAGGGCAAGTGAATTTATAGGTCCAACGGTGAGATTCTAGACAAATATCAGGTCCAACTTGAGAATGAGACGAATGGTCCAGACCTAATCATCTCAAAAGAAATGAAAAGAAAAACAAGTATGTGCTGGGAAAAGAACAATCGGATGCTTTTCAACCAATATATGTCCTCCTCTCTTTTTTGTGGTTGACCAATACAGCCATCGGTGGCGGAAGACTTATGTCCATGGACGCCCTTTTTCCCTTCTATAGTCACATCATTCCTTTAACTTCTATACGTATGTCCATACACGATTACATTTTTACATAAAAGAGGTACTATACGATAGAGTAGAATAACACAAGTATAAATTATTTAGGACATTATTTTTGCAGATCACTATTATTATATCTCTCGTCGTTACATTGAACCATTTAATATTTTATTATTATGAAACGTATTCAAGGGCGTATTTCTTCCTCAAAATTTCACCCAAAAATTTGATGAGAAGCCAGTACTTCTTATAAAACAATAACTGCCCAGCATTGAACAAATGGTTTTTAATTCAAATCGGTGAACGACACATTTGTGTTGTTCCATGAATCTTTCGTGGATATAAAATCTTTTGCAACAGTTCAAATTTATATCGAAAAATAAATCAAATTACATTTTTTTTATCTTTATCAAAACTTTTCCACTTTTTACAAATATACAGATGTGTGGCAATAGATCACCAGATATAATGCACTTCACATAATTCAGTCTTGTGCATTGAATAGCTGACACGATTAAATATTGCTGTCCAGACACCTTATCAAAATATCTTTCTAACGAAAGAGTTGAATTCTCACGTTTTATGTACTACCTTGCTTAATGTCAAACGGCCTTTGTTTCTCTATTGTTTACAATCAGCCGATGCTCAAAGGAATTCATGTTATCATTAGTTTCACTCAAAATAGTTGCAAGTGTATATGTAAATGATTTGCAAAATGAAAAATCTCAAGAAATTAATATCTTAAGGCAACAAGCATGGCGACTAAAGGCAGCCATAGTTGCTCCTATATATTGTGTTTAATGATATTTTTGTTTATGTATTTGCAAGAGAATGAATGGGAATAAATACAGGGAAGAGGAGTAGGACTAAGGCTCCAATTATAGTAACAAATTATAGAAATATACAAAAAAAAAATATAAAGAGATTAATCAGGGAAATAATCATGGAGGAAATCTCTGCTGAGCTGTAGCCTTGCTGTCTAACAAAAAATAAGTTTAGGAGTGATTTATTGTGATCAAAGGACGTGAGATAACCTCTTTTGGAGCACTAAAGATTAAGGTAGTCTATGTTTATTTTGCAAATTTTACTTTTTAAATCTACTTCCTCCAAATGATTGACAAATTACAACACATTATAATCACGGAGGAAATCTCTGCTGAGCTGTAGTCTTGCTGTCTAACACAAAATAAGTTTAGGAGTGATATATTGTGATCAAATGACGTGGACACTAATTGTTTCTCAATTCAACACAAATCGGCCTCAATAAATTCAATCGACACCTCTCCGATCAAATTGGTATTTTTCCTCACCAATCGATCCCACTTGCTTCTCAAATTTGCGATAAAAACAATCCCCGACATTTTCTGGAAAAAAAGAGCCTTAAGACGACTTTTTCCCAAAAAGTCTCGGATTGCAAAAAAATCTTCTGAGACTGAGTCGACGCTTCTAGAATTAATTGTGACACGATAGAACTTTCAATTTCTGAAGTCGGACTCAAATTCGCGGTTAATTTCAATCTGATGCATTTTTAGCGTGACCTAGTTTACCGGGTAGGTTTCAGAAATTTTTTGTACAAATGACCTATAGTCGATTTTCTTCGAGCCACAATGAACTCACTCGATACATTGGTAACTCTTGGTTGTTGTGAAAATATCGAGATATGAGCACAGGATACCAAAACAATAGAAAAATAAATATAGTGTTGGCCGACGAGAATTTTCCAATTTAGTGGTGTCACCTACAATTAGCCACACATCTCAGTCGAATCGACCTATCTCTGATCTCAAATTGATTTTTAATTGTGCCATGATGGCCTCTAAAGATAAGCATGGTCGAATAGTCAACTCTTGGTTGAATTCTAAGTCTATTACACTAAAATTCTTTAATAGCTTCCCTAGGTAGTCTAGTTATTTTAAGAGTGATCAGCTCTGAGGACAGCCCTATAAGCACGTCGATAAAATGCCCCATTAATTCAACGAAAAACGGGATTGAAAATATGAGATGTCACCCCAACCATTTTACATAGTATAACTAGCGTTAGTGTAGACATTTTTAATAATATTTTAATAATTTTTAATTTTTTTCCCTTTTTTCCTCCTCTTTCCTCCGGGCCACCTCATCAGAAAGGAAAAAAAAGAAAGAAAATTAAAAAATTATTAAAATTTAATTTGAAATGTCCACATCAAGGTCGGTCATGTCACGTAAAATAGCCGACGTCCACGTTAGAAATATCCGGCCAAAATTAGCCAGAAGACTGAATTGGCTCTAAGTTAAAAAGTTTATGACAAAATTAGTGTAATTAAAAATGTTTATGATTAAATTGGTATAAACGTATTAGGTTTAAGACTTTTTTAATACTTTTCCCTGTACTCAAATACTAATCCACTATTAAGAAACCATACAAACCCAAAAAAAAAAAAAAACTTGAGCCCAAATCTGTGTTGAGCATATGCCGCGAGCGGGTGCTCGCACCCATGACATCACAAATGTAGCACCATTCATCAGTCTTATGCCATAATGGCAAGCATTGCGGCAGCGACGAGCATGTGGTAGCGGCATATGAGCAATGGCAGCGTAAGGGACGATGGTGGGGCATATTTTTGTGGTCGTCTATGCGTCCGTGCACATGAGTCATGAATTTAGATTAGAGGTCGCTTGAGGGGCAAAACTAGCCCCACAATAATCATGATTGTAGCACTCTCTGAGAGAGAGAGAGAGAGAAGCAAGCTAGCGAGCTACAAACATATACAAGACTTCTATATATATTTAGGAGAACGTATCCATAAACGCAACTGCATAATTCAGTGAGCAACCAATTGAGAAATTGACTTTATACAAATCTAAAAATTAAAGGATAGCACTTATGTTGAGCTTCGTGAATATATACCATATCCTATAAATAGTCCAAGGAGTTAATGCTACACTGCAATCTCTTGGCAATCGGATTACAAGACTTGGGTCTTGCGAAACTTGGCAATGAAGGCCATGGCTTTTTTGTCTATGCGGGAGTCCGTGACATATTGGCCTTTGTTCTAGTCGCTCGGATATATTTTCTGCGAGCTTACAGAGTCCATCTCCATAGAAGGACACACCACAGGACTTCTTTTAAAGCGATGATGTTTAGTCACAGCTAGCGGCTAAGAACCTGTTTAGTAAGGTTTCAATTTCTCTTATCCTCTCCCATTGGCTAGTCGACTGTTGCCGCTTGCTGTCGGCTGACCACCAACGCCACCGCCCACCGCCAATCGGCAGTCGACTACGGCAGTCAATGGCATTGTCGATGGCATTGGTGGTCATTGGTGGTCATTGGTGATGAGTGGCGAGCGGTGTTATCGGCAGTCATTGGTGGTGAGGGTTGGAAATGAGTAGCGACGGTTGGCAACAGCTGGTGGTCGGCAGTGGTAAGGGAGAATAAGAAAAAAAGAATGAAAAGAAATTGTACATTATAAAAAAAAAAATTGTGAATCGTACCAAACACATTCCTGTTCTTTTTTCATTCCGAGAATAGAAATTTTGTGTAGTTACCAAATCCATTCTTTTATTGAGAAATTGTTTCAAGAAATAGAAAGAAAAAAAAACTATTTTGAAAAAGAAAATGTTCTCGGGAATAAAACGTTACCAAACAAATCATAAATTACTGTGCGGGCACTGAAAAGCAGTAGAAATAAACTCTCTCTCTCTCTGTTTTTGGCTGTTTGAAGTGCCAATGAAGGAGGGTAAGTCAATTCCTAGTAGGTTCAAAGGTAAGCGAATCTAGACAAATCAGGCCCACTTGAAAAAGAGAACTGAAGAGGGTTAAAAACAGGGCAGGGAAAAAAGTTGAGAATTACCGGTCTAGACTTGATAGAATTCTATAAAAATAACATATGTTAAATAGTATATGCATCCAAAATCGACAATCAAGAATTATTCGCGATGCACTAAACTCACATGTATTCAATGTATTATTTTGATAAGTTTTTCCTTCTCGGCACACCTAAATTTTACCGGATCTTTTTTTTCTGAAATTAAGTCATAATCTTTTATTTTCGGTTTCTGAGTTATGATATTTCAAAATGTGATTTTCAAAAATGCAACGGTTATTTTGTGCAAAGCTAGTGGAAATTATTGTGAGGGGCGCGGGAATTAACACACAGACTCTCTCTCTCTCTCTCTCTCTCTCTCTCTCTCTCTCTCTCTCTCTCTCTCTATGTTTTCTTGGTTTTTGCAGTTTGAAATACCAATGAATGAGGGCAAGTCGATTTATAGTAGGTTCTCTCCCTATGTTTTCTTGGTTTTGCAGTTTGAAATACCAATGAAGGAGGGCAAGTCAATTTATAGTAGGTTCAAAGGGTAGAGAATCCTAATATCAGGTCCACTTGAAAATGAGGCAACGGTCCAGGGCTGATGACCTGAAAAAGCTTTAAAAGTGAGCGCAAAAAAATTTAGGTTAACATGTCTAAACTTACTATATGATTTGCAATTATATATGTGGAATAGTGCTTGTTTCCACAAATTGCAAATCAAGAATTAGTCATGATGCACTAAACTCGCATAAACCTAATGGATTTTTTTATAATTTTTTCCTTCTCGAGGTTCCTAAATTTTACTGTAATCATTTTTCTAAAGTTTAGTCACGGGTTTTAAAATTTTCGGTTGAGTTATGACTTTCTCAAATTTGATATTCAGAAGGTGCAAGCTTTCCAATTATGATTATTTTGTGAACCCTTTTTTTCCCTTACTTTTCACATTCTATAAATTACATGTGAAACTGGCAAAATCCACCACAACACGGCAAAAGGATGCTTTTCAAGAAAGATGTATCCTCCTCGCTTTAGTGTGGTTGAAGACTCAATGACCAATTAATCCTGGGAAGCATCCCATGCACTTTCTTCTCATCCATGGAATCACCCCTTTTCCTTTCACGAATCACATTATTCGTTAAAACTTCTATGGTTTTTAATTTTTAATTTTTTTGCAAATTCAATTCTAAATTATTATCCATACATTATTGTGATTGTGTAGAAGTACATATTCTGCGTACTGAATGATAGAGTAGAATAATAAAAGATGAATCATTTAATATGACCATTTTTGCAAATCGCTCGTGATAGATCTACTGTTATGTTGTATGTTAATCATTTATTATTCTACTCTATGGGAAACAGAGAGAGAGTGTGTGTCTGTGTGTTAATTCCCGCGCCCCTCACAATAATTTCCACTAGCTTTGCACAAAATAACCGTTGCATTTTTTGAAAATCACATTTTGAAATATCATAACTCAGAAACCGAAAATAAAAGATCATGACTTAATTTCGGAAAAAAATATCCGGTAAAATTTAGGTGTGCCGAGAAGGAAAAACTTATCAAAATAATACATTGAATACATGTGAGTTTAGTGCATCGCGGATAATTCTTGATTGTCGATTTTGGATGCATATACTATTTAACATATGTTATTTTTATGGAATCCTATCAAGTCTAGACCGTAATTCTCAACTTTTTTCCCTGCCCTGTTTTTAACCCTCTTCAGTTCTCTTTTAAACTTGTCTGGACAGCAATATTTAATCGTGTCAGCTATTCAATGCACAAGACTGAATTATGTGAAGTGCATTATATCTGGTGATCTATTCCCACACATCTGTATATATGTAAAAAGTGGAAAAGTTTTGATATAGATAAAAAAATGTAATTTGATTTATTTTTGGATATAAATTTGAACCGTTGCAAAAGATGAGGAGTTTTTAAGGATTTTATATCCACGAAAGATTCATGGAGCGACACAAATGTGTCGTTCACCAATTTGAATTAAATACCATTTGTCCAATGCTGGGCAGTTATTGTTTTATAAGAAGTACTGGCTTCTCATCAAATTTTTGGGTGAAATTTTGAGGAAGAAATACGCCCTTGAATACGTTTCATAATAATAAAAAATTAAATGGTTCAATGTAAGGACGAGAGATATAATAATAGTGATCTGCAAAAATAATGTCCTAAATAATTTATACTTGTGTTATTCTACTCTATCGTATAGTACATCTATTCTGTAAAAATGTAATCGTGTATGGACATACGTATAGAAGTTAAAGGAATGATGTGACTATAGAAGGGAAAAAGGGCGTCCATGGACATAAGTCTTCCACCACCGATGGCTGTATTGGTCAACCACAAAAAAGAGAGGAGGACATATATTGGTTGAAAAGCATCCGATTGTTCTTTTCCCAGCACATACTTGTTTTTCTTTTCAATTCTTTTGAGATGATTAGGTCTGGACCATTCGTCTCATTCTCAAGTTGGACCTGATATTTGTCTAGAATCTCACCGTTGGACCTATAAATTCACTTGCCCTCCTTCATTGGCTCTTCAAAGCGCAAAAACCAAAAAACCACAGAGGAGAGAGCTAGAGTTCATCGATACTGCTCTTCATCGATACTGCCCTTTAGTGCCTTCGCAGTAATTTAGCTACTAGTATGGGAGGCAACAACAGGCAGAAGAAATCTTCGTCTTCTTTCTCGCTCATGAGCATGTTCAAGCCTCGGAGGGCGCGCCGGGATGATGCTTGGGAGGGGGACTCCGTAAGCTCGAAGAAAACATATCCGAGCGACTACGACAAGGGCAGATATGTTGCGGAGCCCGGCATCGACAAGAAAGCCACGGTCTTCATCGCCAAATTCCATGAGACCCGAGTCATGGAATCCGAACGCCAAGTGATGGCGATCTAGCATAGCCACCCGCTTCCCGAATTGGCTTGTACTGAGAGTTGTATATGTTTGTTCAAAATCTTCTTTAGTCTCTGGACTATTTGTTGTACCTTGAATATGTATGTAGCTTAATACAAGTGCTGTCCTCTAATCGGTAGATTTGTATAAAAATCAATCTCTCAAGTGGTAGTTCGTTCATAGCTTTCTTCGACTTGCCTGCATTGTTATTGTTGCCTTGTGATTGCTATCATTGAAACACCCTCGTTTGACATTACTTCTCTTTCGTCTAGCAGCAAAATATTCATCTTGGGTTTGTTTTTAGTCATATTTGTCCACCGGTGCGATGAGTGTGTGAAGAATACATGAACAGGAAGGAGAAACAGAGAAGATGAAGAAACAAGCTTGACAAAGATGAAGACTCAAAAGAAAGGAAATGATCTTGAGCTTCTGTATTTGGTTCTCTTGCTCTTCAGAAAGAAGAGAGAGAGAGAGTAAACTTTTATAAAGTGCTTCTTGTATTCGTTCTTTGTACATTCCGTATTTATATGCGAGAAACAAAACTTGTACAACTGTTTTAACATAAATGAAAACAGAAGGAGGGAAAATAACAGAACACGGAAAATATTCAGTTTTGACTTAAAACTGAATATCTATTATTCAATGAGCACGTGTTGTTGATGTAACTCATGCTTTCTTTGTTCTTCTTTTCTTTATCCTCGCAAGTAGAGTTGAGTTTATCATTTCCATCCTTGATCGAATCATTAGCACCAGCATTTGTTACTGCACTTCCCAAGCCAGCAGTCTGCCTTGTCTTACTTCCCCTGTTTGCACCAGAACTTAACTCCCGTACATCAGTATCTATCTTTGACTTTAATTTGAACTTCTTTACTTCATCTTCCTTGTTTCCATTCAAGCTCGGCTCTTGATCTCCAGCACTTGTTTTCGACTTTGGCTTATATGCTTTAACATCCCCCCGCAAATTGGGAAGGGGTAAAGTACCAATTCCCAATTTGGTACGAATGTCAAAATGAGCGAACCGTGAGATAGGTTTTGTGAAAATATCAGCAAGCTGGTGAGCGCTTGGAATATAACACACATTGAGAGAGTCGAAGCAACCTTCTCTCGTACAAAATGAAAGTCAACTTCGATGTGTTTGGTGCGGGCATGTAAAATGGGATTAGCAAGTAAGAGCAATAGCGGTACATCGATTATCACGAGAATAAACGAGTTGGTGAAGAAAGTGACAGACCAATATCACGAAGAACAAAGCTGACCCATGTCAGCTCGGCGGTGCGAGAGGCAAGGGCACGATATTACCTTCGTAGAAGATCGACTTACGAGTAGGCTGTTTCTTTGCTGTCCAAGAAATGAGATTAGAGCCGAGAAATGTACGAAGCCGGTTGTGGATCTTCTAGTTTACGTGCACCAGCCTAGTCTGCATCTGAAAAACCATAGAGTTGTTTGGAACTTTGAGAGTGGAGAAAAAAATACCACAGCTGATAGTTCCTTTAACATAACGCAGAACCCTCTTTAGTTTATTAAAGTTTGCAATAGTTGGTTGCTGCATTTTCTGGCATAACATGTTTGTAGCATAGGCAATATCAGGACGAGTCAATGTTAGATATTGAAGACCACCAACAAGACTTCGATATTCAAGAGGATTAGATAAGAGAATGGAATCAGATTGCAGGATATATGGTCTTTGAGATAGTGGAGTAGAGATTGGTTTACAATCAATCATTTGAGCTCGAGTAAGAAGATCGATTGCATATTTGGTTTGACAGAGAAACAGTCGGTAGAGAGTTGCGTTTAGCTTCAATGCCAAGGAAGTAGTGAAGATATCCTAGATCTTTCATGTGAACGAAGGCTTAGAGAATGAATTAAACTCGAAAGTAATGAGGGTGAGCTCCCGATTAAGACAATATCATCCACATACGGAAGAGAAGTACGGAGTGTCTTGTCCATTACGAAGAATAAACGAGAGGGATCGGTGGAGTCACAGACAAAACCATTTTCAAGTAAGAAGGTACTAAACTTATCAAACCATGCACGAGGAGCTTGTCGAAGACCATAAAGAGATTTCTTGAGGAGGCACACATGATTAGGTGTTTGTGACTGTATGAAACCAGGGGGCTGCTCCATGTAAACTGTTTCAGTCAATGTGCCATGTAGGAATGCGTTCTTGACATCAAGTTGATGAATAGGCCATTGATTCATCATGGCTACAGATAGAACTAACCGAATTGTAGCATGTTTGACAACTGGGCTGAAAGTTTCAGTAAAATCTACACTTTCTTCTTGGTGAAACCCTTTAGCTACAAGACAAGCTTTTAACCTATCAAGACTTCCATCAGATGCCAATTTGGTTTTAAACACCCATTTGCAGCCTATCACATTCATGTCAATTGTTCGAGGAATTAAAATCCAGGTATGATTCTGATGTAAAGCATCCATCTCTTCTTTCATAGCTGTGTACCATCCTTGATTAGCTAAAGCTGACTTAACTGATCTAGGTTCAGCAGGGACTTTGTATTCAGCAAGACAAGCATATTTAGGATTAGTTTTGATAATTCCAGATTTTGACCGAGTCGCATATGGTGAGATGTAGGTGTACCGTGTGAAGTAGAAGTAGTAGGAGCATGGTTGCTATTGTTTCCACCGAAGTGAACAGCTGCGGGATGAGTTATAGTGCTAGATATTTCCTGATCTTGTGAACAGCAATGATCCTGATGAGTAGGAACTTCAGCCTGTGTTGTTGTAAGGGAAGTAAGTTTGTCCTGTTCTTGAGGAGGCAAATAGGATGAAGTAGAATGATTGATAGGATGAAGTAGAATGATTGATGCCATTATTATGCAGTTGTTGTATAGAATCTTGTGTCGATGAAGAGATATCATTTCGGCCTACCGGATCCATAAACTTTACCTCTTGTCCATAGTCGATATAGTGTTGTATAGGATGTGTTCTCGTCACACGGGTCTTAGTGAAAGGAAAGAACCTTCCATCAAAGATAACATGCCTACTGATGTATATTCAACCAGTAGTAGGAACAAGACATTTGTATCCTTTGTGACGTTCGCTATACCCAATGAATATACAGGTAAGAGACCGTGGATCTAGCTTGTGTTGAGCATAGGGTCTGAGACAAGGAAAACAAGCACAGCCGAAGACTCTGAGATGATCATAGCTCGGTTCTTTCTGATAGAGTCTACTATATGGTGATTGCATCTCGTAGCTTTGGTGTAGGAAGCATATTGATGATATAAATGGCTGTTAGGAAAGCATCAACCCAATATTTTAAAGGAACTTCAGCATGATAGAGCATAGCTAGACCTAACTCAACAACATGGCGATGCTTTCTTTCAGAAACACCATTCTATTCTGGTGTATGAGGACAGGACACCTGTTGTTTAATGCCATGGCTATGTAAATGTGTCGAAACTTGTGACTAACAAATTCACCTCCACCATCACATTGGAAGGTCTTGATTTTGCAGTCAAGTTGATTTTCGACCTGTTTCGAAACGAGAATAAAGATGTCATAGAAGTCTGCTTTTGCTCTCATCGGGTAAATCCAGCTGAACCGAAAAAAATCATCTACAAGGACGACATAATACTTGAAGTTTTGAAATGAAATGACTGATGAAGGTCCCCAGATATCGCAGTGCACCTTTTCTAAAGGTGTAGATGTTCTGATTCGAGACAATGGAAATGGTAGAGCAAAGTATGTTTTGCAATTTGACAACTTCGACATATATTCTCGTATTCGAGTGTTACGGTAGAATGTGTTGTTGATTTTGCAGGTACTGCAGTGTTTTCAGATTGGTGTGAGCTAAATGCTGATGCCATAGATTTTCTTTAGAGCTCTGTGTCTCTAAGTTAGAAATGCTTCTATGGTGTGAGAATCAACTCGGTACAATCCTTTAACCTTCCTTCCAAGCAGCAGAGTTGTGTTGGTGTAATTGTCCTTAATGTATACACCAGTTTTATCAAAAACGAAGGAACATGGATAATCATCCGTTAGTTTCGATACGATAGAAGATTCTTCTTTATATCGGGAACAATTAACACATCATTCAGAGGTAATGAATCCACTTTAGTATGCAACAATGTATCACCAGTATAAATGATAG
Source organism: Eucalyptus grandis (assembly GCF_016545825.1). NCBI lineage: Eukaryota > Viridiplantae > Streptophyta > Magnoliopsida > Myrtales > Myrtaceae > Eucalyptus > Eucalyptus grandis. The sequence goes on along the minus strand of NC_052619.1, from coordinate 21,484,308 downwards.
GCAAGCATGATCCGTTTCCAATCATCACTGTATCAGTTCCATGGTATCTAGAAGGATTATGAAGAATACCAGAGTTGGCTGTAATATGAGCTGTTGCACCCGTGTCTAGATACCACTCATTTCCACTTGAATCTTCGATGTGTAGGGCTGCTAAGGCTGTTGGAACTTCCTCTGCTTGGTATGAATTATCGAAACGATACCAGCAGTGAAGTGCATCATGACCTGGTCTTCTGCAGATTTGACACTCCAGTCGAGTGTTTTCTTTTGGTTTCTCCATCTTAGCATTTTTATGGAGAGTGAAGTTTGAGGAAGGATAGGTCTTGGTATCTGTATACCTTTGAGCTGAGCCATTATATGGTCTAAAACCCTGACCAGACCCCAAAGCAGAGGAGGTATTAAGCTGGTTATAATGCACGGACGCAACACACAAGACAGATCTGGGCTCAAGGGTTGCTTGGTGCGTGTGGTTTTCTTAAAAGTGCAGGAGTATTTTAGTAGAATAGATTACATGGCTGAATCTTCACCATCTTTAATGTGGGTCGCTGATGTATCAACCGTTTGGAGAAAGTAAACTTGAAAAGATAATTCACCCCATAAATATTGAGCAACGTATTCTTTTGCGCGCAAGAGGAGAATGCCACGGATCAGTTTGTCCAAATATATCGCTCGTAAACTCATTTTGCAAATCAACTGTCCGTAGTCCAGACATTATTTTGAACAAAACTGATGAGAAAATGAACCCCTTTAAGCATCATCTAATTGTAAATAGAAGAGAAATAAAGGTGATGACATTAAAGCAAGTTGGCACATAAAACATGAGAATTTAACTCTTCTATTGAAGAGACGTTGCTCAGTGTGTATTGAGAGCAATACTTAACCGAGTGCGCTATTCAATGTACAGAACTGAATTGAGCGAAGTGCATTCGTGATTTAATGCCCGAGATGCATAGCCTTGGCTTTTGGGAAAAGGAGAGCAGAGACTAATGAGTTTGTCCCTGTCAATCAAAATAATCTTCCCATGTTTGTCAATTGGGAGTGCGCAATAAAAGTTCAATACTTTTACTTGGGGAAATAGTTAAGAGGGAGCCCAAGTTGAGCCTGTCAACATATCTAATTGGACACACTTTCTTTCAAAAGTTTAAAACCTTCACATGTATTAAGATATGTTAACAACTCAAACACCATACCAATATTTTCCGATGGGGGATTTTTCTAATACAACTCATATATGTATCAAAACAATCTTCCCCTCACGTGTGAGCTCTAGAGTTAAGTTTGCTCCTTTCAATTTATGTATCTTTTTGCATATAATAATCAAACATTGATACACATTTGAAGTAGGCAACCAATCAATCACCGGCTCTAATATTATTTATTGGGGGCGCACAATAGAAGTTGATACCTTTAAGCCAATGAGTTATGGGCCGAGAGGGAATCCAAGTTTGAGCTCGTCAACATATCCAATTGGACTCATTTTCATTCAAAAACTTAAGCAAATGAGTTATGAACCAACTAAGATATATTATCCGCTCAACATCACACCGATTTTTTGATGTGAGACTTTTCTAATCATAACATAATATTATGCAAAACCTGTCAAACACAATAGATTAATTTAAGTCTAACTTATTAGGTAGATGAATCTCGACATAGATAGAACATGATTTCTACAACATGAATGATTTTGTCCACCGCTTTCTTCCCGAATGAAATTCCATGTGGAAAGAGAGGAGTTTGCAAATCGATTGGCAAGGGTTAATTTGAAGACCGGTGAAATTCTAGGAGAATAAATGAAAAGACATGGGCGTATTGTTGTATGTCCTAGTTAATCCCATTAGGAAAGAATCGTACTATATTATTGTTGGATGGCTCTAAAGAATCGTACCATATGCTTCTTCCTACTCTTTCCTTACTACCCCGCCCCCCCTCCTTCCTTCCTCTCTTCTTTCACCAGCAGCCAAATTTGACTTTGATGTCTGATTTTTACGCGGGCATATTCTCTTCCACTAAGCTTATCGCACTTCAGAAAAGCAGAAGCTATCCTAGGTCTTAAATAAAAGTACGAGTTTCAGTGAATTTCTGTCCAGCCCATCATCCGTACAACAATTATATGCAATAGCAATCTGAGGTTTGATATTTGATTGCCTCGCTTCTCTCTTTCCACTACTCTAGCTTGATATTTCAAATGAGGAAAACCCCATTATTTTTCACCACTTATCATCATTAGCCATCATTTGCTTTTGCCCGTTGGTCGATTGGAAAAAGGAAAAATTGTTGAAGGCAGCTGCAAATGTTTTACTAAATCAAGCAAACATCTTGGAGATTCTTCATAGTCCTTGGTCGTTCTAATTCACCCAAAGTTCCTCGAGTGGAATAGAATTGTTCGCTCTGTGGGACGTTGTGCTGAGACACGGCAAGAATTATGCCAGGCTAAAGTGAGGAGAGAATAGACATGGGGTCTGTGTTTGTTTTGCCTTTCCATAAAGGCGGGTGCAAAAAAATGCAATGCCCACCATTGGATTTGGGCTCTTGAGTTGTTCTCTATGTATTCACCTTCTTTCTCTTGGATACTTCTTCGAGATTCTCTTAGGGATTTAGTCATGTTCCATCTTTTCTAAAACTGATGGTTTTAAATCCTCCAATGCCACATTCTACACTTTTTTGGTATTCATTGAATTCGCTTCCCCACTTTGGAATTGATTTTTTGATGATGAAAAAGTTTAGTTTAAACAGCTAAATCTTGATTTTATAAAAGACTTTTGCTATATTGTTCAGATAAATTACTCCACATAAAATGTTTGCTCTTAGTAGCATGGAGAAGTGACTCTATCCCACAGATCCGATCCTTATTCATGGAGCAAGCCAACCCCAGGTCCGATCCTTAATCACTGGACCAAGCCAACCCTGTGATATTTGGGAGGGGTTGCCCTTTTCCCGTCCTTTTCAATCATTTTTTGTCCTCCCACTTGAATATCTGAAAAAGATAAGTTTCCGTGAGATTCTTAGGGTTAAAATTAGTTCATTCTTTTAGCTTCGCACCTTGGAACCCTTTCTTTAGTTGGAATGTAGTTCAGATTCTCAAATTTGAATGACCAAAATATCTGGCATGATTAAAATAAAATTGCTTTCCACTCTCTCTCTCTCTTCCCCCATTAACAACCACTATAAAACCTCCTCTTTGATTGATCTTTTATGTTTTAATGTTGCTGCAAAGCTACAATGACAAAAGGCCATATCTAACCTATTTTTGTTAAATACATTAGACGCCTGTTGTTGCTTATATTCACACTATGCCTTTGAATTCAATCATTAGGAGAGGCTACAAGTGAATTCATGCATATTTCAGTCAAAAAAAAAAAGAAGTCCTAGATGCCCTAATGAGCAGAATAATATGGATTCAAGATTTCATGTTAAGGTTGTAAAGTTACCTATAAGTGAATTTGAACCAGTGAAAGCTCAATCATTGGAAGCTTTCCCTGCTTTATGGTAAAGAAAGCATCACGTTAAATGTGTGGTTTTGCCTTTCCGTAAAGGTGAGTGCAAAAAAATGCAATGCCCACCATTGGATTTGGGCTCTTGAGTTGTTCTCTATGTATTCACCTTCTTTCACTTGGATACTTCTTGAGATTCTCTTAGGGTTTCTATAATTTTCCATGTTTTCTAAAACCGATGGTTTAAACCCTCCAATGCCACATACACACTTTCTTGTATTCATTCAATTCGCTTCCCCACTTTGAAATTGATTTTTTTATATAACGAAAATTTTTAGTTTAAATAGGTAAATCTGAAATTTATGGAAGACTTTTACGATATGGTTTAGATTAATTACTCCACCTGAAATGTTTACTCTTGGTAGCATAGAGAAGTGACTATATGTCACAGGTCCACTCCTCAATCACTAGACCAAGCCAACCCCATGACATTTGGGAGGGGTTGCCCTTTTTCCCTCCTTTTCAATCATTATAAAAAAAAAAAATCATTTTATTTTTTTAGAGATTCTAGGGTTAAAATTGGTTCATTCTTTTAGCTCCCCACCTTGGAATGCCTTCTTTAGTTGGAATACGGTTCAAATTCTCATATTTGAAATATTTTCTCCATCACAAAAAATGTAATATCTATTTATTTTTAATAAAATTAGACATTCTGTCTCTTATTGCCTGCTCAAATTGATATTACACAATTATATCTTTAATATATTGCACGATAGCTAATTTGATCCTAAAATTCCATATTTGGTCAATTTAATAGTGATTTTTTTAATAATTCTTTAAAATAGTCATTTTAAATAGTTTAGACCGAGAAATACTAACATAGAGATCCATGATTACCGGTTTTTCTATGTGACACAAATACCATATGACATGGACACTTTGAAGTAAAACGGCTTCATTTGCTTTTAAATATTTTTTTTTGATTTTCCTCTTCTTTTTTTTTTTTTTTTTTTTTTTTTTTGCTTTTTCTACTTTTCATCTTCCCCAAAAGCCATACCTGGGCGATGTTGACCTCGCACTCCCCCGAGAAAGCATCGATCGTCTCCGGCCGATGACCTCATGATTGTAGCCGTTGACATCGGTAGCGAAGAGCTTGACGATGTGGTTGGACACTTTGACAGCGGAGGACGAGGAGGAGTGGACAATGTGGAGGACGACTCGGCGAGGATGGGCCTGAAGGTGGAGAGAGACAAAAGGTGGTGGATTGTGGTGAAGAGCTTTTGGATAGTCGAAATCACCATTATTGCACGCCTTGAAAGTTCGAAATTGAAATGTCTTCAAAATATTTATGATTAAATTGGCCAAATTGAAAATGAATTGACTGTCATAAAATAGGTTTAGGACTAATTAGATAATTTTATTATAAAAATAGACATGATTTAATTTGTCCTCAAAATGTTGATTAAGTGATAAGGGCTTGGTTTCAGATTTAGTAGGTTTGAACCATAAAATCTCTCACTTGGAGTAACTTTAAAGACCATGATTGCCACCTTGTGGTTGGAAGGGGCAATTTGCGTGCATGTATTGGTAGCTAGGGATCTGTCGAATCGAAAATTTGAGGATGATATGTAATTAGAAAAAGCATTATGAGTTTGACTTAGCTGCAGATGCTCTCTAACGCTTCTCTTGGGTACAGCTGGCCGAATCCTCTCCAAAGACAAACTTGAAAATTGTAAGCAAACCTCACATTAGCACTCAATTGTGGCCTCCCCTAATCGAGTAATACTTAGCAGAGATTGTGGGCGAATCTAGCCAATGAATGTGATTACAGCAATACAAAAATTGTATATATTTAGTAAGTTCATACAAAAAGAAGATGAATGCCTACAGGAAATGATACATCTTTTTGTTGTTATTTCCTTTATGGTTGATACTCAAAAGACACCTCTTACAGATGGGAGGGCGTCGAATAATTCCTTCCGTGATTTGCAGTACAAGCTGGGCTTACCAAATTAAGGAAAACAAACACCCCCCTCTCTTTTTTTGTATAACAAGTGCTCTATAGTACCTAGGTAAATGCCAAGAATGGTGCCCCCATGTTGATTGCAGAAAAAAAATGTTTATTAACTTGTAATCAAGGTGTTATTGTAATTTTAAATCCAAGAGAAATATATACATGAGATCCATTGATTAACATTCACTCATGTGTTTACAATGGATTTGCCGGTGTAGATTAGGTACACAATGCGGGTTTGAATCTCTGTGCTATCGGATGCAAATGATTCAATAAAGATTTGGACAGAAAAATAATAAATCTAACGCGTCAAGAAAAAAGAAAAGAAAAAACAATTTAAGTAACTTGTAAAAAATAAATAAAAAGAAACAATGAAAGGGAGGCTTGAGGGAGTGATACGTGTACTCCCCAAAACCTTTATCCAGGATGTTTTTTAGGGTGGAGAATATCTGTACCGCAAAAGGGTTACACCAACTTTTGTTCTGTAAAGGCTTACTCCTTTTGAGGAAAAATTAGAACTCTCGTGGTTTAAAAAAAAAAAAAAAAAAAAAAAAAAAAAAAAGGAAACACCAAATAATTAGAGCCCTCAATTAATTAATGAGTTCACTAACTAAAACGTTCGAGACGAGAATCCTAGTGCTTCTTTTTTACCACCTTCTCTACCGATCTTTTCTCCTTTTCTTCCTTTAATTTTCAGCTGCCTAACAATATTGAGGGAAAATAATACTACATAGATCATAACTTTTATATGGTATTATTTAAGTGCCATAACATCTTTATCGATCACTTGAGTAACATAACTTATGTGATTGTAGGGTGTTTACTTAAGAGCCGTATATTTTTTTATCCTGCCTATATCCCCATTATATCCAACTTTATCCTCTCCTAAGTAAACACCAAACGTAAAATAGGATAAATCATATTATATCTTGAATTTTATCTTGACTGCCAAACGCAGACTAAATGATTAACATACAACATAACAGTAGATATATCACGAGCGATTTGCAAAAATCAACATATTAAATGATTCATATTTTATTATTCTACTCTCTCATTCAGTACGCAGAATATGTACTTCTACACAATCACAATAATGTATGGATAATAATTTAGAATTGAATTTGCAAAAAAAATAAAAATTTAAAACCATAGAAGTTTTAACGAATAATGTGATTCGTGAATGGAAAAGGGGTGATTCCATGGATGAGAAGAAAGTGCATGGGATGCTTCCCAGGATTAATTTGTCATTGAGTCTTCAACCACACTAAAGCGAGGAGGATACATCTTTCTTGAAAAGCATCCTTTTGCCGTGTTGTGGTGGATTTTGCCAGTTTCACATGTAATTTACAGAATGTGAAAAGTAAGGGACAAAAAGGGTTCACAAAATAATCATAATTGGAAAGCTTGCACCTTCTGAATATCAAATTTGAGAAAGTCATAACTCAACCCAAAATTTTAAAAATCGTGACTAAATTTTTGAAAAATGATTACAGTAAAATTTAGGAACCTCGAGAAGGAAAAAATTATAAAAAAATCCATTAGGTTTATGCGAGTTTAGTGCATCATGACTAATTCTTGATTTGCAATTTGTGGAAACAAGCACTATTCCACATATATAATTGCAAATCATATAGTAAGTTTAGACGTGTTAACCTAAATATTTTTGCCCTCACTTTTAAAGCTTTTTCAGGTTATCAGCCCTGGACCGTTGCCTCATTTTCAAGTGGACCTGATATTAGGATTCTCTACCCTTTGAACCTACTATAAATTGACTTGCCCTCCTTCATTGGTATTTCAAACTGCAAAACCAAGAAAACATAGGGAGAGAACCTACTATAAATCGACTTGCCCTCATTCATTGGTATTTCAAACTGCAAAAACCAAGAAAACATAGAGAGAGAGAGAGAGAGAGAGAGAGAGTCTGTGTGTTAATTCCCGCGCCCCTCACAATAATTTCCACTAGCTTTGCACAAAATAACCGTTGCATTTTTTGAAAATCACATTTTGAAATATCATAACTCAGAAACCGAAAATAAAAGATCATGACTTAATTTCAGAAAAAAAGATCCGGTAAAATTTAGGTGTGCCGAGAAGGAAAAACTTATCAAAATAATACATTGAATACATGTGAGTTTAGTGCATCGCGAATAATTCTTGATTGTCGATTATGGATGCATATACTATTTAACATATTTTATTTTTATGGAATCCTATCAAGTCTAGACCGGTAATTCTCAGCTTTTCTCCCTGCCCTGTTTTTAACCCTCTTCAGTTCTCTTTTAAACTTGTCTGGACAGCAATATTTAATCTTGTCAGCTATTCAATGCACAAGACTGAATTATGTGAAGTGCATTATATCTGGTGATCTATTGCCACACATCTGTATATATGTAAAAAGTGGAAAAGTTTTGATAAAGATAAAAAAATGTAATTTGATTTATTTTTGGACATAAATTTGAACTGTTGCAAAAGAGGAGGAGTTTTTAAGGATTTTATATCCACGAAAGATTTATGGAACGACACAAATGTGTCGTTCACCGATTTGAATTAAATACCATTTGTCCAATGCTGGGCAGTTATTGTTTTATAAGAAGTACTGGCTTCTCATCAAATTTTTGGGTGAAATTTTGAGGAAGAAATACGCCCTTGAATACGTTTCATAATAATAAAAAATTAAATGGTTCAATGTAACGACAAGAGATATAATAATAGTGATCTGCAAAAATAATGTCCTAAATAATTTATACTTGTGTTATTCTACTCTATCGTATAGTACATCTATTATGTAAAAATGTAATCGTGTATGGACATACGTATAGAAGTTAAACGAATGATGTGACTATAGAAGGGAAAAAGGGCGTCCATGGACATAAGTCTTCCGCCACCGATGGCTGTTTTGGTCAACCACAAAAAAGAGAGGACATATATTGGTTGAAAAGCATCCGATTGTTCTTTTCCCAGCACATACTTGTTTTTCTTTTCAATTCTTTTGAGATGATTAGGTCTGGACCATTCGTCTCATTCTCAAGTTGGACCTGATATTTGTCTAGAATCTCACCTTTGGACCTATAAATTCACTTGCCCTCCTTCATTGGCTCTTCAAAGCGCAAAAACCAAAAAAACACAGAGGAGAGAGCTAGAGTTCATCGATACTGCTCTTCTGCCCTTTAGTGCCTTCGCAGTAATTTAGCTACTAGTATGGGAGGCAACAACAGGCAGAAGAAATCTTCATCTTCTTTCTCGCTCATGAGCATGTTCAAGCCTCGGAGGGCGCGCCGGGATGATGCTTGGGAGGGGGACTCCGTAAGCTCGAAGAAAACATATCCGAGCGACTACGACAAGGGCAGATATGTTGCGGAGCCCGGCATCGACAAGAAAGCCACGGCCTTCATCGCCAAATTCCATGAGACCCGAGTCATGGAATCCGAACGCCAAGTCATGGAACCCGCTTCCCGAATTGGCTTCTACTGAGAGTTGTATATGTTTGTTCAAAATCTTCTTTAGTCTCTGGACTATTTGTTGTACCTTGTATATGTATGTAGCTTAATACAAGTGCTGTCCTCTAATTGGTAGATTTGTATAAAAATCAATCTCTCAAGTGGTAGTTTGTTCATAGCTTTCTTCGACTTGCCTGCATTGTTATTGTTGCCTTGTGATTGCTATCATTGAAACACCCTCGTTTGACATTACTTCTCTTTCGTCTAGCAGCAAAATATTCATCTTGGGTTTGTTTTTAGTCATATTTGTCCACCGGTGCGATGAGTGAGAGAGTAATGCACGGACGCAACACACAAGAGAGATCTGGGCTCAAAGGTTGCTTGTGTGCGTGTGGTTTTCTTAAAAGTGCAGGAGTATTTTAGTAGAATAGATTACATGGCTGAATCTTCACCATCTTTAATGTGGGTCGCTGATGCATCAACCGTTTGGAGAAAGTAAATTTGAAAAGATAATTCACCCCATAAATTTTGAGCAACGTATTCTTTTGCGCGCAAGAGGAGAATGCCACGGATCAGTTTGTCCCAATATATCACTCGTAAACTCATTTTGCAAATCAACTGTCCGTATTCCAGACATTATTTTGAACAAAACTGATGAGAAAATGAACCCCTTTAAGCATCACCTAATTGTAAGTAGAAGAGAAATAAAGGTGATGACATTAAAGCAAGTTGGCACATAAAACATGAGAATTTAACTCTTCTATTGAAGAGACGTTGCTCAGTGTGTATTGAGAGCAATACTTAACCGAGTGCGCTATTCAGTGTACAGAACTGAATTGAGCGAAGTGCATTCGTGATTTAGTGCCCGAGATGCATAGCCTTGGCTTTTGGGAAAAGGGGAGCAGAGACTAATGAGTTTGTCCCTGTCAATCGAAATAATCTTCCCATGTTTGTCAATTGGGAGTGCGCAATAAAAGTTCAATACTTTTACTTGGGGAATTAGTTAAGAGGGAGCCCAATTTGAGCCTGTCAATGTATCTAATTGGACACACTTTCTTTCAAAAGTTTAAAACCTTCACATGTATTAAGATATATTAACAACTCAAACACCACACCAATATTTTCCGATGTGGGATTTTTCTAATACACCTCGTATATGTATCAAAACAATCTTCCCCTCACGTGTGAGCTCTAGGGTTAAGTTTGCTCCTTTCAATTTATGTATCTTTTTGCATATAATAATCAAACATTGATACACATTTAAAGTAGGCAATCAGTCAATCATTGGCTCTAATATTATTTGTTGGGGGCGCGCAATAGAAGTTGGTACCTTTAAGCCAATGAGTTATGGGCTGAGAGAGAATCCAAGTTTGAGCTCGTCAACATATCCAATTGGACGCATTTTTACTCAAAAACTTAAGCAAATGAGTTATGGACCAACTAAAATATATTATTTGCTCAACATCACACCCATTTTTTGATATGGGACTTTTTTAATCCTAACATTAATATTATGCAAAACCTGTCAAACACAATAGATTAATTTGAGTCTAACTTTTTAGGTAGATGAATCTTGACATAGATAGAACATGATTTCTACAACATGAATGATTTTGTCCACCGCTTTCTTCCCGAATGATATTCCATGTGGAAAGAGAGGAGTTTGCAAATCGATTGGCAAGGGTTGATTTGAAGACCGGTGAAATTCTAGGAGAATAAATGAAAAGACATGGGCGTATTGTTGTATGTCCTAGTTAATCCCAGTTACGAAAGAATCGTACTATATTATTGTTGGATGGCTCTAAAGAATCGTACCATATGCTTCTTCCTACTCTTTCCTTACTACCCTGTCCCCCCTCCTTCCTTCCTCTCTTCTTTCACCGGCAGCCAATTTTGACTTTGATGTCTGATTTTTACGCGGGCATATTCTATTCCACTAAGCTTATCGCACTTCAGAAAAGCAGAAGCTATCCTAGGTCTTAAATAAAAGTACGAGTTTCAGTGAATTTCTGTCCAGCCCATCATCCGTACAACAATTATATGCAATAGCAATCTGAGGTTTGATATTTGATTGCCTCGCTTCTCTCTTTCCACTACTCTAGCTTGATATTTCAAATGAGGAAAACCCCATTATTTTTCACCACTTATCATCATTAGCCATCATTTGCTTTTGCCCGTTGGTCGATTGGAAAAAGGAAAAATTGTGGAAGGCAGCTGCAAATGTTTTGCTAAATCAAGCAAACATCATTCTTCCTAGTCCTTGGTCGTTCTAATTCACCCAAAGTTCCTCAAGTGGAATAGAATTGTTCGCTCTATGGGACGTTGTGCTGAGACATGGCAAGAATTATGCCAGGCTAAAGTGAGGAGAGAATAGACATGGGGTCTGTGTCTATTTTGCCTTTCCGTAAAGGCAGATGCAAAAATATGCAATGCCCACCATTGGATGTGGGCTCTTGAGTTGTTCTCTATGTATTCACCTTCTTTCTTTTGGATACTTCTTCGAGATTCTCTTGGGGATTCAGTCATGTTCCAACCCCGTGATGTTTGGGAGGGGTTGCCCTTTTCCTGTCCTTTTCAATCATTTTTTGTCCTACCACTTGAATATCTGAAAAAGGTAAGTTTCCTGTGAGATTCTTAACGTTAAAATTAGTTCATTCTTTTAGCTTCGCACCTTGGAACCCTTTCTTTAGTTGGAATGCAGTTCAGATTCTCATATTTGAATGACCAAAATATCTGGCATGATTAAAATAAAATTGCTTTCCACTCTCTCTCTTCCCCCATTAACGACGGCTATAAAACCTCCACTTTGATTGATCTTTTATGTTTTAATGTCGCTTCAAAGCTATAAGGACAAAAGGCCATATCTAACCTATTTTTGTTAAATACATTAGACGCCTGTTATTGCTTATATTCACACTATGCCTTTGAATTCAATCATTCGGAGAGGCTACAAGTGAATTCACACATTTTTCAGTAAAAAAAAAAAGTCCTAGATGCCCTAATGAGATGAATAATATGGATTCAAGATTTCGTGTTAAGGTTGTAAAGTTACCTATAAGTGAATTTGAACCAGTGAAAGCTCAATCATCGGAAGCTTTCTCTGCTTTATGGTAAAGAGAGCATCGCATTTAATTTGCTGTTTTGCCTTTCCGTAAAGGTGAGTGCAAAAAAATGCAATGCCCACCATTGGATTTGGGCTCTTGAGTTGTTCTCTATGTATTCACCTTCTTTCTCTTGGATACTTCTTGAGATTCTCGTAGGGATTCTATCATTTTCCATCTTTTCTAAAACTGATGGTTTTAAACCCTCCAATGCCACATACACACTTTCTTGTATTCATTCAATTCGCTTCCCCACTTTGAAATTGATTTTCTTTTTTATATAACGAAAAATTTTAGTTTAAATAGGTAAATCTGAAATTATGAAAGACTTTTACTATATGGTTCAAATTAATTACACCAGCTGAAATGTTTACTCTTGGTGGCATAGAGAAGTGACTATGTCACAGGTTCATTCCTCAATCACTCGACCAAGCCTACCCCTTGACATTTGTGAGGGGTTGCCGTTTTTCCCTCCTTTTCAATCATTATATATAAAAAAAAAAATCATTTTAATTTTTGAGAGATTCTTAGGATTAAAATTGGTTCATTCTTTTAGCTCCCCACCTTGGAACGTCTTCTTTAGTTGGAATACGGTTCAAATTCTCATATTTGAAATATTTTCTCCAACACAAAAAATGTAATATCTATTTATTTTTAATAAAATTAGACATTCTGTCTCTTATTACCTTTTCAAATTGATATTACACAATTATATCTTTAATATATTGCACGATAGCTAATTGGAAGTCTTGTATATGTTTGTCAGCTCGCTAATTGTAAGTAGAAGAGAAATAAAGGTAGCTTGCAAGTTCATCTCTCTCTCTCTCTCTCTCTCTCTCTCTCTCTCTCTCTCTCTCTCTCTCTCTCAGAGTGCTACAATCATGATTATTGTGGGGCTAGTTTTGTCCCTCAAACGACCTCTAATCTGAATTCATGACTCATGTGCACGGACGCATAGACGACCACAAAAATATGCCCCACCATCGTCCCTTACGCTGCCATTGCTCATATGCCGCTACCACATGCTCGTCGCTGCCGCAATGCTTGCCATTATGGCATAAGACTGATGAATGGTGCTTCATTTGTGATGTCATGGGTGCGAGCACCCGCTCGCGGCGTACGCTCAACACAGATTTGGGCTCAAGTTTTCTTTTTCTTTTTTTGGGTTTGTATGGTTTTCTTAATAGTGGATTAGTATTTGAGTAGAGGGAAAAGTGTTAGAAAAGTCTTAAACCTATTACGTTTGTACCAATTTAATCATAAACATTTTTAATTGGTCAATTGCACTAATTTTGTCATAAACTTTTTAACTTAGAGCCAATTCAGTCTTCTAGCTAATTTTGGCCGAATATTTCTAACGTGGACGAGGATGGGCCTGAAGGCAGAGAGAGACAAAAGGTGGTGGATTGTGGTGAAGAGCTTTTGGATAGTCTAAATCACCATCGGAAATGGAAATTTTAAATTGGCCAAATTGAAAATGAATTGACTGTCATAAAATGATAACATGACCGACTGGGAGTAACTTGATGTGGAAACATTTTCAAATTAAATTTTAATATTTTTAATTTTCTTTCTTTTTTTCCTTTCGACAAGGTGGCACTCAATTTTGGGAGTAAAAAAGAGGAGGAAAAAAGGAAAAAATTAAAAACTATTAAAATAGTCTTACAAAAAAATGTCTACACTAACACTAATTTATACTACGTAAAATGATTGGTGTGACATCTCAGATTTTCAATCCCGTTTTTCATTGAATTAATCGGGCATTTCATCGACGCACTTATAGGGCTGTTCTCAGAGTTGATCACTTTTGAGATAACTAGACTATCCAGGAAAGTCATTAAAGAATTTTAATGTAATAGACTTAAGAATTCAACCAAGAATTGGCTATTCGACCGTACTCATCTTTAGAGGCCATTATGGCACAGTTAAAAATCAATTTGAGATCAGAGATAGGTCAATTCGACTAAGATATGTGGCTAATTGTAGGTGACACCACTAATTGGAAATTTCTCGTCGGCTGTTTTGGTACTAAGGCTGGATTTTTCTATCGTTTTGGTATCCTGTGCTTATATTTGAATCCTTGATATTTTCATGACAACCAAGAGTTGCCAATATATCGAGTAAGTTCATTGTGGCTCAAAGAAAATTAACCATGGGTCATTTGCACTAAAAATTTCTGAAACCTACCCGGTAACCTAGGTCACGCTAAAAATGCATCATATTGAAATTAACCGCGACTTTGAGTCCAATTTCAGAAATTCAAAGTTATGTTGTGTCAAAATTAATTCTAATGTATGGTAAGTATTTCAAAAAAATTAAAAACTCAAGGTCTCGAAGGTTTTTGAGAATCGAGACTTTTTGGGAAAAAATCGTCTCAAGGCCGTTTTCCAGAAAATGCCATATTGAAAAAATCATTTAAAAAATCATGACTAAATTTGAGAAGCAAGTGGTCGATTGGTGAGGGAAAAATATATTTGATCGGAGAGGTGTCGATTGAATTTATTGAGGAATAATTCTTGATTTGCATCGGGAATAATTCTTGATTGTTGATTTGTGGATGCATATACTATTTAACGATTTGTGTTGAATTGAGAAACAATTAGTGTGGACCACGTCATTTGATCATAATATATCACTCCTAAACTTATTTGTGTTAGACAGCAAGACTACAGCTCAGTAGAGATTTCCTCCATGATTATAATGTGTTGTTGATTTGTCAATCATTTGGAGGAAGTAGATTTAAAAAGTAAAATTTGCATAATAAACATAGAGGACCTTAATCTTTAGTGCTCCAAAAGAGGTTATCTCACGTCCTTTGATCACAATAAATCACTCCTAAACTTATTTTGTGTTAGACAACAAGGCTAAAGCTTAGCAGAGATTTCCTCCATGATTATCTTCCTGATTAATCTCTTTATATATTTTTTTTTGTATATTTTCTGTATATTTCTATAATTTGTTACTATAATTGGAGCCTTAGTACTACTCATCTTACCTGTATTTATTCCCATTCATTCTCTTGCAAAGACATAAACAAAAATATCATTAAACACTATATAGGAGCAACTATGCCTGCCTTTAGTCACCATGCTTGTTGCCTTAAGATATTAATTTCTTGAGATTTTTCATTTTGCAAATCATTTACATATATACTTGCAACTATTTTGAGTGAAACTAATGGTGACATGAATTCCTTTGAGCATCGGCTGATTGTAAACAATAGAGAAACAAAGGTCGTTTGACATTAAGCAAGGTAGTACATAAAACGTGAGAATTCAACTCTTTCGTTAGAAAGAGATTTTGATAAGGTGTCTGGAGAGCAATACTTAATCTTGTCAGCTATTCAATGCACAAGACTGAATTATGTGAAGTGCATTATATCTGGTGATCTATTGCCACACATCTGTATATATGTAAAAACTGGAAAAGTTTTGATAAAGATAAAAAAAAAAATGTAATTTGATTTATTTTTGGATATAAATTTGAACTGTTGCAAAAGAGGAGTTTTTAAGGATTTTATATCCACGAAAGATTCATGGAATGACACAAATGTGTCGTTCACCGATTTGAATTAAATACCATTTGTCCAATGCTGGGTAGTTATTGTTTTATAAGAAGTACTGGCTTCTCATCAAATTTTTGGGTGAAATTTTGAGGAAGAAATACGCCCTTGAATACGTTTCATAATAATCAAAAATTAAATGGTTCAATGTAACGAGGAGAGATATAATAATAGTGATCTGCAAAAATAATGTCCTAAATAATTTATACTTGGGTTATTCTACTCTATCATATAGTACATCTATTATGTAAAAATGTATTCATGTATGGACTTACGTATAGAAGTTAAACGAATGATGTGACCATAGAAGGGAAAAAGGGCGTCCATAGACATAAGTCTTCCGCCACCGATGGCTGTATTGGTCAACCACAAAAAAGAGAGGAGGACATATATTGGTTGAAAAGCATCCGATTGTTCTTTTCCCAGCACATACTTGTTTTTCTTTTCAATTCTTTTGAGATGATTAGATCTGGACCATTCATCTCATTCTCAAGCTGGACCTGATATTTGTCTAGAATCTCACCGTTGGACCTATAAATTCACTTGCCCTGCTTCATTGGCTCTTCAAAGAGCAAAAACCAAAAAAACACAGAGGAGAGAGCTAGAGTTCATCGATACTGCTCTTCATCGATACTGCCCTTTAGTGCCTTCGCAGTAATTTAGCTACTAGTATGGGAGGCAACAACAGGCAGAAGAAATCTTCATCTTCCTTCTCGTTCATGAGCATGCTCAAGCCTCGGAGGGCGCAACGGGACGATGCTTGGGAGGGGGAATCCGTAAGCTCAAAGAAAATATATCCAAGCGACTACGACGAGGGCAAGTATGTTGCGGAGCCCGGTATCGACAAGAAAGCCACGGCCTTCATCGCCAAATTCCACAAGACCCGAGTCATGGAATCCGAACTCCGTGTGATCTCAATCTAGCATAGGCCACCCTCCTCCCGAATTGGCTTCTATTTAGAGTTCTATATGTTTGTTCAAAGTCTTCTTCACTCTCTGAACTATTTGTTGTATCTTGTATATGTATGTAGGTTAGTACAAGTGCTGTCCTCTATTTAGTCGATTTGTATAAAGATCAATCCCTCATGGGGTACTTTGTTCATAGCTTCCTTTGGATTGCCAGAATTGTTATTGCTGCTTTGTAATAGCTTTCATTGAAACACCCTCATTATACTTTACTTCTCTTTCGTCTTGCAGCAAAATATTCATCCTGTGTGTGTTTTTAGTCATATTTGTCCACCGGTGCGATGAGTGAGAGAGCAAAATATTCATCTGGGCTCAAGGGTTGCTTGTGTGCGTGTGGTTTTCTTAAAAGTGCAGGAGTATTTTAGTAGAATAGATTACATGACCGAATCTTCACCTTCTTTGGTTGGGGTGTTGATGCATGGACCGTTTAGAGAAAGTAAATTTGAGAAGAAAATTCACTCCATAATATTGAGGAACGTAATCTTTTGCCCACATGAGGAGTATGTCACATATCAATTTGTCATGATATCCACTTGTAAACTTATTTTAAGTACCAATTCAATCATAAATCTATTACATTTATATCAATTCATTCATAAACTTTTCAATTAGATCAATTTAGTTTTAAATTTTTCGCATTGATTTCGACTCAATCCATCTAGTCAATTTAGGTCAGAAATTGCTGATATAGATGCCAGCAATCTTTTGTGATATGATTGCTGCTGATGTAAATAAATTTTATAATTTTTTTAAATATTTTCAAAATTCTTCTTTATTTTTCTTTTTTAAAAAAAAAAAATCCCTTACCCTTTACACCAGTTGACTATTGCCAGCCATATGCTGGTCTAGACGAGGGCCTTTGTGCCCTCATAGGCCCTTGGCGAGGGTGCAGGGCCTTTGAGGGTCATCGATATAAAAAGTAAAAAGAAATAAAAGAAAAGAGAAAAAAAAAAGATTCCCAAAAATATTTAAAATATATAAAATTTGTCAATGTTAGCTTTAGTCATACCACATAAGATTGGCCAAATAGACTGAATTGATACTAATACGAAAATGTTTAAGATTAAATAGGTTCAATAAAAATATTTAGGATTGAATTAGTACAAATGTAATATGTTTAAGGCCTTTTTAGTACTTTTTTGATAACTCAATTGTATATTTTCCAAACACTTTTTGAACAAAATTGATGATAAAATGAATCCCTTTGAACATTACCTAATCGTAAACAAAAGAGAAACAAAGGTGATGACATTCAAGCAAGGTGGCACATAAATCATGAGAATTCAACTCTTCTATTGAAGATGCGTTGCTCAAGCGTTTCAAGAGAAATACTTAACCACGTCCGCCATTCAATGTGACGACTAAATTGAGCAAAGTGCATTCGTGATTAATGCCTGATGCAGTGGAAGCTAGCCTTTGGTGAGCCCTTGGCGTTTGGGAAAAGAGGAGGAGAGAGGTAATGAACTTGTCTGTGTCTATTAAAATGATCTTTTATTTAGATGTTATGTGAAACCTGTTCAACACAATAAATCAATTGGAGTGTAGGAGAGAAAGTAAAATATATTATGTAGATGAGTCTTGATAAAGGTAAAATATCATTTCTACAAGATGAATAATTTTGTTCATCACTTTCTTCCCAAAAAAGAAATTCCATACGAAAATAGTCAAGTCCGCAAGTCGATTGGCAAGGGTTAATTTGAAGACTGGCAAAAGTCTAGGAGAATAAATGAAAAGACATGACCTTATTTCGTGACCCCTAGTCAAATCAAGTCACGAACAAATCGTACTATATTCTTACTGTTTGCCTCTAAAGAATCATACCATATGCTTCTTCCTACCCTATTTCCTTTACCCTCTCCTCTTTTTTCGCTGGCGACCAATTTTGACTTTGAGGTCTGAATTTTACACAGGCTACCAAGCTAATCGCACTTCAGAAAAGCGGAAGCTACCCTTGGTCTTAAATAAAAGTACGAGTTTTAGTGAACTTCTGTCTGCCCCATCATCCACGCAACAATTTTATGCAGTAGCAATTTGAGGCTTGATATTTGATTCCCTCGGTTCTCTCTTTCCACTACTCTAGCTTGATATTTCAAATGAGGAAACTCCCAATATTTTCCACCACTCATCATCATTAGCCACCTTTCCTTTTGGCATGTTTTGGTCGATCGGGAAAGGAAAAAATGGTGGAAGCCAGCTGCATATGTTTTACTAGATCAAGCAAACATCTTGGAGATTCTTCCTAGTCCTTGCTCGTTCTAATTCACCCAAAATTTTTCAAGTGGAATAGAATTGTTCGCTCTTTGGGACGTTGTGCTGAGACAAGACAAGAACAATGCCAGGCTAAAAGTGAGGAGAGAATAGACATGGGGTCTATCTGTTTTGCCTTTTCGGTAAAGGTGGGTACAAAAAAGTGCAATGCCCACCATTGAATTTAGGCTCTTGAGTTGTTCTCTATGTACTCACCTTCTTTCTCTTGGATACTTCTTGAGACTCTCTTAGGGATTCAGCCATGTTCCATCTTTTTAAAACAGATGGTTTTAAACCCTCCAATGCCACGTTCTACACTTTTTGTATTCATCTAATTCGCTTCTCCACATTAAAATTGATTTTATTTATAACGAAAATGTTTAATTTAAACAGATAAATCTGAATTTTATGAAAGACTTTTACTATATGATTCAAAGACGTTTAATTCACTTCTCCACTTGAAATGTTTGCTCTTAGTAGCGTGGAGAAGTGACTCTATGCCACAGGTATGTTCCTCAATCACTAGACCAAGCCAACCACATGATATTTGGAACAGGTTGCCCTTTTTTCCCCTCCTTTTCAATCATATTATATACATATAAACCATTTTCTCTTCTCCCACTTAAATTTCTGAAAAAGGCAAGTTCTCTTAGAGATTCTTAGGTTTAAAATTGGTTCATTCTTTTAGCTCCCCACCTTGGAATGTTTTCTTTAGTTGGAATAAGGTTCAAATTCTCATATTTGAACGACCAAAATATCTGGCATGATAAAATAAAATTGCTGTCTACTCCTCTCTCTTTTCCTTTTTCCCCCATTAACAGCGGCTATAAAACCTCCTTTGTGATTGATCTTTTGTATTTTAATGTTGCTTCAAAGCTACAAAGACAAGGGGTCAAATCTAACCTATTTCTATTAAATACATTAAACGCCCTATCGCCTATGCCTTTGAGTTCATTCATTCGGAGAAATTCACACATATTTTAGTCAAAAAAGGTCCCAGATGGCCTAAAGAATAATATGAATTCAAACCCTAGTTGATTCTTGCGCTAAAGTTGTAAAGTTACCTATGAGTGAATTTGAACCAATGAAAGTTCAATCATTGGAAACTTTCCCTGCTTTTTGGTAAAAGAAAGCATCTCGTTGAATGTGCTGTTTTGCTTTTATCTGAATTCAAGCCCACCATTTATTCATGATGCAACTAGCATCAGAACCTAAATCATGGGATTTCAAGAAAACTCTCTCCACCTCACAATTCTTTTGAGAAGTATCTGCAGAATTAGTACCACCCCATGTAGCAAAATCGAGAAAATGTTTGGTAGATCTCTAAAGCTAGAGCGTCAAAATCCTAGGCCATTCACCTTGCGAGCCCACT
The DNA here is from genome assembly GCF_016545825.1 of Eucalyptus grandis. Taxonomy (NCBI): domain Eukaryota; kingdom Viridiplantae; phylum Streptophyta; class Magnoliopsida; order Myrtales; family Myrtaceae; genus Eucalyptus; species Eucalyptus grandis. The sequence continues at coordinate 21,464,176 of NC_052619.1, read as the reverse complement.
GGTCAATTATGTTATCTGCCTCCCTTACTATCTCTGCTATTAGGATGCACATGTAAGTGAGTTGTGTTAGAGAAATCGCACATCAGAGAATCGGTATGGTGTTGAGCAGTTAATATATCCTAGTTAGCTTATAACTCACTGGTTTAAGTTTTTGAATGAAGATAAGTCCAATTGGATATATTGATGGGCTCAAGTTTGGGCTCTCTCTTGACGATCTCCCTAGGTGAAAGTATCGGAGACTTCTGTTGTGCGCTCCAACAAATGGTATCCAAGCTGATGGTTGCAGTTTTTGGGTCGATGGATGTTGTGGTTTAGCAACGCAGCCCGTAAAGATGATGTTAAGCTAGAAGGATACTTGAATTAAGGGGGAGCATGCCTAACACTGATTTTACACTTGAGGGGAAGATTGTTAAGATGCATGTGTAAGTGAGTTGTGTTAAAGAAATCCCACATCGGAGAATTGGTATTGTGTTGAGCAGTTAATATATATTCTAGTTGGACTATAACTCATTAGCTTAAGTTTTTGAGTGAAGGTGAGTCCAATTGAATATATTGGCAGGCTTGAATTTGAGCTCTCTTTTGATCCTCTCCCTAGGTAAAGGTATTAAAGACTTTTGTTGCGCACTCCAACATCGCCTATCTCTTCCCTCTCTTCACGGTTTTCCTCTTTCTCTCTCTCCACCACCTGCCCCATTTTCCCTTCTCCGACCTCGACCTCAACCTCAAGCCCAATCTTAGACCTGCTGCCGCCTCCATCTCTACCTCCATCTTCACTTGCTCCTTCTCCGATCTCCAGTGAGTGAGACTAAATTTAGTTCAAATATTCGGTTTTTTTTTTAGCTTGTGATTCCGACTTGATTTGTTTTGTTATATTTAATCGTTATCTAATTACGAAATTGGTCATATTAAGTCATAATAATAAAAAATATCAAGCCGCGAGACGTCGGGTTAGATTTTTTATTATTTCAACTTTTCATGGCAAATTTATAGATTGCTTTGCACGATTGATTCGCATTAAGATAATATGTCATTGATTTATATTGGTGGATTATCAATAGGACATATTTTGATGCGTCATCATTATGTGCACATCACATATCATGCATCATATTTCATGACTATAATTTAGGTCCATACACATTTCATGTTTAAAGCAACACATCTTGATTTTTAAGATTCATATAATGTTAGGATAATTTTCCTTTAATAAAACAAAAAAGGAACAAAAAAAATGTTATTTAGGTCATATAGGTTTCATAATATGCACGCCATATGTTGCACTTTAGTTAGTGAGATACGTTTTAGGTTTAATGTTTTAGTATTCCCATAATGTAGTTTTTTTTTAATCAAAAACAAAAAAGAAAAATGCCAAAAGATTTTTTTTTTTGTCGGTCTTACTCTATTCCTACTCTAACTCTCACTCTTAAACTTTTGTTTAGCCTCTTGCAGGGCATGAGAGTCAAAACCCATACTTGAAACTAAATCGTCCTTACTTCAACCACCCCGAGAAGGTGGGGATTCGAACCCCCCACCTCCCTCTTCAATGTTGGAAGGGTGGCCAAATGCCAAAAGATTAACATTGCATCATTATGTCACTTTTTTTCAATAAAATTATTAAGACATTTTTTTAAAAGGAAAACACAAAGGTCATTTACTTGGTTAGTTAATAGAGTTAATTCATAATTAATCATGTCATTATTATTTAGTGTAGGTTGCATATATATATATATATAAGAGAAGATGATTAATCGGAGCTGCCCTATTTTAAAAAGAAAAATCATAAAAGGAACATACATGGATGGAATTACCAAGTCCTCAGATCCATATTATGTATCACATGCATATTTGGGATCATGTAAATTAGATTGCACACTTATTGTGATAGTTTAAGTTATATAATATAAATTGCATCACACATGCCATTAAAGTAAAAACCATGCATATTAAATTTAGATTAAGATTGCATATAATTAACATTTAAAAAATAATATAAAAATTAGTTGTCATGTCATTTAGAAATCATGTTTAGGGCATGCATGTTTAGTCAGCATTTTTTTTAGTTTTTTTAAAAAAAAGAGTAAACCTTAATAGGTTGTAGTTTATTCTGCTTAATGTTAGTTATAATTTATTACAATCTATCACTTCGATTTAGTGAATGTTATTTTATTGATTGTGTACCTGCATGACCACCGTTTGCATGTTAGTAGCTTTGGTTAAAATTAATCAAAATTGCTTGCAAAATATTTTTGAAATTAAAATGAAAAGGTATTGAAAGGGCGTTAGATTAATCTAGTGTAACCATGTCATCGGACCTATTGAATCTCTATTTCGCAAAAGTAAAGTATTCTTCCATCTTTACTTGGGTTTCTAATCAACCCTAATTGGTTAGTGGTAGCTCCAAATTAAGTAGAATTGCATATTTAAATGGATTAATTTCTTAGTGTCAAGTTGCAATTGGTAGGACTTGGGAGGGTCTATGCTAAGTGTTCGGACTTAGTAATCCATTGCTTTCTTTTGGGTATTTCACCTTTGGGAAAGTTGCGATAATCATCAAACTTGATTCCTATCACAGCTAACTGATTCATAATTCCTTGAAAATAATTTAAACAATTAGTTAAATGAGTACTATCTTGATATCTCAAACCATTATCTGTTTTATCATAAATAACTTATTATTCCTAGTTTTTAGCATATAACTATTCTAACTTATCCCACAAACTGCGTGCATATGTTTTCTCAATGAAATGGTTCAAAACATTATCATCCACCCACTGCCTAATATAACCACAAACTTGACGATGAAATATAAACCATATAGCATTAGTTTTATTCTCCAAATTCTCTTTAGCAAATACAAGTAAATAATAATCCTTCACATATAAAAAGTCTTCCATCTTTCTTTTCCAAATATGATAATTTGAGCTATTCAATATAATCATTCTACTCGTATTCGTTTTCACTGTTTAACATAAGGTAGAAAAATTAAGCAATAACTTGGCTTTGATATCACTTTAATGGGAGAACAATAACAAACTCGAACAATATCAGGTTAATGAAGTAGAATAAAATAATCTCTCATCTTATGTAAACTCAATAGGAACCGATATAGTGGAGCAAAATAAATATCAAGCACGCAAACACAAGATGAATTTTTACATGGAAAATCTCTTCAATGTGAGGAGATAAAAAAAAAACACCGAACCAGAGTTCCCCCAAAAATCTTCATTATCAATAAAATCGGGTGAGCAAAGTTCTTCTCTAATAAATACTAGAGGTACAAAAACGCAAGTTTTGATCAATCCACGAAAAACCTAGTGTAAGGAGCCTAAAACGAAAATCAAACCTTCCAAATTTGAGAAGAGTGTGTCATGAACACGTTGACAAAATTTCAGCTCAATTGGACCACGAATCGACCTCTGATGCCGTTTGATGTAAATCAAACTGATCCCCAAACCCTAGATTTCTGCTTTCTCTTTTTCTCTTGTTACTACATCTCTAATAATTTATTGGTGGCTACAACTTAAAAGATAGTGAAAAATCATATTTCTTCATATGACTTATTATATGGGCTCAAGTCTTTTTGGGCTTGTTGTTCATTAGGCTTCTTCCACATGTGAGTGAACCTAGTTAACAGATGGGCCTCAATGGAGAGAGAGACAAAATGTGGTGGATTGTGGTGAAGAGCTTTTAGAGAATCGAAATCAATATAATTGCACAACTTAAAAGTTCAAAATTGAAATATCATTAAAATGTTTATGATTAAATTGACCAAATAGGAAGTTAAGAACTAAACTAATTGTGATACAATAAATTTAGGACTAATTGTGTAAATTTATTGAAAAATAAACATGACACGATTTATCCTCAAAATGTTGATTATGTGATAAGGGCTTGATTTCAAATTTAGTAGATTTGACCTGTAAAATCTCTCTCTTGGAGTAACTTTAAAGAACATGATTGCCAACTCGTGGTTGGAAGTCTTGTCCGAATGTATTTTACAGGCAATTTGCATATATGCATTTCCAGCTGGCCGAATCCTCTTCAAGAACAAACTTGAAAATTGGGAAGCAATCTTGTGTTATTAAGCACTCATTGTGTACTTGATTAGCTGCCCACTTTCTAGTTGTGTTTATGGGTACAGTTCTTCTAAATCATCTTCAAGAACAAACTTGTATATGTTTGCCTACATCAGCACTCATTTGTGTCCTCTCAATTGGTTACCCACTAAATTCTGTAGTTGTGTTTATGGGTACGTTCTCTAAATATGTCCAAAAGTCTTGTATATGTTTGTACTCTCTCTCTCTCTCTCTCTCAAAGTGCTACAATCACAATCATTGTGTGGCTAGTTGCACCCCTCAAGTGATCTCTAATTTGGATTCACGACCTCACGTGCACGGGCGCATACATGCCCATGCATAAATATGCCACACCATCATCCCTTATGCTGCCATTGCTCGTTTGCCGCTACCACATGCTCGTAGCTGCGACACCACATGCTCGCCGTTGTGGCATAACACTGATGAATGGTGCTACATTTGTGACCTCACCTGCGCGCGCACCCGCTCTCGCACGCGTGCACACTCACACACAAATCTGGCCTCGAGGTTGTTTTGTGGTGTGTCTGGTTTTCCTAAAAGTGGATTAGTAATTGAGTAGAGGGAGAAGCATTAAAAAAATCCAAAACATATTACATTAGTGCCAATCTAATCATAATTTTATTAATTATGTTAATTTAGTTCTAAACATTTTGACATAGAATCAATTTAATCCTTTCAACTAATTTATAGCTAATATGGATGTTAGCCATCTTATATAGTATGGCCGATGCTAACGTTGACTTTTTAAAATATATTTTAATAATTTTTTTCCTTTTATTTTTTATCTTTTTGAATGAGGGTGGCCCTCACCGACCAATGTTGTGCTGGCCACTAGAGGAAAGAGGAAGAAAAAAAGAATGAAAGATTTTTAAAAATCTAAAAATTATTTTAAAAATGTCCATGTCGGTACTAATATGCCTTCGACAGCTGGCATCTCCATCAGAAATATTCGACAAAAATTACTTGAAAGAACTAAATTGGCTCAAAGTCAAAAGATTTAATACTAAATTGGTGCAATTTAAAAGTTTAGGATTAAATTGACACAATATAATAGATGAATTGTTTGAATTTTGACCCTTTATAATATGGGTGTCAATCATATAGAGGAAGTAAATTTAAAAATAAAATTTCCATTGTAAACATAGAGGATCTTAATCTTTAGCACTCCAAAAGAGTTTGTCTCACATCATTTGATCACAATTTATCACTCCAAACTTACTTTGCAAATCACTTGCTGTTATTTTGAGCGAAACTAATGACAAAATGAATTCCATTGAGCATCAGCTAATCGTAAACAATAGAGAAAGAGAGGTCATGACATTAAGCAAGGTAATACTTAAAACATGAGAATTCAACTCTTTTGTTAGAAAGAGATTTGCTAAGGGGTTTCAAGAGCAATACTTAATCGTGTCAACTATTCAATGCACAAGACTGAATTGTGAGAAGTGCATTATATTTGATGATCTATTGCCACATGTGTATATATTATATATATGTAAAAAGTGAAGTTGTTTTAATAAAGATAGAAAAATATATATAATTTGATTTATTTTTGGAAATAAATTTAAATTGGTGCAAAAGAGGAGGAATTTTTTAGATTTTATATCCATGAAAGGGTCATGGAATGACACAAATGTGTTGTTCACCGATTTAAATTAATTACCATTTGTCCATTCCTTGGCAATAATTGTTTTGTAGGAAGTATTGGCTTCTCATCAAATTTTTGAGTGAAATTTTGAGGATGAAGTAGGCCTTTAAGTACCTTTTATGATAATTGAAAATTAGATGGTTCAACATAACGATAAGAGATACTATAATAGTGATATGCAAAAATAATATTCTAAATAATCCATGCTCGTATTATTCTACCACCCTATTATATAGTACATCGATTATGTAAAATGTAATCGAGTATCGACACGTACAGGAGTTAAACGAATGATGTGACTCCAGAAGGGAAGAAGGGAGTCCATGGACATAAGTCTTCCGCCGCCGGTGGCTGTTTTGGTCAACTACAAAAAAGAGAGGAGGACATATATTTGTTGAAAAAGCATCCGATTGTTCTTTTCCCAGCACATACTTATTTTTCTTTCTCTTTTGCTTGTTTTACATGTAGAATGACAGAATTAGTCACATTACATGCCTTATTTAAGTGGAAATAAAAAATTTGCTTCTGCAATATGTAAAAAGTAAGGGAACAAAAGGTTAACAAAATAACCATAATCTTAAAAACGCATTTGAAAAAGTCATAACTCAAACCAAAAATTAAAGATGATGGCTAATTTCGGAAAAAAGACAGCAGTGCAAAAATATAGGCACTCGAGAAGAAAAAAGTTACAAAAAAGAGTATATTGAATTCATGCGAGTTCAGTACATCACAAATGTCCAAGTTGTGAAGGCAGCATATATAATTGTACATAATGTTATTAGATTTAGACCAATAATTCTAAAATTGTTTTCCTTATTCTTTTTTGCCCTTTTCAGATGATTAGGTCTCGACCATTAGTCTCATTCTCAAGTTGGACCTGATATTTGTCTAGAATCTCTTACCTTTGAACCTATAAATTCACTCGCCCTCCTTCATTGGCTTTTCAAAGCGCAAAAACCAAAAAACACAGCGGAGAGAGAGATAGAGTTCATCGATACTGCCCTTCATTGATACTGCCCTTCAGTGCCTTCGCAGTAATTTAGCTACTAGTATGGGAGGCAACAACAGGCAGAAGAAATCTTCATCTTCCTTCTCGCTCATGAGCATGTTCAAGCCTCGGAGGGCGCGCTGGGACGATGCTTGGGAGGGGTACTCCGAAAGCTCGAAGAAAATATATCCAAGTGACTACGACAAGGGCAAGTATGTCGCGGAGCCTGGCATCGACAAGAAAGCCACGGCCTTCATCACCAAATTCCACGAGACCCGAGTGATGGAATCTGAACGCCAAGTGATGGCGATCTACCATAGGCCACCCCCCTCCTGAATTGGCTTCTCTTTAGAGTTGTATATGTTTGTTCAAAGTCTTCTTTAATCTCTGGACTATTTGTTGTATCTTGTATATGTATGTAGCTTAATACAAGTGCTGTCCTCTAATTAGTAGATTTGTATAAAAATCAATCTCTCAAGTGGTAGATTGTTCATAGCTTTCTTTGACTTGTCAACATTGTTATTGCTACTTTGTAATAGCTATCATTGTAACACCCTCGTTTTACATCACTTCTCTTTCGTCTTGCGTGTTTTTTTTTTAGTCATATATGTCCACAGTCCACTGGTGCAATGAGTGAGAGAGTAATGCACGGACGCAAACACTCTGGGACAGATCTGGGCTCAAGGGTTGCTTGTGTGGTTGTGGTTTTCTTAAGAGTGCAGAAGAAAGTAAATTTGAAAACAAAATTCACCCTGTAAATATTGAGGAACGTTGTCTTTTGCGCACAAGAGGTGCACATTGTTGGCTGGGTCCACCTTCATGTGGGGCCCAGCCAGCATTAAATAAAAAAAAAACAAAAAGAAAAGAAAAGAACAAAAGAAGTGGAAGTTGGGGTCGTGCGCTGTGTGCGTCCAAAAGAGAGGAGAGAGAAAAACCAGAAAAAAAAACTGCAGCAAAGGAGAAAGAGAAGAGAGGAAGAGCGCTGAAACTTTGCGGCTTTGATTCGAAGGCCAAATATTGTCAGAATCGGCTCAAATTTCAGTATGTTGTTCGTGAGACCCGAGGGCTACGAGTTGATGGTTTTGTTCGTCGAACCGTCTCCAAACTCTCCAGTTGCGGTTAAGGTTTTCTTGCTCCAAACTTGTTTTGTCTACCTACGTGGTGAGAAGAAGATGATTGTAATGTTGATGTTGAGACTCTAGTGTGTGACTAGAGAAGAATACTTTGTGTATCCTGCTATTCTTGGTGATTAGTGGATGTTTTTGGGCGGTCCGTGGTTTTTCCCATCGGGTTTTACGTTAAATCTTAGTGTCGTTATTTCTTTGTCTACTTATCATTTCGGCGTTATATTTGCATTTTGTGAGGCTATATATTGCTGGTTGTTGCTGGGGGTTAAGAAAATTTTAGTTGATTTAGCTTCGGGGAGAAATTGATCCTGGATTGAGTTTGGCCGTGGTGAATTGTTGTACCGGGTTCTCCCAACAAGTGGTATCGAGCACGGTTGAATTTTAGTGTTAAATGGAAGAAACCAGCAGCACCATGTTTAAGTTAAATGCCTCGAATTATTCTATTTGGAAGCCTCGGATGGAAGATGTGTTATATTGCAAAGACTTATTTGATCCTATTGAGGGTGATGAAGCCAAAGGAGATAAGGAAGACAAAGAATGGGGAGAGAATGAATCGGAAAACAGTTGGGTTTATCCGACAATGGATTGATGATAGTGTTTTCATCATGTTGCTCAAGAAACGAGGGCGGACACTTTGTGGAAGAAATTACAAGATCTTTATGAGAAAAACTCCACAAATAAAGCTCTTCTAGTTAAGCGACTTGTGAATTTGAGATACAAGGAGGGGAGTAACATGGCGGAACACTTGAGTGAATTTCAAGATGTTGTAAATCAATTGACAAATCTTGAGATTGATCTTGGTGATGAATTGCAGTCATGCTTATTACTTGGTACTCTTCGATAGTTGGGACACCTTGGTTGTGGCATTAAATAACTCGGCTCCTTTTGGTGTGCTTTCTATGAGCATGGTTAAAGAAAGCTTGTTCAATGAAGAAACAAGAAGAAAAGGCTTGAATTATGCCTCTACATCAGATGCTCTTGTTATAGAAACAGGGGAGAAGTCAATCAAGAAGGTTTCAAAGAAATGATACCGAGGCAAGTCAAGAGGAAGGTCGAAATCAAGACCGAGGAGGAGTGTCAAGTGTTATAATTGCGGCAAAATGGGACATTATGCAAAAAGAGTGTTGGTTGCCAAAGAGATAGATTCCATGATAGAAATGGAGATCAAAAGAAAAAGAGAAACAAGCTACAACGGCGGTTGCATCCGATGGCGATATTGTGTTTGTATGTGATGACGGATATGTGAATTTTACATGCCAAGACTCTATGTGGGTTGTTGATTCCGCAGCTTCTTTTCATGTCACCTCACGGCGTGATTACTTTGCTTCTTATCGTAGCGGCGACTTTGGTTGCATAAGGATGGGAAATAGTGATGTTTCCAAGGTTATTGGCATGGGAGATGTTTATTTGAAAACCGATGTCGGATGTAATTTGCTTTTGAAAAATGTGAGACATGTTCCGGATATTCGACTTCATTTGATCTCTACAGGTGCCTTGGATGATGATGGTTATTGTAATTCATTCTTTGATGGCAAATGGAAGTTGACTAAAGGTTCCATGGTAGTGGCAAAAGGTAAGAAGACAGGCTCTCTCTACACCATGCAAGGCTGACTTGATTAAAGAAGAGGTAAATGCGAGTGGAGGATTCCTTGGTTGATTTATGGCATATGAGGTTGGGTCATCTTAGCAAGAAAGGACTTGAAACTCTTGCTAGAAAGAACCTTTTACCTTTGAAAAGAAAAATCTAAAGGAATGCACTCATTGTACATTGGTAAGCAACATAGATTCTCATTTGAGTTCTTCTCCACACAGGAAATTAAATGTACTTGATTTAGTTCACACTGATGTTTGTTGCATGGATGCTAGAACTCTTAGAGGTGCATTATACTTTGTGACATTTATTGATGATTGTTCTAGAAAAGTGTGGGCTATTGCTTTGAAATCTAAAGATCAGGTACTTGCGGCTTTCAAGCAATTCCCTATCAATGTGGAAAGAGAAACCGAGAAGAAGCTGAAATGTGTTCGAGCTGACAATGGTGGTGAATATAGAGGCCCATTTGAACACTATTGCAGGGATTATGGTATCAAGCTTGAGAAGACTGTTCCAAAAACACCACAGCATAATGGAGTGGCAAAGAGAATGAACCGGACAATTAATGATCGAATTCGGTGTATGCTTTCTCATGCGAAGTTGCCTAAGTCATTTTGGGGTGAAGCGATGAGAACAGCAGTAGACTTGATAAATCTTTCTCCATCGGTTCCTCTTAAGGGGATGTTCAAAAGAGTTTGGAGTGGCAAAGATGTTTCCTACAGCCATCTAAAAGTGTTCGGTTGTCGGGCATTTGTGCATGTTCCAAGAGATGAAAGATCCAAGCTTGATGACAAGTCTAAACAGTGTATCTTCTTAGGTTATGGACATGAAGAATTTGGCTACAGGTTATGGGATCCAGTTGCAAAGAAAGTCATTAGAAGTCGAGATGTGGTGTTTTGTGAGTATCAAACTATTGAAGACATTGACAAGGTGGAGAGACCAAAGAATACAGGTCAACGTTCAGTTAGTTTCAGCCCAAATCCTTCTAATGTTGATAGAAATTATGGGGGAGAAGTGCAAGGAAGTCATGAAGATGGTGAGTCCTCACATAATGTTGATTCTTCAGCTGATACAGGTGAAATAGTTGAGGAAGAGCAATCTATCCTATCTCAAGTTAGAAGATCTGAAAGAGAGCGTAGGCCTTCTCAAAAATATTTGCCACATGAGTATGTGTTACTCCGGCGATGCGGGGAGCCAGAAACTTATGAAGAGGCTATATCATGTGAAAGAAAGAATGAGTGGCATGAAGCCATGCAAGAGGAGCTTAAATCCTTGCATGAGAACCACACATTTGAATTGGTGAGGTTGCCTCGGGGTAGAGAACACTCACAAATAAGTGGGTGTACAAGTTGAAGACGGAAGAAAATAGTTTACAACCACGATACAAGGCTAGACTTGTTGTGAAAGGCTTTCGTCAAAAGAAGGGCATAGACTTTGAAGAGATTTTTCACGGTTGTAAAGATGTCTTCTATTCGAGTTGTTCTTGGGTTGGCCGCCGGTTTAAATTTAGAAATTGAACAACTTGATGTAAAGACGGCTTTTCTTCATGGAGACCTAGAAGAGGAGATATATATGGAGCAACCAGAGGGTTTTGAAGTTGAAGGCAAGGAGCACCTTGTATGTAGATTGAGGAAAAGCTTATATGGTCTCAAGCAAGCCCCTAGGCAATGGTATATGAAGTTTGAGTCATTCATGGAAGAACAAGGATACGGTAAAACAAATCCCGATTCTTGTGTTTTTATGAAAAGATTCTCAGATAATGATTTTCTTATTCTCCTACTTTATGTGGATGATATGTTGATTGTTGGGCATGATGCCAAGAAAATCAAGAGTTTGAAAATTGAGTTGAGTAAAGCTTTTGCAATGAAAGACCTAGGCCCGGCTAAGCAAATCTTAGGCATGAGAATTACTCGTGATAGGAAGAATAAGAAACTGTGGTTATCTCAAGAGAAGTATATTGAGAAGGTGCTTGAAAGATTCAACATGAGCACATGTAAACCGGTGAGTACTCCACTTGCAGGCCATTTCAAGTTGAGTAGTAATGAGTGTCCTTCAAGTGAGAAAAGAAGGTTGAGATGATGAAAATTCCTTATGCATCGGTCGTGGGTAGTTTGATGTACGCCATGGTTTGTACAAGACCGGATATTGCTCATGCGGTTGGTGTTGTGAGTAGATTTCTCTCTAATCAGGGTAAGGAACATTGGGCATTTGTTAAATGGATTTTGAGATATCTTAGAGGCACTTCTACACTTTGCTTGTGTTATGGAAATGCAAAGCCTGAGTTGAGTGGCTACTCGGATGCGGACTATGCCGGTGATGTTGATTCCCGAAAATCCACATCGGGTTTTATAATAATCTTTGCAGGGGGAGCTGTTTCATGGCAGTCGAAATTGCAAAAATGTACCGCTTTGTCTACAAGCGGGCGGAGTATATTGCTATTACCGAAGGAGGTAAAGAACTTTTGTGGATGCAAAAATTCCTACAAGAGTTGGGCTTGAAGCAAGAGAAGTTTGTTCTATATTGCGATAGCATGAGTGCCATCCATCTTAGTAAGAATCCGGTGTTTCATTCAAGATCGAAGCATGTTGATGTGAAGTATCATTGGATCCGAGAAAAGCTAGAAGAGAAGCTCTTCCTACTTGAGAAAGTTCATACCGACAACAATAAGTCCGACATGATGACCAAAGCCTTGCCCGTGATGAAGCTTGATGCTTGTAGAAGAAAAGCGAGCATGACGAATCTTCCCACATGAGGTGGAGGGGGAGATTTGTTGGCTGGGTCCACCTTCATGTGGGGCCCAGCCAGCATTAAATAAAAAAAAACAAAAAGAAAAGAAAAGAACAAAAGAAGTGGAAGTTGGGGTCGTGCGCTGTGTGCGTCCAAAAGAGAGAGAGAAAAACCAGAAAAAAACTGCAGCAAAGGAGAAAAGAAGAGAGGAAGAGCGCTGAAACTTTGCGGCTTTGATTCGAAGGCCAAATATTGTCGGAATCGGCTCAAATTTCAGTATGTTGTTCGTGAGACCGAGGGCTACAAGTTGATGGTTTTTGTTCGTCGAGAACCGTCTCCAAACTCTCCAGTTGCGGTTAAGGTTTTCTTGCTCCAAACTTGTTTGTCTACCTACGTGGTGAGAAGAAGATGATTGTAATGTTGATGTTGAGACTCTAGTGTGTGACTAGAGAAGAATACTTTGTGTATCCTGCTATTCTTGGTGATTAGTGGATGTTTTTGGGCGGTCCGTGGTTTTCCCGCATCGGGTTTTCACGTTAAATCTTGGTGTCGTTATTTGCTTTGTCTACTTATCATTTCGGCGTTATATTTGCATTTTGTGAGGCTATATATTGCTGGTTGTTGCTGGGGTTAAGAAAATTTTAGTTGATTTAGCTTGGGGGAGAAATTGATCCTGGATTGAGTTTGGCCGTGGTGAATTGTTGTACCCGGGTTCTCCCCAACACACATCACGTATCAGTTTGTCGCAATACACCACTTGTAAACTTATTCTGGAAATCAAAAGTAAGTGTCGTGGACACTATTTTGAACAAAACTGATGATAAAACGAATCCCTTTGAGCATCACCTAATCGTAAACAAAAGAGAAACAAAGGTGATGACATTAAAGCAAGGTGGCACATAAATCATGAGAATTCAACTCTTCTATTGAAGATATGTTGCTCAAGCGTTTCAAGAGCAATACTTAAGCACAATTGTCATTCAATATAGAGGACTGAATTAAGTGAACTGCATTCGCGATATAATGCCTGAGATGCAGTGGAAGCTAGTTCTTGGTGAACCTTGGCTTTTGGGAAAAGAGGAGGAGAGAGCTAATGAACTTGCCTGTCTGTCAAAATGATCTTTCACCTTGATATTATGCGAAATCTGTTAAACACAATAAATCAATTTGAGTGTAGAGAGAGAAAGTAAAACTTATTATGTAGATAAGTCTCAATATGGGTAGAATATTATTTCTATAACATGAATAATTTTGTCCATTGCTTTCTTTCCGAAAGAAATTCCATTTGGGAAAGATGAGTTTTCAAGTCAATTGGCAAGGATTGATTTAAAGGACGGCGAAATTCTAGGAGATCAAATGAAAGGACATGGTCTCATCGTTGTAACTCCTAGTCAAATCAAGTCACGAAAGAATCGTACCATATTCTTACTGTTTGGCTCTAAAGAATCATACCATGTGCTTCTCCTTTGAGGAGAAGAGATGAATTTGATTGAACCTTGACCCTTTATAATATGGGTCGTTGACGTGTCAATTATTTAGAGAAAGTAAATTTAAAAAGTAAAATTTGCATCATAAACATAGAGGACCTTAATCTTTAGCACTCCAAAAGAGTTTGTCTCATGTCATTTGATCACAATATATCACTCCTAAACTTACTCTGCAAATCATTTAGATATAAACTTGCAACTATTTTGAGTGAAACTAATGATAAACTCCTTTTAGCATCAGCTAATTGTAAACAATAGAGAAACAAAGTCATGACATTAAGCAAGGTAGCACATAAAACATGAAAATTTAACCCTTTAGAAAGAGATTTTGATAAGGTGTCTCAAGAGCGACACTTAATAGTGTCGGCTATTCAATGCACAATTGTGCAAAGTGCATTATATCTGGTGATCTACTGCCACACATATGCATATATGTAAAAAGTGAAGAAGTTTTGAAAAAAAAAAAAAATGTAATTTGATTTATATTTGGAAATAAATTTAAATTGTTGTAAAAAGCGGAGGATTTTTTTAGATTTTATGTCCATGAAAGATTCATGGAATGACACAAATGTGTTGTTCACCGATTTGAATTAATTACCATTTGTCCATTGATTAGGAATTCTCGTTTTGTAGGAAATACTGGTTTTTCATCAAATTTTTAAGTGAAATTTTGAGGATAAAATACACCCTTGAGTACGTTTTATAACAATTAAAAATTAAATGGTTCAGAGTAATGATGAGAGATATAATGATGGTGATTTGTAAAAGTAATGTTATAAATAATTCATACTTGTATTATTCTACTCTATCATATAGCATATTGATTATGTAAAAATGTAACCGTGCATGGATATGTATAGAAGTTAAACGAACGATGTGACTCAAGAAGGGAAAAGGGGCGCCCATGGACAAAACTCTTCCGCCATCAGTGCCTGTTTTGGTCAACTACAAAACGAGAGGAGGACATGTATTTGTTGAAAAGCATCCGATTTCTTCTTTTACCAGCACATACTTGGTTTTCTTTTTCTCTTTTGCTTGTTTTACACGTAGAATGACAGAATTAGTCACATTACATGCCCTATTTAAGTGGAAATAAAAAAATTTCCACTGTAATATGTGAAAAGTATGGGGAAAAAAGTTAACAAAATAACCATAATCTAATATCGCATTTGAAAAAGTCATAACTCAAATAAAAAGTTAAAGATCTTGACTAAAGTTTGAAGATGGCATTGAAAAACATAGGCACTCGAGAAGAAAAAAGTTACAAAGAATATATTGAATTTATGTGAGTTCAGTGCATCACAAGTGTCCAATTTGTGAAGGCATGCACTGTTCAGACAGGTAATCCTAAACTTGTTTTCCTTTTATTTTCTTTTTTCAAATTCTTTTCAGGTGATTAGGTCTGGACCATTCGTCTCATTCTCAAGTTGGACCTGATATTTGTCTAGAATCTCTTACCTTTGAGCCTATAAATTCACTGCCCCTCCTTCATTGGCACTTCAAAGTGCAAAAACCCAAAAAAAACATAGGGGAGAGAGATAGAGTTCATCGATACAGGCCTTCATCGATACTGCTCTTCAGTGCCTCCGCAGTAATTCAGGCACTAGGATGGGAGGCAACATAAGCATGTTCATGCCTCGGAAGGCGGGCCGGGACGATGCTCGGGATGGGGACTCCGTAAACTCGAAGAAAGTATACCCGAGCGACTATGACAAGCGCGGGTACGTTGGGGAGCACGATATCAACGAGAAATCCGCAGCCTTCATCACCAAATTCCACGAGACCCGAGTCATGGATCCGAACGTCAAGTGATTGCGATCTAGAATAGGCCGCCCCCCTGCCGAATTTGCTTCAATTTAGAGTTGAATATGTTTGTTCAGAGCCTTCTTTACTCTCTGACTATTTGTTGTATCTTGTATATATATGTAGCTTAATACAAGTGCTGTCCTTTAATTAGTAGATTTGTATAAAAATCAATCTCTCAAGTGGTACTTTGTTCATAGCTTTCTTCGAATTGCCTGCGTTGTTATTGCTGCTCTGTAATAGCTATCATTGAAACACCCTCGTTTTACATTACTTCTCTTTCGTCTTGCAGCAAAATATTCATCTTGTGTTTGTTTTTAGTCATATTTGTCCACCGGGGTAACGAGTGAGAGCGTAATGCACGGACGCAACGCACAGACAGGTCTGGGCTCAAGGGTTGCTTGCGCGAGTGTGGTATTCTTAAAAGTGCAGAAGAAAGTAAATTTGAAAAAAAAAAAAAATCACCCCTTAAAAAGGAACCTATTCTTTTGCACACAAGAGGAATACGTCACGTATTAGTTTGTCACAATATACCACTCGTAAACTTATTCTGCAAGTCAACCGTAAGTATTCTGGACAGTATTTTGAACAACTGAGGATAAAATGAATTACTTTGAGCATCACCTAACTGTAAACAAAAGAGAAACAAAGTTGATGACATTAAAGCAAGGTGGCACATAAAACATGAGAATTCAACTCTTCTACTGAAGAGACGTTGCTTAGGTGTTTCGAAAGCAATGTTTAACCACGTCCGCCATTTAATGAATAGGACCGAATTGAACGAAGGGCATTTGTGATCTAATGCCTGAGATGCAGTGGAAGCTAGATTTTGGTGAGCCTTGGCTTTTGGGAAAAGAGGAGGAGAGAGCAAATGAATTTATCTGTGTCTGGCACAATAATTTTTTATCCAGGTGTTATGCAAAACCTATTAAACATAATGGATCAATTTTGGTGTAGAGAGAGAAAGCAAAATTTATTATGCAGATGAGTCTCGATATAGGTAGATATTATCTCTACAACATGAACAATTTTGTCCATCGCTTTCTTCCCAAAATAAATTCTGTATGGAACAATACGAGTTTGCAAGGCGAGGGTTGATTTGAACACCGGCGAAATTCTAGGAGAATAAGTGCAAAAGCATGGCCTTATTGTTGTAACTCCTAGTCAAATCAAGTCACGAAAGGATCGTACTATAGTCTTACTGTTTGGCTCTAAAGAATCATACCATATGCTTCTTCCTCCTCTTTCCTTTTTTTTTTTTTTTTTTTACCTCTTTCCTTTACCCTCTCCGCTTTTTTCACGGGCAGCCAATTTTGACTTTGATGTCTGAATTTTACACAGGCTTCCAAGCTAGTCGCACTTCAGAAAAGCAGAAGGTATCGTAGGTCTTAATTAAAAGTACGAGTTTTCGTGAACTTCTGTCTACCCAATCATCCATGCAACTATTTTATGCAGGAGCAATTCGGGGCTTGATATTTGATTGCCTCGCTTCTCTCTTTCCACTACTCTAGCTTGATATTTCAAATGAGGAAAACCCCATTATTTTTCGCCACTCATCATCATTAGCCATTCTTTGCTTTTGCCTGTTGGTCGATTGGAAAAAGAAAAAATTGTGGAAGACAGCTGCAAATGTTTTGCTAAATCAAGCAAACATCTTGGAGATTCTTCCTAGTCCTTGGTCGTTCTAATTCACCCAAAGTTCCTCAAGTGGAATATAATTGTTCGCTCTGTGGGACGTTGTGTTGAGACACGGCAAGAATTATGCTAGGCTAAAGTGAGGAGAGAATAGACATGGGGTCTGTGTTTGTTTTGCCTTTCCGTAAAGGCGGATGCAAAAATATGCAATGCCCACCATTGGATTTGGGTTCTTGAGTTGTTCTCTATGTATTCACCTTCTTTCTCTTGGATACTTCTTTGAGATTCTCTTAGAGATTCAGTCATGTTCCATCTTTTCTAAAACCGATGGTTTTAAATCCTCTAATGACACATTCCACACTTTTTTTTTGTATTCATTTAATTCGCTTTCCCCACTTTGGAGTTGATTTTTTTTATAACGAAAAATTTAGTTTAAATAGGTAAATCTGAATTTTATGAAAGACTTTTACTATATGGTTCAGATCAATTACTCCATTTGAAATGTTTGCTCTTAGTATAGTGGAAAAGTGGCTCTATGCCACAAGTCCATTCCTAAATCACTAGACCAAACCAACCCTGTGATATTTGGGACGGGTTGTCCTTTTTCCCTCCTTTTCAATCATTATAAAAATAAAAATAAAAGAACATTTTCTGTTCTCCCACTTGAATATCTTAAAAAGGCAAGTTCTCTTAGAGATTCTTTGGGTCAAAATTGGTTCATTCTTTTAGCTTCCCCCTCCCCCTCTAGAACCCTTTCTTTAGTTGGAATACGGTTCAAATTCTCATATTTGAAGGACCAAAATATCTGGCATGATTAAAATAAAATTGATGTCCTTTCCTCACTCTTCTCCCCCATTAACAACGACTATAAAACCTCCTCTTTGATCAATCTTTTGTGTTTTAGTGTTGCTTCAAAGCTACAAAAAGACAGGGGTCAAATCGAACATATTTCTGTTAAATACATTAAACACCCTATCATTGCTTATATTCACACTATGCCTTTGACTTCCATCATTCGGAGATTGTACAACTAAATTCACACATATTTCGGTTAAAAAAGGTCCCAGATGCCCTAAAGAATAAAAGGGATTCAAAACCCAGTTGATTCTTGCAATAAAGTTGTAAAGCTACCTATAAGTGAATCTGAAGCAGTTAAAGTTCAATCATTGGAAGCTTTCCCAGCTTTTTAGTAAAGAGAGCATCGCGTTGAATGTGCTGTTTTGCTTTTTTTTGAATTCTAGCCCACCATTTATTCACGACAATGCAACTAGCATCAGAACGTGAATCATGGAATTTCAAGAACCCTCTCTCCACCTCACAATTCTTCTGAGAAGTATCCGCAGAATTAGTACCGCCCCATGTAGCAAAGTCAAGAAAATATTAGGTAGAGCTCTCACGCTAGCGTGTCAAAATCTCAGTCCATTCGCCTTGCGAGCCCACTCGTCAGTTATGGTCTCTCGCTCCCTCATTGTC
Organism: Eucalyptus grandis; assembly: GCF_016545825.1. Classification (NCBI taxonomy): domain Eukaryota; kingdom Viridiplantae; phylum Streptophyta; class Magnoliopsida; order Myrtales; family Myrtaceae; genus Eucalyptus; species Eucalyptus grandis. The sequence goes on along the minus strand of NC_052619.1, from coordinate 21,445,600 downwards.
TCACCTCTCTCTTCCCTCTCTTCACGGTCATCCTCTTTCTCACTCTCCTCCGTTTGCCTTGTTTTCCCTTCTCCAACCTCAACCTCAAGCCCGACCTCGGACTGCCGCCTGCCTCCATCTTCGCCTCCATCTTCACTCGCTCCTTCTCCGACCTCCAATGCCGCCGCCACTTGTCCAACTCCTCCCATGCCCTCTATGTCCACACCTATGTCAACCAGGAGGTCGAGGCCCTACACCACGTTGATGGACCACACTACCGCCTCCGCCTCGTCTGTTACCTAAGCTGATCTTGGTCGACCTCAAATCAAAATTGATTCGAGGTCAAGCTGAGTTCTAGATCATAAAAATAGGGCTCGCTCAACCTTAGATCCAAAATCTAAGGCCCAAGTTCATCGACGAAGCTCGAGCTCAATGACAAAGAATTAAAACGGTCGCGAGGTGGTGGACTAAAATAGCAGTGAGGTGGTGGTGGTAGTGAAAGGGGACGAACATCTATTGTTGTTCCTATCGAAATGAAAGGAGAGAAGAACAAAATAAAAAATAAAAAAATAAAATAAAAAAAGGAAAACATAAGAGAGGAGAGAGGTGAGACGGTGAGCGAGGAGAGAGGTTCTAACGTGGTGGGCCCGGCCAACACGTATCTCCTAGTGAATGGGCTAGGACTAAGCAAGATAGCACATAAAAGATGAGAATCCAACTCTTTTGTTGAAAAGATGCTGCTCAGGTGTTTCCAGACCAATGCTTTAAAATTGTTAGTTATTCATTGTATGCGACTAAGTTACGCAAAGTGCATTATATTCTGTGATGTAAGATGTCCAAGATGCAATAGCAGCATTGCTTTTGGGGAGCCTTGAACTTTCGGGAAAAGCCAAGGAGATTGCTAACGAACTTCCTAGTGTCTATCAAAATGATTTTTCTTTTATACGTAGATGTGATTGCGATGCATGTTGAACATAAAATACTAAGTGTAAAGAGATAAAGTAAATCTTGTTATGTGGATGAGTTTCAATATAGACTCAACCTAATTTTCTACGTAAATTATCCTAGTATTGTCCTCATAACCACCCTAGATTTTTTTATGCACAGGGACATGTTTATGTATAAAAAAATTTCTCCAACTAAAATAATGTAATATTTGTTGATTTTTAATAAAATTAGACATTTTGTGTCTTATTGCCTGCTCAAATTGATATCACACAATTATGTCTTTAACATATTGCACGGTGGCTTATTTGATCCTACACTTTTCATATTTGGTCAATTTAATCCTAATTTTTTATGCTTTTTTAATATAGTCATCTGACCAATTTAGGCTAAGAAATGCTGACATGGAGATCTATCATTGTCAGCTATCTTATGTAGCACAACTAATATCTCACATCGACACTTTTAAGTAAAACAAAACAATGTCTTTTGCTAATTTTCAAATATTTTTTTTCCTTTTGTTTTGCTTTCTCCACTATTCATCTTCCTCCAAAGCCATTCCTGTGTGATGTTGACCTCGCACTTGTTGGAGAAATCCTCGTGAAGAGTTTTGAAGTTGACAAAACGTTTCCATCGGTCCAGTCCCGCGAAGGTGCAGACTACGTTAGTTAAAGTCGAAGACTTAGGACAGCCAGACTCAAGACTCAAAGTCTATCCTCATTGTGCCTCTAATCCCAGTTGAAGAAAGGTTATCCGAGCTGGATGTTTTGTTCGAGGATTTAACCTTATCATACTGGAGAAGATCTCGTGGCTGAAGAAGACGTATCAGAATCCTTTGATTGATCAAGTTTGTTTCAATGACTGAAGATTCGATGATTGTCTAAATATTATTGGAAGGTTCTACTTATGGAAACCGAGATCCTAATTGTATGGGCGAACAGATTGATGGCTATCAACACGTTCCTTTAATAGCTCGAACAATCTTCCTAATTGATTCCGTCCAACGGGTAGATTGGAGGAATTCCTTTGGTAAGTGCCAACGGGTATGATGGCATAAATGAGTATATAAGGAAGACGTTCTTAGTTGTTCGAGGCGTGCGCGCGATAGAAGAATTATAATTTATTTAGATAAATTTTTATTTTCAAAATAGAGTCTATATTTGTGAGAGACCTTGAGGAGGTTGGTAGAACATCCTTGGAATCAAAGCTTTTGCTTTCTCCACGGTATCGGTCGGAAGATAGGCTTCGAACCACCCTGTGTTCAAATTTCTCTCTCTCTCCTCGTATTTCAATTTGTTGATTGCTTGTATTTGGGAAAAATTGTTTGTGCACCTATTCACCCCCCCCCTCTAGGTGTTTATACTAGCAATATCAGCACTCCCCTGAGCAAGCATCGATCTCCTCCTACCGTTGCCACGCTGGGTCGACGAGGCCGCAGTTGGTCATGGTCTTCAAGAGAGTCTGACCGAGGAGGCCGATGACCTCATGCTTGTAGCCATTGACATCGATAGCGAAGAGCTTGACGATGTGGTTGGACACTTCGACAGAGGAAGACGAGGAGGAGTGGACAATATGGCGGATGACTCAGCTAGGGTGGACCTGAAGGGGGGAGAGAGACAAAAGGCGGTGGATGGTGGTGAAGAGCTTTCGAAGAGCTGAAATCACCATTATTGCATGGCTTGAAAGGTTTAAATTGGCTAAATTAGAAAGTTAATAATTGAATTAATTCTCATATAACAAATTTATGACTGATTGTGTAATTTTATTAAAACATAGACATGGACACAATTTATCATGTTGATTAAGTGATGAGGGCTTGGTTTCAAATTTACTAGATTTGAACCATAAAATCTCTCACTTGGAGTACCTTTAAAGACCATGATTGCCAACTCATAGTCTCATCCAAACGTATTTGACAGGCAATTTGCATACATGCATTTGTAGTTAGAGATTAGTCGAGTCAAAAATTTGAGCAATCTTATGTTATTAAAAGAAGCATTATATACTTGACTTAGCTGCACATGCTTTCTAATGCTTATCATGGGTACAGCTGGCCGAATCCTCTCCGAAAACAAACTTGAAAAATTGGGTAGCAAGCCTCACATCAGCACTCATTTGTGTCCTCCCTAATCGAGTAATACTTAGCAGAGATTGTGGACGAATCTAGGCAATGATTGTGATTACAGCATTACAGCTGTATATTTTTAGTAAGTCTGTACAAAAAGAAGATAAGTGCCCATAGGAAATCATACATCTTTTTGTCATTATTTTTTTTTATGGTTGATACTCAAAAGATACCTTTTAGAAATGAGAGGGCCTCGAATAATACCTTCCGTGATTTGCAGTACAAGCTGGGCTTACCAAATTAAGAACTCCCCCCTCCTTCTGTTGTATAACGAAGGACCCCATAGTACATGGGTAAATACTAAAAATGGTGCCCGCATATTGCTGAAGATTTTTTAAACTTTTAATGAAGGTGTTATTGTAATTTTAAATCCAAGAGAAATATATACATGAGATCGATTGATTAACATTCACTCATGGGTTTACAATGGATCTGCCGGTGTAGACTACGTACACAATACAGGTTTGATTCTTTGTACTGTCGGATGCAAATAATTCAATAAAGATTCGGATGGAAAAATAATAAATCTAACGCGTCAAGAGAAAAAAAAAACAATTTAAGTAACTTTTCAAAAAAAAAAAAAAAAACAAGCAGTGAAAGGAGGGCTTGATGGAGCGACACGTGTCCTCCCCAAAACCTTTCTTTAGGATGTCTTTTAGGGTGGAGAACATCTGGACCGCAAAAGGGTTTAACAAAGGCTTACTGACTTTCGGAGGAATAATTAGAACTCACGTGGTTTTAAAAAAATAAAATACCAAATAATTAAAAGCCTCAATTAATTAATGAGTGCACTAGCTAATCCGTTCAAAGATGAGATTCCTAGCGCTTCTTTTTGACCACCTTCTCTACGGATCTTTTCTCTACCACTACCAATTATTCTAAACACTTAAGTTATTAGGTGCATTATTGATTTGTTATTGAAATATTATAACATTCTCCTTTACGCTTAGTTTGGTCTTTTTGCCCAATACTAGATGTGAAAACATTTAATTAGGGGAGGCAATTGAGGCCCAAAGATATTCGAATTTAGGATTTCTAATTCTGATGTCATATGAGATTTTGTAAAATCATTAGTAATTATTATAAAAAATTAAGTTATTAAATGAATGTGTCGTTTGTTATTTAAATATTATAACATAGAGAAAAAAAATACTCCGCCATAACTTTTATCAACGCTCACTTGAATGTTATAATATTTTTTTTCGATCACTTCAATGATATAACTTATGTGCGGAGCTCACTTGAGAGCCATATAATCTTCTAATCGATCTATTAAGTGCCATAACTTTTTAAAACGTTTACAACAAGTGCTATGCCACACTTAAGTGATTAATTGAAAGTTTTAACAGTCAAATGAATGTTTTTTTTACAAGTTATGACACTCAAGTAGTTGAAAAGAAAAGATTATGACACTAAGTGAGTGTTGTATGAAAATTATAACACTTATAGTGTTCTTTTCCCAAATGTTGATATAATATTCTGCAAATTATTATATCATGAAGCTGTTAGCTAGGTGGAAAATCTCTGTGAATGGTTTAATTCTCTCATATAGCTGAAACAAAAGAAAATCAGATTAATTTGTGGTAGACTACTCCAAAGGGTTAACGTAAAAGACAACAGTAGATATATGGAGAGCGATCTGCAAAGGCTAACGTATTAAATGATTAATACTTGTATTGTTCTATTCAGTCATTTTGTACACAGATTATGGACCTCCACACAGCCACAATAATGCATGGATAATAAATTAGAACTGAATTTGCGAAAAAAGAAATTAAAAATTTAGAGGTTTTAACAGATAATATGACTCGAGAATGGAAAAGGGGGGATTCCATGGATGAGAAGAAGGTCGCGGGACGCTTCCCCAGGATTAATTGGTCACTAAGTCTTCAACTACACAAAAGAGGGGAGAAGACATCTTTCTTGAAAAGCATCCTTTATCCGCGTTGTAGTGGAATATTAATCTTTTTGCTCGTTTCACATGTAATTTATAGAATTTCTCACACAGCATGCCTTACTTAGGCGGAGTGAAAAAAAAAAAAATGCCTCTGCAAAATGTGAAAAGTAAGGGGAAAAAAGGTTCACAAAATAATCATAATTGGAGCACTTACATCTTCTGAAAATCAAATTTGAGAAAGTCATAATTCGACCCAAAACTTAAAAATCGTGACTAAATTTCAGAAAAGTGATTACAGTAAAATTTAGGAAACTGAGAAGGAAAAAATTATAAAAGAATATATTGAATTTATGCAATTTCAGTGTATTATGACGGATTCTTGATTCCAATTTGTGGAGACAAGCATTGTTCCACGTATATAATTGCATATTATATTAGTAAGTTTGGATATGTAATTCTAATTTTTTTTCTGCCGTCTGTATCGAACCTTTTTCAGGTCATTAGCTCTGGACCGTGGCCTCATTTTGGACCTGATATTTGTCCAGATTCTCTACTCCTTGAACCTACTATAAATTGACTTGCCCTCCTTCATTGGTATTTCAAACTGCAAAAACCAAGAAAACATAGAGAGAGAGAGCCAGCAAGAGAGAGAGAGAGAGAGAGAGTTAATTTCTACTGCCGTTCAGTGCCTTGGCGATAATTTCCGCCAGCTTTGCCCAAACAACAGCAGTTTCAAAGAAGTCCTATGGGTAGCAACAACAGGCAGAAGAAATCTTCATCTTCCTTCTCTCTCAAGAGCTTGTTCAAGCCTCAGAGGGCACGACGGGACACCGCTTCGGAGGTGGACTCCAGTAGCTCCAAGAAAATATATCCAAGCGACTATGACAAGGGCCGATATATCGCGGAGCCCGGCATTGACAAGAAAGCCACGGTCTTCATCGCCAACTTCCACAAGACCCGAGTCTTGGAGCCCGAGCACCAAGTGATCGTGGTGACTCGGGGCCCGAGCACCAAGTGATCGTGGTCTAGCATAGGCCGCCCTATGCAGAATTGGCTTCTATTTAGAGTTTCATATGCTTGTTCAGTGTCTTCCTAACTCTTTGGACTATCTCTTCTCTATCTTGTACATATAAGTAGCTCTGCACAAGTGCTATCCTTAAATTCATAAATTTGTATAAAAGTCAATTTCTCAATAGTTTATCCGCTAAATTTGGCGGTTGCGTTTATGGGTACATTCTCCTAAATATGTATAAAAGATTTGGATGTGTTTGAGCATCATCTGTTATTACAAAAAGCATTATGTACTTGAGTAAGCTTCCCAAGCTTTCTCATGCTTCTCATTGGCACAGCAGCCCGAATTCTCTCCAAAAACAAACTCGGAAATTGAGAAGCAAAACTTACATCAGCACTCATCTGTCCGCCTCCTAATCGAGTAATACTTAGTAGAGTGTTGGCGAATCTAGCCAATGAATGTGATTACAGCAATATAACCACATATTTTCAGCAAGTTAATGCAAAAAGAAGAAAGAAAGGCAAAGTATTTCACCCCCTCCCCCCTTTCGGCTTATAATCGAAAGATAGAAAGGCGAGGACGTTGAATGAAACCTTCCTTGCTTTGCAGTACAAGTTGAAGTTGGGTTTACCAATTAGCAGGACGCAAATTCGTTGTTTTTAACCAATTTAAATGTAATTGCCATTTGTCCATTGCTTGGTAATTATTCATTGCATAGGAAGTATTGGCCTATCATGGAATTTTATCCGAAAATTTAAGGTGGAAGTATGCCTTTGAGTTCATTTTATAAAAGCCCATCACTTTTTTTTCTTTTTATAGCTGAAACAAAAGAAAATCAGATTCTTTTGGCAATGGACTATTACCGAATGGTTCACGTAAAAGACGACTGTAGATATAGTGAGAGCAAAATGCAAAACTCGATATGCTAAATGATTCTTACTTGTGTTATTCTACTCTATCATTTAGTACACTGATTACGTATTTTAATTTTATTATACTTGACATTATGTAAATTCAAACTGAATTTGTAATATAAATAGAAGTGAAAAACGAATAATGTGACTCAAGAGAGTCCATGGATATGAAGAAAGCGGATGGACACTTCCCCAGCTTTAATTAGTTGTTAAGTCTTCCACCACTGATGGCTGTCTTGGCAACTACACAAAAGAGAGGACGCATATTTGCCCAAAAGCATCCCTAGTGCCGCGTTTTAGTGGAATATTTTTACTTTTCTTTTGCTTGTTTTACACGAAATTGACAGAATTCTCAAAGAAGATGCTAGGGGTGATCGGTTCTAGGTCTAGTCTAATTCCACTTGGGAACTAGGAATCAATCTAGAAGGACTGGTTCCCATTTTTTGGGACCAAGGACCAAACCGGACGGTCCTAAGACTAGGAATTGGATCGAATTGACCAATCCAGTCCAATGGAACTGCCACTTAGAAAAAAAATAAAAATTAAAAAAAAAATACATAAGCTTTTACAATTTTAGGATTTATTGCTATTTTTAAGAAGTTAAAAAAAATATATATTTTTTTAAAAAGTGTTCGTTTAGTCTATCAATCCAGTCTAGTCCGGTTCCTCCTTGGAATGGGGAACGGAACTGAAAATCACCAATTCTATTTTTATGGAATAGGGAACCACACCAATGCCCTCACGAATCGAACCAAACCAACTGGTCCGATCCAATCCGGGTGGTTCCCAGTCCGAGCACTCCAATATTCTCACCCCTAGTAGATGCCCTATTAAGTGGAAGAGATGAAAAAAAAAATGCCTCTACAACATGTGAAAGGTAAGGGGGAAACTTGTTCAAAGAATAACCATTGCATTTTTTTTTTTTAAATGAGATTTGAAAAAGTCATAACTCAAACCAAAAATAAATGATCATAACTAAATTTTGGAAAAAAAAAATCCCATAAAATTTAGGCGTGCCAAGAAGGAAAAAGTTATCAATATAATACATTGAATTCATGCGAGTGCATCACGACTAATTCTTGAATTTCGATCTATGGATGCGTATACTATTCAGCATATATAATTGTATGGAATGCTGTTAAGTCTAGACTAGTAATTCTCAACTTTTTTTTCCTATTTATTTTTAACCCTTTCAGGTCATTAGGTATGGACTTTGGTCCCATTTTCATGTGGACCGAATATTGGTCGGGATCCTCTACCCTTGAATCTACTCGAAATTGGCTTGCCCTCCTTCATTGGCATTTCAAACAGCATAAACCAAGAAAACACGATGAGAGGGAAAGAGAGTTCATTTCTACTGCTTTTTAAGTGTCTTCACAGCAATTTAGCCACTAGCTTTGACTAAACAAAAGCACTTTAAAAGAAGTCCTACGGTGAGTTCCTTCTCAAGCCGCGCTAGGACGATGCTTGGGAGATAGACTTTGTAAGCTTGAGGAAAATTTATCCGAGCAACTACAAGAAGGGCCAATATTGACCTATTTGGTAACCGGATAATTCTTGGCTATTTCTGCTTTTCTACTCCCCCTAAAAAAAAAAATAAAAACAGAGAGAGAGAAATGAAATCCATTTGGTAATATCAACTTATTTTTCTACTCCTGATAACAATTATTCTCGGAAATAGATTTGAAATAGAATTAAAAAATGGAAAAAAGTTATTTCTGTGAGGGAAATCCCTTATGATATTTTGAAGATGACAAAATAAATCAAAAGCTACTAATATGTTTAATAATTAAGTAACTAGGTGAGAGACACATAAGCCGCTATGCAGATGATAGAACATGATATATCCATAATGTGACAAGTTCATAACGAAGTAAGTTCAGCACGAGATAACTTGACAAAATGTGACACAAGCCTAAAACGTATAATGGCTAGTGAATTGATTTGGATTCTACACCAAGATAGATTTGATTAACTCAATCTAATTGATTGGCAATTGAATTCCAAAGATAAGAACTTTCCAAATGAAGAATCTCTACTTACGGAAACCAAGATTTTGATTGTAAAAGAGACCATAATAAAGTGGAGATTCTATCTTTTTCACTCAACGATTATCAAATCTTCTTAATACAGATCTATTCAATGGGTAAATTGAAGACAATCCTCTAGATAATGTCCAATGGCTAGTTTGGAAGTAGAGAAGTATTTAAGGAGGCCAAGGAGCTAAGGAACATGTAAGAGATGAGGCCAAGAGTGACTTAGTGAGGTAATGTGATCTACCGCTAAGTGTTTTCACTCAAAATTGTAACCTCTTGTCGATCATATAGTGGAATCCAACTAGTAGGTTGTCAGCGTGGAAAAGTGGACATAGGCTTTGACTTAGGCCGAATCACTATGAAATCTTGTGTACAATTTCTCTAATCCTTACTCTCTGATTATTATTGTCAAGTCTATTGCAAACTTGTGGGTTGTTCTTAAAGTTTGTTCTATAGCATTACAGATTCTAAACCTTGTCCTAGAATCTAGACCTCGTGCAAACAATGATCTTGATTTATTCTATTCCATTTTAATTTGTCCTGATTTTATATTATCACCTATTCACATCCCTCAAATCTAAGCTAGCAACATTAATTGGTATTAGAGCAGGTTCTTGTTTGATTAAAGTGTTTTTACTTTTGAGTTGACAATTCTATATGGCTAACTAGGACTCGTAGAAGGACAAAGCAACACTAAACCACCATACTTTGCCGAAAAAGAGTACAATATCTGGAAAAATAGGATGAAAGCTTTTCTCATATCCAAAGATCATTTGGAATTGGATGGTGTTGAAAAGGGAATTAATCCAAGTGGCACATTTGCATCTAATGTGAAAAAGGATGACAAACAAGTTGATCCTTCTGACACCCTGCCTCAAAAGAAGATATCCGAAAGAAAAGGTTTAGACGCAAAAGCCATCTACTGTCTTTATTGTGCTTTATCACTTAATGAGTATAACATAATCTCTTCCTATGAAACAGCCAAAGAAGTATGGGATAAATTGCATGTCACCTATGAAAGGACAGATCATGTGAAGGAAACAAAAGTCAACATACTTCTTGGGCAATATGAATCTTTCAAAATGAAGCTCAGAAAATTATTGGCAATTCATTAGAGTGTAAGTTTTTTTTAAGCCAGTTCTTTGTACTTTTGATCTCCCCTTATAATACTTACCTTTTCACCAAAAAAAAAATTTATTGGCAATATATTTTTATTCACTAATATAGTGAATGGACTTGCATACAAAGGACAACCAATCTTAGGATCAATGAAAGTCAACAAACTTCTATGTGGACTCTCAAAAGATTGAAATTGCATCCAAACATCAATTTGAGAAACCAAGATAATTACACCATTATCCATTGATGAATTTATTGGAATTCTTCAGTCATACGAAGCAGAACGACTTCTTGAAGAATACAACTCAAAAGATAAAAAGTCCATTTCTTTAAAATGCAATGCTAATTTTTATGATACAAATTCAGAAGATAACATGGACGATGAAGAGTTGGCAAACCTGATAAAGAAATTTCAAAAGCTGAATAGAAATGGTAGAAGATTAAGTCGAAGAAGAAAACTCAAGCAAGCAGGACACAAAAATCTTATGGAAGAAGAACGAGAAAGGGACGTGATATGCTTCAAATGTAGGAAAAATGACATATAAAGCCAAACTGTCCATTATTGAAGAAAAAGAAAGGAAAATACGAGAAATAAAGAAGGCCTTGAAAGCTAACACTCGGAGTGATACAGAGTGCAAAAAAAGTGACGATGAAAGTGCAAATATATGCTTGATAGCACAATCAGATTTTGACTCAAATTCAGATTCAGAATCAAATTTTGAAAAGGAAACTGAGGTAGGATATCTTGAAAGGTATCTAAATATATTGATGAACTGTGCTTGAATCTCAAGTCTACTCTTAAGAAGATCTCCAAACTAAAAACAAAGAATTTGTTACTTAGGCAACAGGATTTGGCTCAAAAAGAAAAGCTTGAGATTTTACAAAAAGATTTTGTACAATCAAATGAAAGTCGAGATTTACTTGTTGAAGAAAATGATTCTTTGAAGAAAGAATTTTCAAATATTCCGACAAAATTTCCAAAAGGTTCAAAAACATTAGAGCATATCATTTCCATACAAGAACTCTACTATAATAAGTTGGGACTTGATTTCAATAAGGAAAGTGAACATCTAATAGATTTTCCTAAAATCAAGAACAGACTCAGATAAAGACTTCCTAGACTAGCTTATAAACAATATTTTTAAAAATTCTTTGTGAAACTTTTTGGCCAAAATGCTCTCAAGTGCTCCAAATGTGGAGATCCAAAACACTTTGAGAATTAATGTCCTAAAATCTAGAGACTATTTAAGAGAGACTGGATAAGAACAGCATATTCTACTAACTCTCATGGACCCGAGTTGGTCTAGGTACTAAAGAAAATATGAGATTGCTTTCTTGTGGGGAATAAAGGAAGAAGAAAGAGAATTTGGAAATAAGTTTATTGCGGGGAATTCTACAAAGGAAGAATGATTGCGAATCTACACAAATCATGGTGCAATTGGAAGAATATGTCAAGCGAAGATTGACATGGATCATCTTTAAATCAATGGTATATTTCAAACGTATACTTTGGGTAAGAGAATAGAAAAATTTCATATTTAGCATCTTGCCTTGCAAATTTCTATACAAATTTATCATGATTATGATGATTGCTTATGACTTATATATGATTTATATTGCAAGTATCTCCTGCATTGCGCATATTTAGTACACAACTTGGCCCGTGGTAGAAATATCTACTTTCCTTTTGTGAAATGTATCAATAATATGCTTTCGAGATTTATGCTTAAAGAAAACCCCTTTAATCTTGAAAGATGTTGTTGGGTATACTTGGATACTCTTGCTACATTCTTAGAAGATATCTTATAACTGTCAAGTTTGGTCTACAAATTGGAAGAAGGTATGTACATAATATTCTCCTTATTTTTGCAAAGATTGTTTTCTATTCTACAAGAATTTGCAGGTAACAAAAGAATATTTCCATATGAAGTTTGGAGATTCTATACTATTTTCGAAGACCGAAAATTCTCCTCTTTGTGCAAAATTCTTCCAAATCATTGAGTAAGCCCCTAACATGTTGTATGAAGGTTGAGTAGCTTTGAATTCAAATATTTGATATTCTTATTTGAAGAAATGGCATTATATATTGTGTGGATATTATAACGGCACATTTGTGCAAAATAAGTTTGTTGAGTTTATGCAAATTGAATTTGAGACGAGCTTGATTGAAGAAAACAAATTTCTACCTCAAATTTCAAAAAGCAAATGATCGTTGTAGATGTTGCTACTACAAAGTAAATAATGGAAAAACATTTTGTTCAACATGCACGAGCTACAATAAGTGTTGTTTGTAAAAATTGTTATGGCGACGGGGGAGAAATTGAATGCAAAAGAAAGGGGCATAATTGATTATTTCAAAAAAGCATCAAATTGAGGGGGAGTGTAAATCAAGTATGAGAAATTCTAATAATGTTGGCTTAATTTTTGCCCAATCTTGATTTACATGGAAGAAAAAGGTAAATGTGTTAGAACTTGCTAAATTCTACAAAATCCGATTAGTGCATCTTCTATTTCCCTTACTTTTTGTCATTAATAAATCTCATATTTATATTATCATATTGTGTTTCATGCCTCATAAATTTCCAAAGATATTCTTTGAATTTTACTTGAATTATACATTCTTTGCATGATACCATTTCCATTGTTATCACTTTTTTTATTATGACAAAAAAAGGAAAAAGAATATAAATATGTGTATGTGTTGACTGTTTGATTGGTTGATATTATTTATTGCATAATATTAATATATGATTATATTTCTATATATTATTATGATCAATCTATTTGCTATATTATGATTCGAATCATATTTTTGAATATCTAAAATTTGGAGATTGATTTATTAATATTTTTGAAAGTATGGTTGCACATCTACATATTCATAAATTGTTTTATCATCTTAAAAAGGGGGAGATTGCTAGGGAAATACCTTGTGATTATTTTGAAAATGACAAAATAAATCAAATGCTACTAACATATTTAATGATTTAGTAACTAGGTGAAAGATGCATAAGTTGCCATGCAGATGATAGAACGTGATAAGTCTAGAATGTGACAAGTTGCAAACGAAGCAAGTTCAGAATGAGACAACTTGACAAAACATGACACACGCCCAAAATGCATAAAGACTAGTAATCTAATTTGGATTCTACACCAAGATAGATTTGATTGACTCAATTTAATTGATTAGCAATTAGATTCTAAAAATAAGAACTTTCCAAATAAATAAACTCTATTTATGGAAACCAAAATTCTGATTGTATGGGTGACCAAAATCAAGTAGAGATTATATCTTTGTCATTTAATGACTACCAAATCTTTTTTATACAGTTCTGTCCAATAAATATATTGAAAGACGATCCTCTGTATACTATCTAATGGCTAATTTGGAAGTGGGAAAGTATTTAAGGAGATCAAGGAGCCAAGGAGCATGTAGGAGATGAGGCCAAGAATCTATAATTCCAAAGTTTAAGCGAAGTTCAAATTATACACTTGTCTTTCATGAGTTAAACATTTATAATCGTTAGAGAAATCCAAAATAGTGATTTAGTGAGATAGTGTGATTTACTACTAAGTATTTGCACTTAAATTTGTAATCTCTTATTTATCATATAATGGAATCCAACCAGTCGGCTGTCAATAGATGAAAGTGGACGTAGGCTTGACCTAAGCTGAACTACTATAAAATTCTGTATGCAATTTCTTTGATCCCTACTCTCTTATTATTATTGTTAAAGTCTACTACACACTATAGGATGTTCTTAAAATTCATTCTACAACATCACAGATTTTGAACCTTATTCCATAATTTGGACCTCATGCAGAAAATGATCTCGATTAATTTTGTTCCACTTTTAATTTGTTGAGATTTCATATTATCACTTATTCACCCCTTCTAGATGACTTGAGCTAGCAACATCAACTTCTTTGTTCCTGAGAACAATTCTAAAATTAAGCCAATTTCTTTTTCTTTTCCTCTTTTCTTTTCTTATTCTTCTTCATCTAGCCGATCATTGGCCTTGGTGATAGCTGGCGACTAGCCATATGAGGTTTGGCAACCTAGTCAAAGCATTGCCATGGCTAGACAAGCTCGGCTTCACCTCGCCTACCGCCGTGAGGTGGTCTTGCCGAGGGTTAGCAAGGCCGATGACTGGCTAAATGAGGAAGAAAAAGAAAAAAAAAAAAAAATATCATAAAATTATTAAAATCAAATGCAATTCTATGGCATAAAAAAATTTGAGGGTTTTATCAAACGCATTTTTGTCTTTTTCTATTTCAAAAATAAAAATTTTGTATAGTTACCAAATGCTTTCAAATGCATGGAAACTCGTCCGAGAAATAGAATTAGAAAAAAAATATTTTCAAGTAAAAATTGTTTCTGAAACCAGAATAATTACTCCCTATGCTGCGGAGCCCCACATCAACAAAAAAGTCGTGACTTTCATTGCCAAGTTTCATGAGACCCGAGTCCCATAATCCAATTGCCAAGAAATTGCATGTAGCATTAACTCTTTGGACTATTTATTGCATATGGTATATATACGTAGCTCAACACAAATACTATCCTTTTATTTCTAGATTTGTATATAGTCAATTTCTCAATTGGTTTACCCACTAAATTTTGCAGTTGCGTTTATGGGTATGTTCTCCTCAACATGTACCAAAGTCTTGTGTCTTGTATATGTTTGTAGCTCGCTTTTGTGGCGCTCCCTCTCTGTGTGTGAAAGTGCTACATTCACAATCATTGTGCAGCTAATTGCACCCCTCAAATGACCTCTAATTTGGACTCATGACCTCACTTGCACGGGCGCACACACTCCCATGCGCAAATATGCCCCACCATCATCCCTTATACTGCCATAGCTCATTTGCCGCTACCACATGCTCACCTTCGCCACACCACATGCTCGTCATTGTGGCATAACACTGATGAATGGTTTTGCATGTAGAATGACAGAATTGATCACATTACATGCCCTATTTAAGTGAAATAAAAATTTTGCCTCTGCAATATGCGAAAAGTAAGGGAAAAAGGATTAACAAAATAACTATAATATTAAATCACATTTGAAAAACTCATAACTCAAACCAAAAATTAAAGATGATGACTAAATTTCAGAAAAAAAGACGACATTGAAAAACATAGGCACTTGAGAAGGAAAAATTACAATATATATTCAATTTATGTGAATTCAGTGCATCACAAATGTCGAAGTTGCAAAGGTGTTAAATGTTCAACATATATTATGTACATAATGTTATTAATTCAGACCAGTAATTCTAAACTTGTTTTCCTTTTTTTCTTAATTCTTTTTAGGTGATTAGGTCTGAACCATTCGTCTCATTCTCAAGTTGGACCCAATGTTTGTCTAAAATCTCTTACCTTTGAACCTATAAATTCACTTGCCCTCCTTCATTGGCACTTCAAAGCGCAAAAACCCAAAAAACATAGGGGAGAGAGACATACAGTTTATGGATACTGCCCTTCATTGATAGTTGATGCTGCCCTTCGGTGCCTTCGCAGTAATTTAGCTACTAGTATGGGAGGCAACAACGGGCAGAAGAAATCTTCATCTTCCTTCTTGCTCATGAGCATGTTCAAGCCTCGGAGGGCTCGCCGGGACGATGCTTGGGAGGGGAACGTAAGCTCGAAGAAAATATGTCCGAGCGACTACGACAAGGGCAGGTACGTTGCGGAGCCCCGCATTGACAAGAAAGCCACGGCCTTCATCGCCAAATTCCATGAGACCCGAGTCATGGAATCCGAATGCCAAGTGATCACGATTTAGCATAGGCCGCCCCTCTTACCGAATTGGCTTCTATTTAGAGTTGTATGTGTTTGTTCAAAGTCTTCTTTACTCTCTGGACTATTTGTTGTACATGTGTGTAGCTTAATACAAGTGCTGTCCTTTAGAAGATTTGTATAAAAATCAATCTCTCGAGTGGTAGTTTGTTCATAGCTTTCTTCGACTTGCCTGCACTGTTATTGCTGCTACGTAATAGCTATCGTTGAAACATCCTCCTTTTACATTACTTCTCTTTTATCTTGCGGCAAATTATTGATCTTGTGTTTGTTTTTAGTCATATTTAGAATGCCAGACACTCCAAGTGCCAAAACTTGACACACGGGGACACTTAAATACCAAAATTTCGAAAGATACACTTAAGTGCCAAAATCGAAAAACAATGGATTACTAAAGTGTAACAACAAGGAATTATGGTCAAAATAATAATGTGGCATTTTTCAACGAGTCAAGCTCAAAACAACATTGTTTTTGGCGTGGTTAGATTAGCCCAAAATGATATCGTTTTGCATTGGATTAAATTTTTAATATTAATATTAGTATTTATAAATAAATAAAAAAAGAGATTGCGGAGCATTTGCCCTCGCCACCGCTACCTTACCGTTATCAAGGAGGGTCGGCGGTGGCTAAGCAAGGGTCAATTGGGGTTGCCAAGCCCTAGCCAGTAGCCAATGACCTTGGCCAACCATCAGCGAGGGCCTGCAGGCCTTTATTCAGTTGGGCTAAGGGCCATCGCTGGTTTGACGGTCGACCAAGGTCACTTGCCACTGGCTAGGGCCCTAGCAACCCTAGCAAACCTTCGCCTAGCCATCTTTGGCCCTTCTCGGCGACAGTGGGTAGCAACGGCAAGGTCACAACCCTCACCAAATGCTCTACAATCTTCTTCTTTTTTTCTAATATTAATATTAGAATTCAAATTTGAAGCAAAACAATGTTGTTTTTGGCTTTTCAAAGCTAACTCAACTTTCCAGCGAGCCATGTAGGCAATCATAATATCAAAAAAAAAAAAAAAAGTCAAATTTTCGGCTACTTTCGCTAAACTTGGCACTTATATGTCCAAAATTTATGAAAAAGTTGTACTTAAGAGTACCTTTTGGAACTTTTGGCACTTAAATATCCCTCGTGCCAAATTTAAGCACTTGCAATATACTTCTACCATCACATTTGTCCATTGGTTCAATGAGTGAGAGACTGATACACAAACGCAACGCACAAACGGATCTGGGCTCAAGGGTTGCTTGTGTGCGTGTGGTTTTCTTAGAAGTGCAGAAAAGGAAAATTTGAAAAGAAAATTCACCCCAAAAATATTGAGGTACGTAATCTTTTACGCACAAGAGGATAATGTCACATATCAATTTGTCACAATATATCATGCATAAACTCATTTTGCAAATCGACTATGGGTATTCCTGACACTATTTTGAACAAAACTAATGATAAAATGAATGCCTTCGAGCATCACCTAATTGTAAATAGAAGAGAAACAAAGGTGATGACATTAAAGTAAGGTGGCAAATAAAACATGAGAATTCAACTCTTCTATTGAAGAGACGTCGCTCGGGCGTATAGAGTGTTGGAGAAAACTTCCTTGAGTGTTTTGAAGTTGACAAAACGTTTCCGTCAGTCTAGTCTGAAGACTTGCAGACTCTTCTATCAAAGTCTGAAGACCTCCGAACTACCTAGACTCAAGACTCAAAGTCTATCCTCATTAATAGTTTCTAGACCATCGAAGAAGGCTTATCCACAACTGGATGTTTTGTTAAAGATTTGACTTTATCGACTGGAGAAGATCTCTTGGCTGGATATAGCATGCCAGAATCCATTATTCAAATCAAGATTGATTCAGGGATTATGGATCCGTTGATTGATGAAGTAAACTTGGAAGGTTCTACTTATGGAAACCGAGATCCTAACTGTATGGGCGAGCAGGATTGATGGGCTATCGTCATGTTACTCAAATAGCTCGAAAGATCTTCCTAATTGATTATGTCCAACGGGTAGATTGGAAGAATTCTTTTGGTAAGTGCCAACGGGTATGATGGCATAAAGGAGTATATAAGGAAGACGTTCCAGTTGTTTGAATGTGTGCACGATAGAAGAATTCCAAAGTCTGAAGCTCATTGTTCTTAGTCAATCAAACTGTTGAGCGAAATCTTATACGCAAAAGAGAGTCTATATCTTTGAAAGACCTTTAGGAAGTGTAGTAGAGTCTCTACACTGTGGAATCAAGTCAGAGCTTTTCTGTAACAACTCTTTTGGTCATAGTGAAATCCAGCCGGTGGGTTGTCAGTGCGGAAGAGTGGACGTAGGCTTGGATTAAGCCGAACCACTATAATCTCTATGTTCATTTTCTCTTCTCTACACTCTTTTACCTTGATCGTAACTTGTTTTGTCTAAAAGAGACAAATTTCATTTTCATAATTTATTGTTGATTAAGACTACACATATCTCACAAAATTGTTTATGCACCTATTCACCCCTCTCTAGGTGCTCATACTAGCTTTTACATAGAGAACAATACTTAACCGAGTCCACCATTCAATGTACAGAACTTAATTGAGCGAAGTACATTCGTGATTTAATGCCCGAGATGCAGTGGAGACATTGCTTTTGGTCAGCCTTGGCTTCTGGGAAAAGGGGAGGAGAGAACTAATGAGCTAATGAGCTAATGAGCCTTGTCGTATCCTAACATAGATGTTATGCGAAACCTGTTAAACACAGTAGTGTTAAAGATAGTGAATTGAAGACAGCATCTGTGGCAATGCATAAGGAAAAAGAAGCTGAAAAAGAAGTTCGTGACTGCTGATGCTGTGATCGTGATGACTGATGCTATGCTCGAGGCTATAAGGAAGAAGCATTAAAGATAGTGAATCCAAGACCGACATAAAGAGAGAGTCTGTTCTTTTTTCATCACACATGTTTGTAGAGCTTAAGACTTCAAAGTTAAACACATGTGTTCTAATACATTAGGGCGGTTATTCTATTAGATATAAAACCAAAGTTGTTAAGTCGGTGTTGAGGCGGTTCATTTTTGGATCGTCTTCTTCCTCAAGTCTCTTGTAAGGTACTCTGTTTTTTTTTTTTTTTCAGAGTGTGTAGATCGAACATAGAGTATAGCATAGAAATAGAGAGACGAAGAGAGTAATTGAAGAGTAGTAGTAAAAGCTCTCAGTTGAATGTATGCTTTGCTCTTTGATTCAAGAAATACATAAATCTTTCTTCTACATCTTGTGTTTTTTGTTCTTTGTTTCTTCACAAGTAGATCAATTTGAGTGTAGAGAGAGAAAGTAAAACTTATTATGCAGAGTAGTCTTGATATAGGTAGAATATTATTTTTGCAACATGAACAATTTTGTCCATCGCTTTCTTCCCTTAAGAAATTCCATATGGAAAAAGATGGGTTGACAAATCGATTGGCAAGGGTTGATTTGAAGACAAGCGAAATTTTAGGAGAATTAGGGCGCGTTTAGTAATGATTCTGTTCCCGGGAGTAGATTCTGATCAGAACTGATTCTTTTTTATTCTGTTCTCGGGAATTGATTCTAAGCATTTTAAGCCGTTTGGTAACTGTCCAAAATTTCTTATTCTGGAATAGAATTACGTTTGGTACCGTGCTCATTAATTCTGTTCCAAATCAATTTCTTTAATTTTTAAATATTTTTTACTTTTTTCCTTTTTTTCTTTTCTTTTTCCTTCTTTTCTTTTTTTTTTTTCTTTTCTTTTTTCCTTTTTTTCTTTTTTTTTTTCATTTTTTTTTTTTATTTTTTTTTTTCCTTTTTTTTTCCTTTTTTTTTTTTTTTTCTTTTTCTTTTCTTTTTTCCTTTTTCTCATCTTCTTCTTCTTTCTTGTGGCCGGTCGGGACCGGCAACCGGCCAGATGAGGGCCGGCGACCTCATCGGAGCATCGCCGGCCCTCGGTGAGGCCAAGCCTCGCCGACAACTGGGCAAGGCTCGCCTAGCCCCGCCGAGGCTCGACCTCGCTAGATCTGGTAGGGCCGAGCCCCACCGATGACCGGCCGGCCACGCCGAGGCCGGGCGAGGCC
Source organism: Eucalyptus grandis (assembly GCF_016545825.1). Classification (NCBI taxonomy): domain Eukaryota; kingdom Viridiplantae; phylum Streptophyta; class Magnoliopsida; order Myrtales; family Myrtaceae; genus Eucalyptus; species Eucalyptus grandis. The sequence continues at coordinate 21,425,727 of NC_052619.1, read as the reverse complement.
TACTGTGCCACCGGCGGGCCGGGCGAGCCTCGCCTAGCCACTAGTGGGGCGGGCGTCGCGAGGGCTTGCCCGCCCGCCTCGCTAGTGGCCAGCCGGCCTCGCCGGGGATGGGCGAGGCCCGCCTGGCCATCGGCGAGATCTGGAGGCCGAGCCTCATCGATGGCTAGGCAAGCCTCGGCGAGCTCGCCGGTGGCTCGGGCTTGCCTCCGCTGCCGGACCTCGCCTTGGTCCGGCGAGCTCGCCGGACCGGCGGCGGCGGCGGCGCCGGTAGGTGGTGGACGGCGACGGCGGACGGTGGACGGTGGTGAGCAGTGGCGAACGGCGATCGCGAGATGGCCAAAGGAAGAAGAAGAGTTCTTGATTTTGATTCTCAAATTCGTTCCCGGAACAAGAATCAACTTTTTTTTTTTGTTCTTGATTCTATTCCCAATCTGTTCCTTGGAACAAAAATTTTACCAAACGCGATTCTAGGTCCAAACTGATTCTGAAAACAAAGAATCAAAATTTAGCCATGTTTGGATGGTTACCAAACAAGCCCTTAATGAAAAAGCATGGCCTTATTGTTGTAACTCCTGGTCAAATCAAGTCACGAAAGAATCGTACTATATTCTTACTGTTTGGCTCTAAAGAATCACACCGTATGCTTCTTCCTACCCTTTCCTTTACGCTCTCCTCTTTTTTCGCTGGCAACCAATTTTGACTTTGAGGTCTGAATTTTACACAAGCTACCAAGCTAATCGCACCTCAGAAAAGTGGAAGCTACCCTTGGTCTTAAATAAAAGTACGAATTTTGGTGAACTTTTGTCTGCCCCATCATCCATGCAACGAATTTATGCAGTAGCAATTTGAGGCTTGATATTTGATTCCCTCGCTTCTCTCTTTCCACTACTCTAGCTTGATATTTCAAATGAGGAAACTCCCAATATTTTCCACCACTCATCATCATTAGCCATCCTTGCCTTTTGGCACGTTTGGTCGATTGGGAAAGGAAAAAATGGTGGAAGGCAGCTGCAAATGTTTTATTAAATCAAGCAAACATCTTGGAGATTCTTCCTAGTCCTTGGTCGTTCTAATTCACCCAGATTCCTCAAGTGCAATAGAATTGTTCGCTCTTTGGGACATTGTGCTGAAACAGGGCAAGAATATTGCCAGGCTAAAAGTGAGGAGAATAAAGATGGGGTCTGTGACTGTTTTGCCTTTCCGGAAAGGTGGGCGCAAAAAATGCAACGCCCACCATTGGATTTGGGCTCGAGTTGTTCTCCACGTATTCGCCTCCTTTTTCTTGGATACTTCTTGAGAATCTTTTAGGGATTCAGTCATGTTCCATCTTTTCTAAAACCGATGGTTTTAAACACTCCAATGCCACATTCCACAATTTTTTGTATTCATTTAATTTACTTCCCCACTTTGGAATGTTTTCCTTTCATGGCGAAAGTTTAGTTTAGACAAGTAAATTCAGATTTTATGAAAGACTTTTACAATATGGTTAGATCAATTACTCCACTCATATGTTTACTCTTAGTATCATGGAGAAGTGACTCTATGTCACAAGTCCGCTCCTTATCCACTAGACTAAGGCAACCCTGTGGTATTTGGGTTAAGTTTTCCTATTCTCCCACTTGAATATCTTTAAAAAGGTAAGTTTCCTATGAGATTCTTAGGGTTAAAATTGGTTCATTCCTTTAGCTCCCAGCCTTGGAACGCTTACTTTAGTTGGAATATGGTTCAAATTCTCATATTTGAACGACCAAAATACCTCACATAATTTTATTTTATTTAAATTGCTTTCCATCTCTCTCTCTTTTCCACCATTATCGACGGTTATGAAACCTCCTCTTTGATTGATCTTTTGCATTTTATTGTTGCTTCAAAGCTACAAAGACAAGGGGTCAAATCTAACCTAATTCTGTTAAATACATTAAACGCCCTATTATTGCTTATTCACACTATGCCTTTGATTAAATCATTTGGAGATTCTACAAGTAAATTCACACATATTTCGGTCAAAAAAGGTTCCAGATTCCCTGATGAGTAGAATACTATGGATTCAAACCCTAGTTGATTCTTGTATTAAAGTTGTGCAGTCACCTATAAGTGAATTTGAACCAGTGAAAGTTCAATCATTGGAAGCTTTCCCTGCTTTGTGGTAAAGAAGGTATCGCATTGAATGTGCTGTTATATTTAAATTCAAGCCCACCATTTATTCACGACAATGCAACTAGCATCAGAACCTAAATCATGGGATTTCAAAAACCCTCTCTCCACCGTACAATTCTTTTGAGAAGTCTCCGAAGAATTAATACCATCCCATATAGCAAAATCAAGAAAATATTAGGTAGAGCTTTGAGGTCAATGTGTCAAAATTCCAGTCCATTTACCTCGCGACATGTGCTGTACGCAGGCCCACCTGTTGGTTATGCTCTCTCCCTCCTTCACTGTATTGCCGCTTTCTTCCCTCTCTTTACGGTCTTCCTCATTCTCTCTCTCCCCCGGCTGCCCCTTTTTCCCTTCTACAACCTCAACCTTTAGCCCGACCTCAGACCCGTCGCTGCATCCGACACATCACCTCCATCTCTACCTTTATCTTAGCCCACTACTTTTTCGATCTCTAGCACTGCCGCCACCTGTCCAACTCTTCCTGCGCCCTCTGCATTCATGCCCACATTGGCCAAGAGGTCGAGGCCCTACGCTGCATCAACGAACCACGCCTCCACCTCGTTTGTTGCCTAAGCTAACCTTGGCCGACCAAAAATCAACTCAGATTCGAGGTTGAGCTAAGCTTGACCACAAATCTAGGGCTCGCTCAACCTTAGATCCAAAATCTAAGGCCCAAGTTCATCAGTAGAGCTCGAGCTCGATGAAGGAGCACTAAAACAACAACGAGGTGATGGATTGAGATAGTGGTGAGATGGTGGTGGTGGAAGGGGACGAACATCTATTGTCATCCCATCAGAAAGAAAGGGAAGAAGGAGGAAAAAAAAAAGAAAAAAAAGAGGGAAGACAGGCAAGACGATTAGGGAAAAGGATGAAGAAGGAAAAAAAAAATTCTTAAAGAACACAGTTAATTAGATTCAAGAATGAAACTTTGAATAGTAACATAATAAAACAAGAAAAAGAAAAACCTAGTCCACTGTGCAAGAAGCAACCTAGGACAATATTGCAAAACAAATAGGAAAGTTAACAAATCTTGTAATTAAAGCCCAACGTGTGCAAATAAAATTACCATAGAAGCCACCAAGAAACAATAAAGAGCACAAAAGATTTACGTGAATCCATTTGAGTATTGCTACCTACTCTACAATTAAGTCATTTCATTAAATCCGTTACTTAGGCCAACAAAAGATAGTAACATGAGTCTTTCATTATTTTTTCTTTTCTACATGGTATTCTTAATTATTTTCATCCTCAAATCTTACATGAATTAGAAAAAAAAAAAACCAAGCTAAAAGAACTCGCTGGTGGGCCGCGGCATGAAAAGCGCCGTGGATGTGGCCAGGGCCTCACTGATGGCCGGCGGGCTGCTCCCCTTTGTTTTTCTGTTTGTGTTTTTTAAAAACTTGCAACATTTTTTTTTGTAATCCAATCTAATTTTTAATCTAATTTACGTTGTGTTTCTTTCTAATTGTTGGTTTTTTTTCCTAACGTAGAACTTGGTGGGTGCCACATCTTCGCTGCATATATCGAGAAAATAATAAAAACAACCACATTTTTAGAATTTGATTACACTTTTTGAGGATTTTAGGACTCGGTGGCATTATAACAAGTTTTTAAAATTCTATTGCATATGTCCTATAAAAAATTATGGAGAATTAATCCGTTTCTGGAAATACTCATGTCCTCTCGAGGAAAATGCCTCAATTGGATGCATCTTGTTTTGGATAGGAGGGCAGACGTGTTTAGAGGATAAGTCAAGTTTTACATGTTGGGAAGCACTAGAAGACATAACTTGGGCCTTCAGCAAAACATCATTTCAAGAATGGGAAGGAGCACGTGTGGTCTTAAAAGAGGAACATACAATATTTCTCAGAAAGTTGGTCAAAAGAATTCTGACCAACTTAAACGACTTGAAAGTGTCCCACTTTCAAAGTCGGTCATACATTACAAATAGATTTACATCCTCCAATTTCAATCGGGTTTTACATATAAGTTCAAACTCAAGACATAATTTAATAACGATAATAACTTCCATCGTGGTGGTTTGTGCTTGACATTGTGGCATCGAGAGAGAGAAAGATAGGGGTAACTCTTGTGAAGTGATCATAGGGTGCAACACCCTGGGGTAGCTGCCTAAGCACACCAACCACACATGAGAGAGACCTAAAATCTCGGGCATCCACCACGACAAGTGATCGCTTGAGATCTTTGACCACCCCCACAATGATAGAGAGCAGCCCCATGACTCCCCCATGGTGGCGCCACTATTCAGAGAAAATGATATAGATAATCCCTAAATTTTCGTCTAACTGAACATTTAATTTGTTTAATATAATTCATGAACTTTTAATACATGTTTAATACAATCCCTATCGAACAAATTAAAAATTTAGAGACTAAATAATACATTGAATCAAAATTCAGGAATTATTGTGTCATTATCCCCACTATTTGTCCTCTAGCCTCAACGCAAATTGTCCCCCTCTCTTTTGCCTTTTATAGTGTTTTCGTTATAAAATATTCTCTTGGCCAATATAGGCGGGATAAGATCTTCCACCCCTAGGCCCAAGATAGATTATCTAGAATTTTATCCGGCCTAATACAAATATATCCAATGCCAGAATCCAAGCTCTTATATGGGCCACATCACTGGGCCTTGATCCTCTTATTTCTTTTTGCCGATTGATTAACCCACCACACGGTGAGAGGGAGATAGTTTGAGGACCGCAATTGCAATCCTATCACAGTTCTTGATTTTAAGATACTACTTAGGCTCGTGCCTGCGAAATTTGTAATAATTTGAGGATTGTGATAGCAAAATAGACGACTAATTTATATTTCAGAGAGCTCTAACTAATCTTATAAAGGGCGTAGGTGCTATAACTAAAATTTGCAATTTTTTTTTTTTTTGGGTAATATGTATATTAATTGGTTTGTAATTGGCCCATTATCATCTATTGGCCCATTTAAGGTAAAACCTCGAACTTTCGGCGACTGATGGGAACGGGCCCTCTTTAACTCTTTTTTCAATAACCCATCACCTCCTTTTTCTTACACAATAATATGCTGGGCTTGATTGACAGAATCATACCTGAACTCCCTCCAAAGCAAAAACCTCCTAAACACTAAAACCTATTGTCTCTCTAGCATGTAAAGCATCATATAATTATATAGATAATAGTAAAATTGAGGTTTCAAGAAAGAGTTTTTTCGAGGTGCCAACACGTGGTGCCTCACCTGCGCATCGCTGTCCTTTTTTTTTGTCATTCCTACCATGTGCCTACTCTACACTCACTCTCAAACTTTTGCCCTACCTCTTGCAGGGCATGGGAGTCGAAACCCACTCCTGAAACTTACTCGTCCCCACCCCATCCTCCCTAAGAATGTAGGGATTTGAACCCCTCACCTCCCCCTTCCATGTTGAAAGGGTGGCCACTGGGGCGAATCCCAGTGGTTCATCGCTATCCTTGACAATCCTTTAATGTTTTTACACATTTTCTTCTTCATTTAGATAAATATGCCATTTGGACCGACATTATTTATGCATGGCATTTGTATTTGTTTGACTTCCAAAAAAAAAGGGTTAATACTTGGAGAAAAATGGTAATACACTTGCCCTCTTCAAGTCTATGTAGCACTGACACGGACACGTGACACGTGACACGATACGACACGACACGTCGACATGTCATTTCTTAAAAATATAGAATTTCGACACGTTCCGACACGTTATATATTAAAAATACATAAATAAATAATAATAAAAATAGCCTAGAATTAATTTACACAAAAAATATAAAATAATATTAATCATTATTTTAATTTGTTACAATAATACACAAAACTTAGAGGGAAAAAACATTGTTTAAAGAAAAATGCTGAAATGATATTTTTAAATTTATTTATTTATCATATATAGCATTTTTATTACTTCTTTCAAAAAAAAAGACTTTAAAAAAAATAAAACTGAAAAAAAAAAAATTGACCCCGTGTGTGTATATTTATAACAATTTTATTACTTCTTTTATTACTTCTTTTGTGTATATTTATATTTTGACCCCTTAAGTATTATAAATTTTTAAAATTGACCCCGTGCATGTCGAATCGCGTGTCGGAATTCTGGACTCGCATGTCGGAAAGAGTTGACCACGTGTTGGATTTTTCGACACTCGTTGACCGCGTGTCGGAGCGTATCGGGACATGTCGGAGCGTGTCGGACACGTGTCGGAGTGTTGGACACGACACGAAGGCTTCCGGAGATGTCTGTCTGCTACATAGCTTCAAATTAGTCTATAAATCTTGAATCTAAAATGAACTATTTTTAACTAATCTAGAAAGTTAAATCTTTATCCATATTTATATGTGCTTCAAGTCAAAATAACCCTTCCAAATTCATTTTGATAGTGAAACTACAGATGAAAATAAAACAAAAGCAAAAAATCAGCATAGGAGGTAAAGACAATTTTTGAATTTTGAAGTACTCATTGTAATAGACATATGCTGAATTTAATTAAATATTCATGTACATGTGAAAACTCTCTAACGTTACCCAACCTTCAATGCAATAAACCATAATTTGCCTGACGCAAAACCTATCCCATTGGCCTTTTGCAGGTGGATTTTTCTGAGTACGGGAGCGGAACCATACGATCATCAAGCGTTAATGCTAAATCTTGATGTAAGATTTTGGGGAACTATTATCAATTGTTCTAAAAGTTTAAGTTATTAGATGAAAGCATAATTTATTATTTAAATATTCTCATGCTTAGTCTAATTTTTTACCTAATACTAAGTGTGAAAATTTAATTGGAGAGGTAAAAGGGGTTTGGAAAAATTCAAACTCAAAATTTCCAGTCTTAACACCATATAAGATTTTGGTGAGACAATTACCAACTGTTCTAAAAACTTAATTTTTAGATGAATGTATGTTTTATTATTTAAATATTCGAACAATTGCAAAGATACACACAGAAGTATCGAGGTTATCAAGGGACTCGTATTTGTCGCCATAACCACGACCATCGTCTTCCATTCTCTGCCTCTCTATCGCACATTAAGGAATGACGAAATCCTTTCCTGATCCACGCTAGTGGTGTTCGGCCTTTCCCGTTGTGCCTTGATGAGTAAGTTGACTGTGGAACTGAGTGCTGGATTCATGTGTGTGATGTCAAAAGAAGTACTACTTTTATGTTCCAGTGCCCTTAATGGAGAGAAGCTAGTGGTGGTCCATGTCTGGTATTTTGCTCATGCACTCGACCTTGTTCCCATGCAAAATCCTCCTAAATTACTCCACAACTTTTGAAACCTCGGTGAGAAGTTTAGCTATGATTTATGATCCTCCACCTATGTAGCACCGATACGGACACGTGACACGTGACACGTGACACGACACGTCGACACGTCATTTCTTAAAAATAGAGAATTTCGACATGTTCCGACACGTTATATATTAATCATATTTTTATATATAAATACATAAATAAATAATAATAAAAATAGCCTAGAATTAATTTACACAAAAATATTAAATAATATAATTCATTATTTTAATTTGTTACAATAATACACAAAACTTAGAGGAAAAAAACATTGTTTAAATAAAAATGCTGAAATGATATTTTTTTAATTTATTTATTTATCATATATAGCATTTTTTATTACTTCTTTCAGAGTAAAAGACTTTTAAAAAAAAAACTGAAAAAAAAAAAACTGAAAAAAAATTGACCCCGTGTGTGTATATTTATAACAATTTTATTACTTCTTTTATTACTTCTTTTGTGTATATTTATATTTTGACCTCTCAAGTATTAGAAATTTTAAAATTGACCCCGTGCGTGTCGGAATCGCGTGTCGGAGCATGTCGAAAAGAGTTGACCACGTGTCGGATTTTTCGACACTCATTGACCGCGTGTCGGGACGTGTCGGAGCGTGTCGAACACGTGTCGGAGTGTCGGACACGACACGAAGGCTTCCGGAGAGTGTCCGTGCTACATAGTCCTCCACTAGCCTTCCATACCACGGAAGCGCTGCCTATTCTTCAACATTTTTTGGGCACGAGGCCGGAATATTTCAAATATGTCGTAAGGAATGACAAGATGGGTTTGTGTGTGCTTTGTTCTTAGAAGAAATTATCAAAAAAGTCCTAAACATATTACACATATACCAATTCAGTCATAAACCTTTGAATTTGGCTAATTTAATCCTAAACATTTTAAACTACATTTGGTCGTTTAGATTTTGAATTAGGATAAAATTAGATAAGATAAGATATGAAATCCCAATATTTCGCTATATTATATCTATTATTTGATTAATTGTAGTAATAAAGTCTGATATATTAACATCATATCATTTATATTATTTAATATTAAAAAAAACATATTAGTGTAAACGTCACGCCCCGATCTTTGAGTGCGTGTCCATCCCCCGATGGTCAATAAATTTGCGACGTCCCATGACGCGTCGCCAACCCATTAATTTTAATGCGCATGCGGAAGCGGATTACTAATCCCCTGACCACAACAAACATGGGATAAAAAGTAGGATAACAAATTTCAAATCAATCAACACGGTTTTTATAAACAATCTGGTTCACAAACAAAGGCCAACTCTAGGATCTAAGTACAGGAGATCTATCTCCAAAAAGAACTTCCGAGCCACCCATGCTCCTAACCCTTCCGCCTCAAGCTCCAGGTTCTTCACACTAGGGCCCTAAAAAGTTAAGCTCACGACGGGGTGAGACAATGTCTCAACAAGTTAACTCTCTAAACCGCAACTAAAAAGGAAATATGCCTAAAGGCAGTCTATGCACACAATACAAAAAACTTACCTCACCTCAGTTACCTCCTACATGTTAGCATAATTTATATCTCACATAAGTGCAGTAACAATACTCGAGCATTTGGAATGTGTCATTCAACTTTAGTCAATCAATCAATTAAATCAACACAATTGATCCATCATTCAATCAAGCAATTCACAAGAGTCCTAATTATAAAGCCAAATTGTTACGACACGTCTCATTCCGTGTTATACAATTTCGTCCTATAATCAGGCGCAGTTAAATCATATCGGTGGTTCAATCCATACCTGATGTTCACTCTCAATATTCCAGTTCAACATCCCTATTCAATATTCCAACTCAATACTCAATACCAGACTCAAGATTAGACTCAAGGCTCTAGAGGTAGTTCCTATGCGACTCAAGTCGCCATATAACACTTAACCCTTGATTACAACAAGGGATAGTATAAGGCCCAAGAGGTGACTTACACGAAGTCTTGCTATCGTATAATATTTAGTCATTTATTACACTAGGCAATAGTATAAGGCACTAGTGGTGACTTACACGAGTTTCAATATCGTGTAATACTTAATCTTTTACTATGCATGACAATACTGCAAGGCTCTAGAGGTAGTTCCCATGCGACTCAAGTCGTCACGTAACACTTAGTCCTTCATCACAATAAGCAATAGTATAAGGCACTAGAGGTGACTCACACGAAAATTCATCCTCGCGCAGTACTTAGTCCTTTACCTACTCACAATCCATTGGGTTTCATCAACACGACCCATGTCACCTTAACTTTCAATAGGCAACTTGCCCTAACTATAAACCAACACTTGGTCATTCAAACATAGCCAAGAGCATTGTGCTTTGCACTAAAATGCCTTAATTAGGATAACGAACTTGGAATATTTTCTTCATACTAAAAACACTCGATAAAATAATCATGTGTGGGTACACAATCAGTTTAAACCAAAAAAACTATATCTCCCTTTCAAAATCCCACTATTTATATAGTGTGTAAGTATATTTTTGGCGTTGGAAACTGACGCCTGATATTTTCTAATTAAAATACCGAAATTCCACAATTTTGGAATAAATATCCAAAATTACAATTACCACTAAATTAAATAAACCAAGCACACCATTGCAATCAGCATGAAATTTCAGTCACTCGCTATCCTGGTATAATTTCTAGAAAATAATAAATAATTAAATAAATACCAAACATAATTAAATAAATGTAATTAATTATAAAAAATAGAAAATTAGGCCGAAATGCTTAATTAAACACCGAAACGTGCCCGAAAAATTTCCAAACTAATCTAGATAAATAACACGATTTAACTAGTTCCTAATTAAACTATTCTATCCACTTAACATGCAAAATCGAATAATTAAATCACTAATCCATTCTAACTAACCTCCTAGTCCCTAATTAGCATAATCTAAACACCCTTTAAGCATAATTAATTTCCTAAGCAGAGTTTAGTAAGTAAACTCATTGGTTTAGCGCAAAAGTCGGTTTATGGCGATAGGAGCCGAAACTTGGACAACGGGAGCTCGAGAGGGCTGAAAACAGTCCAAGACTGCTCAACAAGGCTGAGCTTCGGCCTTGGTTCTGTAGTTGGGTTGCTAGCTGGTCGTGGTTGGGCCAACTTCGGTGGCGTGGCAACGGCGGTCACGATTGTTGGCTGCTGGAATGCACGAGTAGAGGAGGCGATCTATTAGTGAAGATGTTGGGTGGCTTCGCTGGACTAGGCTGGGCCGCTGAATGGGCGTGAGACTGAATTGAAATCGTTTCGATGGAGGTGGACTAATGTTGTAGGGGTGAGGAATGGAGCAGGGGCTGGCTTTGTGACTGCTGGTAGCAAGCTGGGGAATCTGCTGGTGGTTGACTGAGCGGGATGAAGACACGGACGTGTGGCAGCGTGAAGGGAGGGTCGATGGAGAAGGGTGTTGGTCGTGAGCTAGCGCGGTAGCGAGAGAGAGAGAGAGAGAGAGAGAGAAAAGGAGTTGGTCGTTGTGGGGAGATGTCATTGCAACGAGATGGATGAGTGGCAGCAAATGGGGGCAAAGCGGTTGAGTCGGTAGAGCTAGATCGAGGCTTTGACTTCATGGTAGCTACAGGGAAAGTCGAGCTGCAAGGGAACAAAATAAAAGTAAAGAACAGGAACAGTTCGTCCAAGGAAGTGGCGCTTGAGCAGAATAGAAATGAGAAGAATGCAAAGATAGCAAATGAGCAACTAGCATCCGAGAGAAGCTACAGATGAGGGGGGAAGTCAATTAAAATATCCCAATTAATCAATGCTTGGTCCTCCAAAAATCCACATGTTCATCCCATTTGTCCCCCATAATACTTTCTTGCATAAATTTCCACAAATAACAATTTTGATGCCCAATTGTTGCGGTCCCCACCCAAGCGTACGAATTTCACAATTGTGGACTTCAATTTCTTCACAAAATCTTCAATTTGGTGACCAAATTTGCTGCAGAGGAAACCTACACAATTTCTGCAATTTCCTTCACTAAGTAGCTCACTATGGAGGCCAAAAATCCCCTCAATTTGGCCTCTCCGAATTTCATTTCCTTTCCGAATCGTCCAAATTGATTTTCCGTAAAAATCTCAGGCTCGTCAAAAATTCTTGGAAAATGAGTTGATGTTCCTAAAATAAATCGTAATATGACAGCATTTTCAATTTTTGAAATCAGGTTCAATTTCACGGTTATTTCAATCGGACGCCATTTTAGCGTAATATATCCTACCAAGTAGCTTTTAGGAATTTTTAGCGCATTTGACCTGTGGTCGATTATTTTCGAGCCACATTATACATCTCCGACACATTGGCGACTTTCGGTTGTCATGAAAATCTCAATATTTCACATCCGAGCACAAGATATCCAAATGACAGAAAAATCAATCTAGTGCTGATCGACGATAATTTTGCAATCATGTGGAATCACCCACACTTTGATCACATATTTCAGTCAAAGCGACTTATCTCTAATCTCTAATCTATAATCGATTTTGACATTGCCATAATGACCATTACAGACTAGCACAGTCGAGCAGTTGATTCTTGATCAAATTCTCAAGTCTATTACGTTAAAATACCTTAATGGCTTCATCATATAGACTAGTTATATCGTGAGTGATCAACTCAGAGAAAAGAACTATAGGCGCTTCGATGAAAAGCCCGACTTATTCAATTGAAAACAGAATATGAAAATCGGGATGTCATAATAAATAAACATAAAAGTTCACAAACGAATATGGTAAAAGTCTATCACAAAATCCATGTTTACTTTATTTTTATTGACTTTTTTTATATTTAATTATTTCGTTTTTAATTTCTTTCTTCCCTTCTATCATTCTCGATAAAATTTGATTAGATAGTTAATTGTATTAATATACCTAAAATACTAAAGTACATAAAATATGTAATACATTTTTTTATTTATCTTTATATATTGAATTTGTATTAGAATTAAATTCTAATATATAAATAAAAATAAGATTAAATTTAAATTAAAAAAATTGATATTTTTTTTGTTATATTATATTTCTTATAATAGAATTCATATATTACTTATATTCATATATAATTTTAATTTTATTAATTTAACAAGTTTTTATTCGAAAAAAATACTTTTCTATTATGGATATTATAAATCTTATATACCTTTATCCTACCTCCTCATTGGGATAATTTTATTCGAGCTATATCATTCTTATATTTGACTTTATCCTATCTTGAGTAGACATCAAATGTAGGATAAAATAAATTTTAGGTTATCGTGAATTTTATCTAATTTGCCAAACACAGTTAGGATAAAATTTAATCTTAAAAATTTTGATATTTTGCTAATTCAGTTAAAAACATTTCATTTTTGTCAATTTAGTCCAAAAATTCTTGATGATTCATTAATTTAGTCCTTTTAGCCTTTTTTTTTTTAGAAAAATTTAATTATTTTTCAATTTTTCTAATTTTGTATTATTATCATTTCTATTTCTTTTTTTTTTTGTTTTTTCTAATCCTGAGCTGGCAAGGGCATCACAACCCTCACCTAGATCTGAGCAATGGCCGATGCCCTCACTAACTTAGGGTTGGAGAAAGAATGAAAAGAAAAAAAGAAATTCAGGAAAATTTTTAGAAAATTTTTAAAAGACTATTCACTTCGGCACCAACAATGCCACTTAAGATGGTCAAAGCTTACTAGACCACTAAGTCAATGATTTTTGGCCAAAATTTGCCAGAATGACTAAATTGGCAAATCATGAAAAAGATTTAGAACTAAATTGTCAATATCGTCAAAATTTTAAAACTAAATTGATACAATTAAAATATATGATTGAATTAGCAAATTGTTGAAAGTTTGAGAACTAAATTAGCCAAATTGAAAGATCTTTGAGTGATTTGACACAAATGCAATTTGTTTATGACTTATTTGATAACTTTCCTCCCTATAAATACTATTATTCTTTTCTAAGCTAAAATTAATAAATGAGAAAATGTTTTATTTCGAGTCTTTCTCGTTATAAAAGAAAGTTTCTCAAAGTTGATTTTCTATGATTGTAAACCTTTTTTAATGTAGTTCGTAAGTTTATTATTAGATGGTGTATGCCAAAACTGTTGGTAGTTTGACTCAACATATGTTGTACGGGCACACTATCCCAAGATTGCATTTGTCTTAGGTATATCAAGTAGATTAAGCAATTCCTAATTTCCAAAATCAGAAAGAGATCTGAGATGCTTGCATTTGTCTTAGGTATATCAAGTAGATTAAGCAATTCCCAATTTCCAAAATAGAAAGAGATCTAAGATGCTTGCATTAATCTACACTATAGTACGTGTACAATTTATGCGTTGGAATGTTTTCGACGGGACAAGATTTTAAGTCAAATAGTGATTGGTTAACGATGAATTGATGTACCCTCTGTTGGGGCCGACGCCTAATATGAGAAAGAAAGAAGAGTCCTAATTGAAGTTTGGCCTTTAACTGACTTGATAAAGGAAAATAAATTACTGACTCCAAATATTAATGGCAAAGAGGACTTCTTGCAAATTGAAGTCGGCGAACAAGGCGGGAAGTTGCTGGAGAAGAAAAGTCCAAGATGGTCTTCAAGTGACAGCTGGATATGAAAGTGAGAGTGATAAAAATAAAGACAAGGAGCATGTGATGTCGACTCCTTAGCAAAGAAGAAATTGGAAGCCCATCATCATGCATGAAGTCGGCTGCTGGACGCGTGGCGGTGAAAGCTTGAGCCTATAAATAAGGCTTCGAGTAAAAGTTTTAAAAGATAAAGCCACCATAAATTTACCGTGTTGCGTAGAAGGGTGAAAAGAACAAAATATTAATAGGAAATTCGATGAATTTTTTAAAAGTTATTAACATTAGCGTTGGCCACATAGGATGGTCGACTTGAATAAACCGCCATAATTAGCAATTTACACCCAAAAGTAATTGTAATAACATTTTAAGATTAAATTAGCATAATTGAAAAGTATTGAATTGAAAAAAAAAATAGGATTAAATTGGCCAAATTAAAAATTTCATGGTTGATTTGGTACAAATAAAATAGATTTAAAATTTCGTGATAACTTTTCCTTTATAAATATTATTATTTTTGTGCTAAAATTAATAAATGAGAAAATGAGTTTATTTTGAATCGTTCTTATAATAAAAGAAACTTTTTTAAAACTTCAATTTATTTGATTGTGAACTTTTTCATGTAGTTCGTAAGTTTATTAATTAAATGACGTGGGCCAAACCAAAACTTTGGGTAGTTTTTCTATTTTTTGGTCGAGAGGGCAGTTTGATTTGATGCATGCCGTACAAGGACACTGCCCCATTATTGCATTTGTCATAGTCATTTTAAGGGCCTGTTTAGTCCGATTTTGGGGAAATGCTCTTGGAAGAATGCAAATACCTTTGAGGTAAATGGGTTTTTCGAAATGTTACACCGATTAGTAAATTGTAATATCAAATAGCATTGAAAGGTAACTTTAGTTATTCTTATTTGGAATATTAGAAAGAGCTAGAGATGCTTGCATTAAATTTGTATTATAATAAGTGCACAACTTTTGTATTGGAATATGATCGACATGATGAAATTTAAGCCAAGTAATGATTGGCTAATGATAAATTGGTGTATTCTCTTACGATCACTCCTAGGGGCACGGATGTATGTGTCTTTAATAGTTGCTTGATTTGTGTGGGACATGGAGACTGTCATACTGATGAAATTTAATTAATTACTCAAAGGGTCCTAGATATCATCATTACAAAGAAAAAGATTAATTAATATACAAATGGACTTATCTTCTTAGATTATATTTGTTTAAGTGCAAAAATATCAACCTACTATCTTTGACAATCGCCGGATTAGTATTGAATAGATCAGATCAGATTGGATTAGAGGGTTACAGCCTGCACTCTCATGTCGATAGAGGAGAGACTATCCATCGCATAGCCCATGGTTTTTCCCATGGTTTTTCTTAGAAATCCTGATTAGATGAGCCTAACCACGGTCGCAATCATCTGTATTTTCCCCATTTTGACAATGGTCTCTTACTTTGTTATCCGATTGTTCAGAAAGGAACCATCTTTTCAACCCCACTTTGAAGAATATATGCCATGAGCAACATGAAGCTGCAGCTTTGCATACAAGAGAAATCCTTACCGAGAATCCAGTCCGAAAGCAGCTCATTAAGTTTTGAGATTATTCTCACCACCCACCACGTTGGGGCTAATTGAAAATTTTCGATAAGCAGTCCACCGAGATTTACGACACGAACTAGTTACAGATAACAATTCTTGCGTAACAATAGTTTTACAACAATCAACAACAGAACAATTCCAACTTACTTACATTACCCAACCATTCCAACCACTCTATTTGAACTGACAGATGGGAACCCAAATTGCAAATTTAAACCGGGTTAAAAGAAACGAAACACCGACACACCAATATAGAGTGGAATTATACACACACAATCAAGTCCAGGGTCACCATCAACTGGGGCATAAAAGGTCCCATCTTCTTGATAGAACAAGCACACTTCATTCCTTTTTCGAATCGAGCCACCTGTCCAAAGCCATGATCATCGAATAAATTAAAGTAAGTCCAAAGTATCATCGAGATTAAATCAGCACATTAGTAGACTAAAAGATTCGGTCGAATTAGTGATAAGGTGTGTTCATGTCTAGTCATGCTGGGCCCATCCACATAACCATCTTTTGCGTTGCCCCGAATCCGTCCCTTCTTTAGTTTTCTTAGCAACGGCCACTCAGTGACATTAGCCAACGTGATCATAGTCGAACCCTTTTCTCTTTCATGAAAAATGCAGTGATTTGCGTAAACAAATATTTATATATTGCCAGGAGTTATCTGGAAAGGAATGGTTTAACACAATTCAGAGTATTCGATGATTACTGGAGATAGAAAACCACAATTCGACTGCGAAGAAGCTTGTGAGAATTGAAACCCTTAGATTGAGATTGATGGGGTGCTTACACAAGGGTGTGCGTTCAATGCTTGGTGATGATCCAGATAGCATAAATGATCCCGGGAAGATAGCCTAATATAGTCAGCAGAAGGCAGATCCAGAACTCAATCTGTCGACAATCACATCCACTAACCAGTTAATATTTCACCACACCAAAAGAAAAAGGAGAAAGAAGACCAACACGGGCATGAAACATCCGATTTCCTAAACATGGAAACTCCCTCACGCCCATCAAGGTTTGCTCAAAAAAGACAAGGGAATACGTGCTCACTCTCTAGTCCGCTAATTCCGAAGAATTGACCAACCCAAGTTTGCATGGAAGCTAAAGCGAAAGAATCAAAAGAAGAAAGAGAAGGAGGTGTAGGGTGTTGTGTTTTGACCTTGCAGCCATACTTGAGGAAGACACCAAGAGGTGGCAGGAGGATGGCCACGAGGATGTCGATGCATGTGAAGGTGCTGTCCGACATCGTCGTTCTTCCTCTGTCCTTCGATTCAAGCTTTTAGTTAAGCTGAGCTTTCGTGTAGGAGGGTGGTGACGACAAGGTCTCTAGTGCGAACAAACTGAAACGGCGATGCTTCGGTCTTTATAGAGACCCAATCGGGACCAACCCCACCCCCCACGTGTGCCTCCCTCACTGGGGGCGATTCATGTGTTGTTGTTCTGCATTTTCTTTGTGCGGACTTCTAGACCGTGGAATCCATTTTACAGCTGCCTCGAATAAGCTTTTGGAACGTGGCACCACGCCCCCCAAATATTCCTTAGGGGGTTAATTCCATCGTGATTGGGAAATTCAACAGGGCTATGCAACCTCGCGTCCCGCTCACGGATGCGTGTCTGCTCTTTTCTTCGTACTAATCTCACGGATGCGTGTCTGCTCTTTTCTTCGTACTAATCAGGTCGACCCATTGAATGTCTTTCCTACCCAAATAAGGGTGAGTCCATTTCAGACACGACTCCTCGCTCACGTTGATTCATATCCACAACCACAGTTAATAACAAAATATATTCTTTTTTTTTGGTCGGCCAGTTAATAACAAGATGAAGATGATCTTTTTTTTTTTTGCTAGGAAGATAAAGAAGAGCTTAGTTTGCCATGATGTCCCTCTTATCCTTCCTCTCTCTCTCTCTCTCTCTCTCTCTCTCTCTCAGAGTAAATCCAACGTGGTAGACCTAGGAGGGGCCGAAATTTGGCCTCTCAGCGAGCTCAATGGACCAAAAGCCACCATTCCTAAGCATGGAAGTTGACCCATCATGGTCAGATCTGATAATTTAGGGATAGACAACAGCGTATGTGTTCCCCCCCTCCTATACTACTTAGATGTTTTGATTAACTGTTAAAGACTTGGCACCTAACACTGTGACCCATCAAGCTCATCAAACTTTCTCCTTATGCATGCACAAGAATATCACGTGGTTTATTCGAATAGCTGGCGCCGACTTCTTAGTGTATAATATTCGCTTATATAAGGAAACTACCACGTATCATCCATTATATCTGTCTCAGGTTTCAAATGATATTAAGAATATCACGTGCTATATCATTATAAACCTACCATATCTATGCATTATCAATCATATTATCTCCGGTTTAAGTTGTTAGAGAAGTGTCGCGTCACTATTTGACATGAGAATTCACACCGAAAATATCACAAAAATCATTAAGGGTTGAAAGGGCTTCTCGAGGAGATTGACATATAACTATTTATCTACTAATAATTGAGGAATAATAATGTTGATCTCAAGATCACCTCTATATATATCGAATATTCAGAGAGATGGCACGTGATGCTCATGCGACCGGTATGAAGATTGGCTATTCAACATTTGCTCAACTCCCAAGTTATGAAAGCTAGAGTTATATAAATTTATCAATATCTATGTCGATATCGATTTACACAGTAAAAGTTTAGTCAAATGCCTAATTATGGCTTAACCTATTTGTTTAGTATTTACTAATTACCGTAGATCGCGCCCGTTTGATTATTCTTTTTCCATTAAAAACTTCGGGAAGAGAAGTTATTTTCTTTAATCAACCCTCGATTCAATTATATTCTGTATTCTTGCTAAATTCGAGTTCTTGAAGACGCCACAAATTCCCCTCCCCCTCCACGTTCGATTATATAATGTCCCAATTTCCAATGCTTTGCTTCTCAGACAGCAGCTCAGTTAGCACGAATTCAAAAGCTTTTCTCTTTAACTAATATCGCCTAAGCAGCCAGCCCTCTCGCCCATCATTCTTCAGGATCTAAAGCACTGACCCGCGTGCACTGACTGGCTTGCAAGAAGCAGAGCACATGCCGCCGGTTCCCCGTTCCGACGGGCGGCGACTCTGCACGAAGATTGCTCCGAACAGGAACTTTGCGACCACGCATTTCCCCTGAAGTTAAAAAAGAGAGAGAGAGAACAGAAGAGAATGAAAGGGAACCAGAACAGGAGGATATGCAGGGGACTCGACCTCTCGTGTCATCGCCAGCGCTCTCCGTATGGCCTCGTGCGGTGGATGTCCGGTAGCGCTGGTCTCTAGGTGGCCGCCTCCCCGTCCACGTGCCACTTCAGTTTGGCGTCTCCATTTCTGATTCCTTAAAAGATTTAGAATCTTGTCGTTTGGACAGAGGAAAACGTCAGAGAGAATTCTCCTCTTTCCCAAGAGGATGGACAGCAACTTTCGCACCGCCTTGCGGATGCTAATCAGTTAATCCGGCTTTATCACAATCCAAGGGAACTGAACGAGACACAAACGTAGGGAGCGAAACTCCGCTAGTCGACTTACTGATCAAGGAAACGGTTTCTCTAAGCCACTCGGCCAATTTCATCGTCAATTCGTGTCTTATCTGATTCATGGAGTCGATGGCGTATGTCACGAGTCGCGAATGAACCCACTTGTTTTGGAACTAATCCCATGGAGTAGGCTGCGAGGAAGATTTTATCAAGAAAGAGACCGGACTATCGACCGAAGTTGATATGTCTATCCAGCACCGGTAGTATAACAGGGTCGGTCACTCTGTGTGTACAGAGGGCGGTGATGCCACCTGCCAATTTAAGAGAGGACCCCTTCCCTTCTGAGTTCTGGTTTTTGTTTGATCCCAAAGAGATTGGATCAACTGTGCCAAACAAAAAAACCAAGAACAAAGAATCAAAAAGAAGCGGCTCCTACCATTACGGAGATGTTACCATCATCACCGCCCACCACCCCCTAATTAGACTTCAAGAAACAGGTCTCTCCAATGGGAAGATCGGAAATTGTTTAAACCCTTAAATCCCCATCGTGATGCATTAAGCTGAAGCACTAGTCCTGCCTCTTTCAATCCCAACATCCCCTTATAATTTCTCTCAAGCTTTCAACATCATTATTAGTCTTCTTTATTATTGCAAACTACATGTTATTTTATGATCTGTCATGGGAGATGGGAGGAGATGTTCAGTGACGTAAATCCCCAGAAGCAGAGGATAACATAAACTATCTGGAGAAGCATATGTTGTGTTTCTGCTGCACTGTACAGGCCAAAATGGCTTCCCCTCCACTCTCAAATATATAAAGATCAAATGGTCATATTCAGCAGCAGGAACAATAATAGTAATCGCATTCTTGTGTTTCTTCATGGCCCCACTTCGTTTTCTCAAATGAAATCAAGAATCTGTGATGGAACTGGAAGTTACCTGCTTTGAGGCATTCGACTGTACTTGCTTTTTTCTTCGTTTAGTAATTCACCGTTTTGACTGCCATTAGTGGGAAGTCAGAGAGGCCCCCAAAAGCAGGGAGCAACGAGGGCGGTTAAAGCTTTGGGATTTGGAGCTCCATTTTGCATTTTAAAGACTTCTCGTACTCTTCTCTGACTCGCCCTCTGCCTCACGTGTTCCCCACCATCCAACCTTTCACTTTCTTCAACACAGTCCAGCTGGGTTTTTTCGCCCTTCTTGCTCTGCGTGAATTTTTCCAGAGCGTCTCTCTTTCTCCGAGCTAAAAGATTGCCCTTTCGAGGATTTTCCAAACCGTGATATCCGAGCAAGAGCAATCATTCGCGCTTTCAATGCATTTGGATTAGTGTTGCTCGAGTCATTCGAGGTGTCATGATTCAATGACCAAGAGTTATGTGCTTGTTGGGTAAGAAATTTTTGGGCCTTTTCTTTACAAGATGAGCCATCTGTCAAATGAAAGATCTGAATGTTTTCCTTTTTATGAAGTTTCTGATGAAGGGTTCTTGGGAAACAAGATAAAGTTTGGTATTGGATGATTGGAAGGTGTCAAGGGAGAATTTTTATGTAAGAACGAATAGAAGGGTTTCTGAATCTCATCAAGAACTGAGGACTTTAGCACTTTACTCTTTTCAAACATGGGTTAATAGTATTTTATGTTGCTCGCTGATAGTGACCATCATATTAAAAAAAAGAGGATTCTTTTCTTAATCTTGACAGTGAAAAGGAGTGATCTTTTTCTCTTCTCTACCTCCCCTATAAATTTGGACTGATTTTGTCTTTCCGTGGGGTTTTTGGCAAAGAATGTGACGCCTTAAAACTCTAGGGTGAAGGTTTATCGACAACTTAGGTTCTTTGAATTCTATTGGAGAGTGGTGAAGCTGCATACGGAAGCTAAGTGCTCGAGGTTGGGACATTTCTTGGAAGCTAAAAGGTGTGTCCTGCTCTTAACCATGCCGCTGTTTGAGCTCTTCAAGATGGCCAAAGCTAAGCTTGACTCAAGCCTAGAGAAACCCACATCTTCTTCAACTGATCTTTCTTCTGTGTAAGTTGAATTTTTTTTTTTTTTTTTTTTTAATTCTTCCCAAATCTTTCACATTTTGAGCTCTTTTATGAGTTTCTTCTTTTCTCTAATGTTTTGTCGGTTATGGCCTTCAATTTTGTGCGCAGACCTGCAAATGAGCTTGTTGAGTTAACATGGGAACATGGCCAGGTTGTGCTACAAGGTCAATCTAGTCGAGCTAAAAGGGGCCCCTTCAGTAATAATACACCTTCTAATGGATCAAAACCTAGAGAAGGAGCTTCAGATGATGATACCAGACCGAGGCCCGGGAAGTTTAGGAATCTCGAATGTGTATTAAGTGAATTTCCGGTGACTGAACAGTCTAGTGAAATTGGTTTGGGACAGGAGGATGACATGGTGCCTTGGTTGAGTTTCCCTGTTACTGGATCTTTACAGAATGATTACTGTTCTGATTTATTGACTGAGTTGACTGCAGTCGCAGCAAATGGGACTTCCCCTGGAAATGATGACAAAAGTTCTAGTCAGATATATAGGGAGTCCCATGGCATTGATAATGGCGTTCGTAGTCTGGGACAAACGGATGCATCAAAGTTTTCTTCTTCTGCGGCTGGCGAAACTACAATCAATAGAACTGGCTCTAATCAACTATATTCCTTGCCGAACCAGCAGTTCTTATCGCCATTACCATGTTTTAGATCAAGAGCCTTGGATGATGTGAGCACAAGTACAAGCAGTAGTGTGTCCCTAGCTGTTTGCGGGGATAAAGCTGGGTTGCCAACCTCTGTGGTAGCATGTTCTACTGTAAAGGTGCAGAGGCAGCAGGATTTAGGGCATTCAGATAAGAGTTCCTGTTTTACGAATTTCTCCTGTTTTTCACGACCTCCTTCTATTTCTAGAGTTAATAATGCTGAGAGCAGTGGTCAAACGGCTGGTTTTGGTTTGTCGGGTGTGGATAGATTAGTCAGTAAGGAAAAGGCTTCATTTAACGATAATAGCACCCTTAGTGGATCAAATTTTGCTGTCTCAAGTGATGGTGTGCAGAAACAGAGAAAGATTGATTCCTCAAAACCATTTGATGGAAAGCAATATGAGCATAAGTTTTCTGGTGGGCAATCAGAGGCTATCTGCCAGGAGAACACTTGTAAGAATGCTAAGCATTCTTGTCAAAATTATCAAGCAAGTGTTTGTAAAGGATCAACTGAGCGTGAAAAGACCACAGAGCATGTGGGTGGTTCTTCTTCAGTTTGCTCAGGCAACAGCGTGGAAAGAGTTTTAGATGACCCCAAAAGCAATTTGAAGAGGAAATCTCTTGAGACTGATGAGTCTGACGGTCCCAGTGAGGTATATTAGGATTTTTTTCCAGTCACTCTTCTTTTCCAGGACTTGTTTTGATGGCATACGCTTTTGGTTCATATCATGAAAACGGATGTTAAATGCAGGATGTTGAAGAAGATCCGACGCATGAAAAGAAGCAAAACTCTGCTCAAGGTACTTCAAAAAGGAGCCGAGCAGCAGAAGTGCATAATTTATCTGAAAGGGTGAGTAAAATGATTGAGAATCTATTCGAAAAGACTGCGTTGACAATTATAGGGTTATGTATAGGGTGTGCAAGTCTCAATGTCTTTTTTGTATTTCCTTGAAACAGAGGCGAAGGGACAGGATAAATGAGAAAATGCGCGCACTACAGGAGCTAATCCCAAATTGCAACAAGGTAATCTTTTCTACTTAAGACCTCTTCCTAAATCTACTTGCTACTTTATCAATTTTTTTCTAGATCTGGATCTAGGCTGTGAGACCGCATCAATTTGCTCAAGTATCTGCGTCGTCTGTGTTCATGGGATGTGAAAAATTGACTGGCAGTTCAAATGTCTATTGGATACCATTAGCATAAACTCACCATTGTCATGAGACACAAGAAGTCGATGAGCCAATTAATGATTGATACTCTTGGTCCTTGTCTGATTGGCTTCACTGATTTTGGCCTTTTGCCATTGTAAAGGTGGACAAAGCTTCGATGCTTGATGAGGCGATCGAGTATCTCAAGACGCTTCAGCTTCAAGTGCAGGCAGATAATCTCTGCAAAATTGTCAGTTCGATTCTTTTGGTTTCTTTGACAAGTTCTGAGGCACATTAAACTTTTCCAGCAGATGATCTCGATGGGAGCTGGTCTGTACATACCACCTATGATGGTACCCACTGGAATGCATCCAGCACAGATGCCGCATTTCCCACCCTTTGGCATTGGAATGGGTTCAGCAATTGGATTTGGGATGGGTATGGTTGACATGAGCGGCCGTTCTTCTGGTCGACCAGTGGTTCCAGTTCCTCCAATGCAAGGTCCACATTTTCCTAGCCCACTGATCTCAGCAGGGATGGCAGGAGTAAACCTCCAGATGTTTAATTTTCCTGGTCAAGGAACTCCTCTACCGAGGCCATGCGCACCACTAGTTCCTTTTCCTGGGGGTCCAGTGATGAAACCAGCAGTGGGACTCGGTGTCTATGGAATGCCAACTTCTACGGAAAATTCAGATTCAGCTGTTGCCTCGAGATCAAAGGAAGCAATGCAGAGCATTGACCAGGAACCTCTGCAAAATACTGCTTCCATTTGCTTGAAGAATCAGTCATCCAATCAGGTTTGTCAGCGACTTTGAAGTCCCATAATTTCAGAGAGAATAAACATTAACATTGAATATTTAGGTTTACACGCATGAGCAAGTGGGGTTGGGATATCAGCGTCGATCCCCTTCTCCAATCTTGAAGATAGTGAAAAGTAAATCAATGTTACACTTGAATAATTTGTTAAATCAATGTTACACTTGAATAATTTGTTTAGAAATTTCTTGATGTTGTAAGTCTTTCGATTGAATATAATGGGCAAATAGAATGCTAACACATTTCTCCATAAATGTACTGTTGAATGACATTAGATGCTGCATAAAATTTTATTCGCTCTTAGTCAAATAATTCTCCATGATCTTCTGATGCATCATTTGCTTTTAGTTTGTTTAAAAGGCTACACAATTCCCAAACAAATTTTGTTTACTTGGTTTGACAGCATTCAAAGTAATTTTGAGTTGGGCAGGTGGTGGAGTCTGTTAAAAATGCTAGTTTGCTCTCTTGTCTGGGGAGTTTTGTATATTGGGACAGTTTCTACAGGAGTGGTACTGTCAGAGTGAGGGATGCGCTTGATAGAAGAAATTTTGGTCATGAACTTTCCACAAGGATTTGATGGTAGAAAGTAAACACTGTTGATATTTTGTGTGGAAGGGAGCATTAAATCTATTCTCTCCAGCAAATGCATTGGCCATATATTTTGCAATTGTATGGTACTAAATTAGTCCAGTCCTAAGAAATATGTGGTTGTTTCCAGCAGTCTGCTGTGGGACAAAGTAGTTGTCAAACCTCGGATCTTAATGGAAGCATGGCTATCGAGTCCACTGGAAATGATGGATCCAGCAAACAAATTGCGGGTAGGTGTCTGTGAGCAACATCTTTCTTGGGTATAGAGATAAGATAAGTTTTGATGCTCATTTGGTTTTTCTTTTTGCAGATCCTGATTTGTGATTAGCATAAATTTGGCTAGAGTGGAATCTGACAGGCCACAGATGCTGCTGCTTCCCTGCCTTCTCTGCGAATATAGTTTGAGGCACCGAGTTCTTTGAATGGAGGAGGTTGAAGGTTATAAGAAGATTTTGAACAAGATTACCTTTTCCACAGTTTTGGCATCCTTGGAATGGTCTCTTCCACGGTATGTACTATGTATACTCAATAAACCTCGGTACTTGAAAGAAATAGTAACAGAGGTGAATCGGTGATCCCGTGTATAGTTTGTTTTTGGTGAATAGGCCCTGGAATGTGTTCGTGTTTCTTTTCTAGATTTTATCATCCAGAAAAGCATCACCATAAGGGTGTTCCATTTCAGAAATCTTGTTGAGCATTTGATAACTGAATTCTGCATGCCTAAGCTCTGGTCTAATTATACTCCAATGCAAAGTTCTACATGAGGATTGAAAAAAGGGGCTTTCTGAGGATTATCTAATAGGTTTAGAAATGTTATAGACATGGGAATAATCCCCAACCAGACTGAGTAGCCTAAGTGTACGCTGGTGATGGGAAAGTTTATCATGATTTCTCAGTGCAAAGAACAGTGGGAATGTAATCATTCAGATCTGGGGGACAAGGAGGCATTTCAACCAAGCCAAAGCTTCTGAATGATTGGTGGGCTTGAAGTTTATAGAGCTTTTTATCATTGATGTGATTAAAGGATAAAGGACCTCTTATCTTGTCTCCTCCCTAATAAAGTATGATTTTGGTGAAGACTTAAGGGCTTTTTTTTTCCCTGTTACACATCTCTCTTTCTCACGGTTGTTATGTTGAGTTGGGCAATTACGATATGGATCATATATGATATTCCGAGATTAAGAACAACTGTCTATATCCGTCAGTAGCTGCCGAGATCTTCGAATTTCTTGCTGATAGCGACACATGTGTTTCCAATCAGAATCTGCCTTTCTGTTGAGAGGACACACAATTATCAAGCCTATGCTAAAAAATAAGTAGAACTCATGAAGTTTGCATGTGCTTATGTTTCCAACCACTGCTAATGAAGCCACAACCAAAAGAGATAGACTCATAGTCATCTTGAATAGACATGATTTAAAGCTACACCAACCCTTTTGGGAGGTGAAAAATAAGAACAGAAGTCAAATTGCAGAAACGATCTGTTGTTTATTTGGAATGAAGCAACACAAAAAATAATTTCTAGCAAGATCATTAGCAAGAGATCATGTTCAAGGCTAGGCTGATTAGCTGGATCTGTAAAAGGCCTTGCACAGAGTCTCATCAGGTAAATGAAGAGAGAGATGACCATGCTTCATCTGAGGAAGTCATCTTACGCGTTCAAAGGAACACTAACAAAATGTGAGAATATAGAACATGTTATGAAATTCTAAACAAGTCAGTGAAAACAGATGTCATATTCCCCATTTGGTCAATGTAAAGGTGAAAGTAAAAGCATGTTTAGAATACTAACAAAACCATTAGATTAAGATCGATCCTAAAGGACAAAGGGAATAAACATGTAGCAACAGTTGACTTGGTAGGGACAGCTCATATGGTTCTTTTAAATTCGAGCTCATAATCTTTCAAATGATAAGATGACAAGAATCTTGTCCTGACGTTTCATTTACAAAATTTCAGAAAGCCAGTAAGGATGTCTGAATTAGGACATCACTAAGGTCGACGAAGCTTCATAATGGTTGAACAAGATTACAAAAAGCAGACAGCTTAAATGGCCATCTCATTATTGATTGCCTCGCGATATTGTAATGGAGTTGATGTTCTCTCCCTTGCACATAATATATTGATTTTCTTCTTTCTTCTGACCTGGCAGCAAGTTCAATTTCACCAAGAAAATTGAGGAGTTTGGACTTTTCCTAAGGCATATATGTTGTCAGCCTCTACCATTTAAAGTATAACTATAGTTTGGCAAACAAACTGCCCAGAAAAATAATCTGAATGACACCATTGAAAGAAGACTGACCGAATCAGTTTCGGACAGCAAAGGAAACAACCCTTGTGCTATGGATAATTTCTCTTGCTACAGCGACGACGTGGGGGATTTTGTACGACATTTGACATGCCTTTTCTTCATCTTGACATTTTTCTGCACGAACCAAGAATAACAATGACGGTTTAATCAGAACATTTCCTTTCAATAAATTTTCTCCGTGCGGGAGATTCTTCAGTCCAGAAGCAACTCTCCGAAATTAAGAGAGCATATCAGAGATGGTGAGGAAAAATAACTACCATCACCCAATTTATTGCTGATATTGTCTTGTTGGGTATGTCTTGTAGTTCTTGAGTTCGGCCAATTTTTTTTTATTCATTCTACTTGTGGCCTTCTGCAACTTGTAAGTGCAGGGCATGTTTGGTGGTTTTCTTGCTCCTCGTCAGAAAGTTAAAAAGGCAAAAGAAGAAATGATTATTCTATGCGCTGTTTGGTCTCTTGCAAAGAACAGAAAAGTCAACCGACAGACAAGGACTTGTTTTTTTCTTTTTCTTTATATTTTTGGGTGATCTTCTAAAATATTTTGATGGAACGGGAACAATTTTTTTGATTATAAATATAAATAGGCTCGTCTTACTATTTATAAAGAGACAAGTGTCAGTCTCAATATGCACAAGCTTAAATGTTCACTACTTCTTAGACTATAATTAAGTGAGTTTATAATATAAATCTAAATAATATTTTCATAACTTTTCATACGATAATCGACTTGTTTGATTCTCGTACAAGTAGTCATCAATGACACTTGCAGTGAAAGGGCCCATTCTTTTGAGGTCGGATTATGACGTGGATCAATTATAAGCATGTAATTTTGGTTTTCGCAAACTCGTCATCATTTACCTAGAAAAAAAAATCAAAGAAAGGAAAATTAAACCAAAAACACAGTATGAAAAGTTAAATTATTTGTTAAACTTTGACTTAAATAATACCATGCCCATATCTTGTTCTCAAGGGGTTATTTTGTTTTTTTTTTTAAATTACAACAAGCATAACCTCTCATAATTTAGGAAAAAAAGTTGATTAAGTTAATCTTAGGATAGAGATATTTTGAATTAGTTCATCCTTATAGTCTCCACTCTCCCATCACATCTTATATAGGCTCCTCCCCCTCCTATCCTATTCATTTGATTCCTTCCCCAACCTCCCACTGCTTCACCCTCACCTCTCTCTCTCTCTCTCTCTCTCTCTCACTTTGTCTCTGTGCGAGGCTCCTCTCTCTCTCTCTCACTTTGTCTCTGTGAGAGGCTCCATTACAATTTGCAGGTAGTTGGCCTTGGATTGAGTTCAGGAAAACCTTGTCACTATCAAGAAAACGTTATCTGACAGCATTTGCACGTGGAGGTGGGGCTAAGTTCAGGACTGGGAGCAGTGGGGACTTTATCACATGGGAAGACACTCTTGCTGTTACAAGCAGAAGCTTAGGAAAGGCCTGTGGTCACCTGAGGAAGATGAGAAGCTCCTCAACTACATCACCACGTATGGCCATGGTTGTTGGAGCGCAGTCCCCAAACTAGCAGGTGAGGCATCACTTAGCAGTCAGCTTCACGGTCAAAAAGCTTCCTTCTTTAAATTATGTGTCTAAGCCCAACCCTATGTAAATTAGAGGGCAACCAAAACTAAAACTTTTTGGGTTATGTCTGCATGTGATGATAGGTTTGCAAAGATGTGGGAAGAGCTGCAGGCTGAGATGGATCAATTACTTAAGGCCTGACTTGAAGAGAGGTGCATTTTCTCACCAAGAAGAGAACCTCATCATTGAGCTTCACGCTGTTCTTGGTAACAGGTACCTATTATCATTCCATGGCTAATTTCCGTTTCTCTTTTTTGGGGGGGCTTTCTGAGAATTCCAATTTGGGGACAAACTAAATCCAACTCATGCATGTACAATTCATTGTGTGTTGCAATGTTATCTAGATGGTCTCAGATTGCGGCTCGATTACCAGGAAGGACTGACAATGAGATAAAGAATTTTTGGAACTCTTCCCTCAAGAAGAAGCTGAGACAAGGAGGGATTGACCCCACCACTCACAAGCCCCTCTCCGAGGTTGCTGATGAGAACGATCATAAAGACAAAGACAAGCCCATCATTCCCAGTATCACCCAACACAACAACAATGATCATCATCACCAGAAATCGTCTAGCACCGCTGCATCATGCAAGAAAGCAACCCTCTTTGAACCAGCATTGAACACTGATAATCTCAAAGTTCATCATCAGCAGCATTCCCTTGAAGTTCCTGCTAGCTCAGAGATGAGGCCTTATTCTGAGATGTTCATGAAAGATTTCACTTTCCAGCAGCTGAGCATGAACTATGGGACAAGCCTTGGGCTTCCGGCTAGTCTGCATCTAAGCAGCAACACTCTTTGCTTCGATCCACGGTCATCATCTGAGAATATAATGTCTCAGTTCAGTTCGGACATGAGCACACCGAACATCATCTCACCTACCATGTCGAGCTCAAGCACCGCTGTCCCAGTAACTTCAGCTCGTGTAAAGCCTTCCATTAGCCTTCCCGCAGAAGCTGCTTTCATGGTCAACAACGGAGTCCCAAGTTGGGAAGCATCACCCGGTAACAATAATTGTAGCAGTGGAAGTACTAATGGCAATGGATTGGTAAGCAATAATAGCAGCATCAACAACACCGCGTTCTTTGAGAGCAACAATTGTTTCTCGTGGGGGCTTGGTGAAGGTACTAATGCCAGCAAGTTTGAAAAGCATGTCCCCTTTCACCACCCCATAGGAAGCAATACAACGGAAGAAAACAGCAGCAAATGGTCTGAATATCTCCAGCTGCCAATCTTGTTCGGAAGCTTGACACAGAATAACGATGAAGCCTCTCATCATCATCAACCGGTCTCACACTTCCATTTGATGGATGGGCTGAACAACATTCCTAGTTGGCAACAGAAGCATCACCAACAAGCCAATCCAGACACTTTTGCTGCTCCTGTTCTTGGTCAAACTCTTTAGCTTCTTCCTGATAAACACAAAAACCCCCCATGAAATTATGAAATATGGTTAGAGAGGTGTGTGAATGCATAGTTCTTCTTTTGTTTCTGTAAATGAGCCTCAGACACAAATTTTTCTTTTTTCCCTTGCATTCCTTTTCCCCCTTTTGTTACAGAAGATAGGAGATTAAACTGAGCCGTACCCTATTTGCTGATATGTATCCATTCTGCATGAAATTATATTCAGATAATAAGGCTTCTGTTCTTGGTGTTTCTTTGCACGTCTGTTACAGTGTCTTATATTTTTCTGGTCTTCCCCCCAATTGTAATCTTCTTGCTTGGGTGTCAAATAGTGAATTTCTAATTCTTTATTGTAGCGTTGGTGAGGATAATTAAGAGAGAGAGGGAGAGAGAGAAGACCTTGCCCCTTGGCTTTGCTGTTCCACATCATTTAATTAGTCCATGGTGACAGCAACCCAATTCGTACAACATCCCTTTCATCTTTTGGCTTCCTGGGACGCCTCTGCCACTCTCTTATTATCCATCTCTTTCTCTAGTTTATCCCTTTCACATGGAAAAATCCCATCTCAATTCGATTACTTTTCTCTTTTTTCTTTTCTTGTCCTTTGGAAAAGAAAAGAAGGATAGAAAAAAGGAAGTGCAATATGTGCAACCAAGCAATTGAAATGTCTCATAAAGATTAAAAAAAAGCTTAAAAAAATGATCGGATAGGTGTCGCGTCGTTGTCTTCCCAAAGATGGTGATGGTTTTCACTTTTTTCCACTCCTTTAAGTCACTTCGCCTCCCCTTCAGGGCCTAACGGTCGAGTGCTTGGGGTGCGATCCAATTGAGTCGAGCCAACTTGTGCCAACTTTGAGCTCGACTCAACTTGTAAATTCAAGACTTGAAATTCAACTCAAAGTTAATTGGTTACTTTTTTCCCTTCTCTAACTTGATTCACACAAAACTTGACATATTCAAACTCAATTCCTCTCGATTTGATTTTAAATACATAAAAGTCAACATGCCTAAACTTTTTCTCACCCAATCGAGCTCAACTCGGCTTAAGTTACCGACACTCAACCTTTTCTCTTTGTGTTTGACGATACATTAAAGAGTGAAGGTGAAATGATATAGTAGAAAACAATACCCTTAATGTTATTTTAACATTATCTGTCACCAAAATATAAAAAAAGAAAAGCTATATGACACAATGAAATACTTGATTAGATTTGTAAGCGATTGAGTTAAGCATACTTAAGCTCGAACTTGCCTCAACAAGCTACTCGAGGTACTTGAACTCGACTCTAGCTTGAAAAGAATCGAGCTGCTCTCGAGTTAGGCAACGAGTCGAGCATGAGTAGCTCATGAGTGCCTTGACTCGTTGGCAACCTTTTTTAACGCCATTGATTTTGTATGTCTTTTCTTATCTTTAGCTTCACATTTTTGTAAATTTATTTCGTATTAACAGTGATGCCATTGCTTCTTTGTATGATGAAAACAGAGGGGGGTAGTTGATGAAAAATAACAACTTATATCTGATATAATTATTTCTTGTTTATTTGTTTCTATAAGCTATACGAGCGATGATTTTGGAAGGAATATGTGCAAATATATTTGGAGAACAGTGAAAGGGTATGCATGTTGACCCGCCAGTCCTTACCACGTTTCTCAGTTGGACAGATGGGAAAGGAGAGAAAAAACAGACGTTGACCCGCCAGCTTCACGGGGCATCCACTGATGTAGAGAGATAGGGAAAACTCTCCCAAGGCAAAAGAGCAAAAGAAAAAGGAGAGAAAAAGAAATAAATCTGCTTTTGGGATGAAATTATTTGACTTGTTTTCAGGGAAATTACGATAAATAGAGTTCCTTCAATATTGGCCTAAAATTAAGGGGGCGAAGTAGAGTTCCTCCTATATTTATGCTAGAAAAATAGCACATGCGCCACTTTGGCGAAAAGAAATAGCGAAAAAAGGTAAAGTAATAAAGAGAAACGATATGTAAAGAAAAGAAAATACGAAAGATCTATTATTTAATTAATAATTATTTAAAATTCAAACATGATTTATTGAGTACCGTCAATCATCTTGATCATCATAAACTACAATTTTGTCCTATAGTTGCGTGCAGTTATAAAATGTCATTCTTTTCGACTTATTCCGGCCCCGGATTAGAATAATTTTGTTGGGTTTGGTCGTTATCTGGTTTTCTCTTTTCCAGCTTGATTATTTTTTTGCAATTTGGACCAAGCAATGGTGGGTCACCATTCATTCTCTATCAGGCATGCCCCAGCGAAACCTTCGTATCTCTGCATGTGCGCACATACAATAAAAAGGAAGAACATGAAGGAATTTCTGGCGTCGGTCCGTCACGATACAACATCGACAGCATCAGCAAATAAATAAATGGCTGATGATGTTGTGCAGGAAAACACGTACACATTTCGAGGTCTCGAGAGCATGTGAACCAAATTATTGAGTGAGGGCGGCTGCGGCCCTACAGGCTACAAATAATACACCAAGAAACAAAAAAAGGAGGAAGGAAAGAAAAAGAAAAGCAGGAAATGAATGCATGTAGAAACGCTATGAATGGATTGATTGAATAATTATAAGCTCGAATTAAATGCTTTGTGTCCTTAGAAATTGATCGAGCCGAGAGGTCCGTTGCCCTGTATTATTAAAGAGAGATAAATAGAATAAGGTTCCGCGAAACTTCATTAACTTGTCATGCATCATGCTGTTCCCTTTTCATGTACTCTGAAAGAAATTATAAGAAAATAGCTCATATGTAAAGATCATGTCATTGAAGAGTTAAACAATGAAAATAGATGAGGAATGCTTGATTAGGTTAGTTGGGTCATGTTGGAACAAAGTTCGAGTCTTCCGGTCTATTAAAATGCATTAATTACGTACTTCCGCTAGACACCGATCGTAAAGATGAATGGCTCATGCGTGTTTGCTAGTCTTGTAGGACTAGGAGCTTCATCAGGTTTGACCGTGGAAAATTTGACTTGCTAAACAAAGAATGATATTGGTAGACCAATTAGAAGTAGTAAACAAACGTAATTAATGAAGAAGCATAGGATGCCCCGAAAATCGTTGTCAAAGAAGACTTTAAACAAACGTTACATTTTTTTTCATAGTAATGTATCGCTCTCGGACAGGATTTTTACTTATCTTTGTAAGCTAGCGTCAATTATGAGGAATCTTCTAATAAGTCTCCAATAATTCAAGACAAATGTCAACTCTGCCACAATCATTGCAGCTGCAGCTTTTGTTCCGCAGAACTGCAGCTGCAACTCTGACCTTTTTCTTTTCTTTTTAAAAGATCTGCTCAAATTGGGAAGGTGTACAGCCAGACAACAGCATGGTTCCTTTAGAAATTTCACCACGTTATTGTTCATCAACTTGTAACAAATTTCTAAGATTGACAGACCGTTTTATCATAGGCCTTAACTTTATTTTCCATTGCCTCTGTGAATTTGGATTCTAACCCCTTTTCACACATAGCAGTTATAGCGGTTAGGGGACCTTCAAAATTAACTTTTGCATGCTAGATTAGTCTATTTTCAAAAAATCTAATTAAAACATCGGTCAATTACTGCCGCTACAAGAGATTTGAGAGAAATCACTTCCTTGATCCCGACAAGTTATGTCGATCCACCAACATCAGATTTGAGCCATTATTATTTGGTGATGGGCAAAACATGTGTTTAGTTGCTTGCTGACTTGACTAAACATCTAAATTATTTAGATTTTTGAACTTTAAAGATTGAGTGAATTTGAATAAGCCCATTGTAGCTTGTTGGCAATATTTTTATCATATGCCAATATGCCACTCCATTCCACATGTATGTAGCCCAAGAAAGATAATTTTTCTCGTTTTTTTTTTTTAAACGGAATTCAGAGTACTATTTTATGATGTATTGCTCAGATTATGGAAGAGCTTGATTTAAGCACTAGCATGCTTTCAAGCTCTTTTACTTTCTCTGATCATCAGAAGATAATTGCAGGCAAGTCAAAAGCCTGTTGGTGCAAAAGCCTTTTGGTGGAGATTGCTTGGTTAACGTGACAACACAAAAAAGATGTGAATCTTTTTTGCTTCACAAAATGGGCCATGATCTGAGCAAAGGTCTTTATAGAACAGTAAACTCACACAAGAACAGGTGGTTTGCCTGTCCCAATCTTTCTTCTCATAAAGGATGCGAACAAAGCATAAGCATTTGCCGATGTCGACATCCAAAGCAGATGTGCCGCACCAAGCAGCTAATGCGCAGAATGATGCTATTACGACAAGAAGAGCCTGATGATGAGTATCTTATTCTTCTTGTATGTATTTCATAAATAAATTGTAGATCTATCCAGAACCAATACATGAATTGCTTCATGGGGTTTACTGAATGAATGGCAGCAAAAATGATAACCTACTCGTGAAAAACCAGATTGTGGCAGGTTTTGTCACAAGGGTAGGGGCAATCGATGCCTTGACGGCTGCTCGATCGAAATACCAATCACCAACAGCTAGAGCTACTGCCTGCAGATCAAACAATCTCTTCAGATGCTAATCGGCAAGACTGAAATCTTGCAATTTTTTTGCACGACTAACGTAATACAAGAATCTAACGCTCTGAGTTCCATAATAAGCTGCCCAATAGGTGGATTAGCTAGAACTTAAGCTGCGGCGCACCTTGTTTCCTATTGTAGGTGAATTATCGGCGAACCATGTGTCCTGCCTCTCGGACTGGCAGTGAGCGAAACATGAATTTAGGAAAAGGCCGTTTTGTCTGGAGCTAGAAAATCCTCTTATTGCATTCAGCATCTGATTCCTAAAGCCTGCGCACCAATCAAAGAAAAAGTTCTGTAACAAATTATCAAGTTGATCGATTAGAAATAGAACTTTACAGAAGATAGTTGGACAATGGAAGTCACCTTGCAGGAACTGAATCTGCGACGCGGAGCACCTTGCATGGTTTAATGTGCATTGACGCCAATGTCCATGAGGATCAGCTGATGAGGGAGCTAAACTTGCCTGCAGCTGATCCATGATACAAAGAGTCACATAGTTATTCAGTCCATTAATGCCTTTTTGAGGAAACTCACGGGCAGATTAGAATTGCACATTCTACAGGTTGAATTGTATGCCGCAACAAGCTATTACCTGCCAAGCATCATAGGCGGCATTGAGGAGAAACAGTGGTGTTTTGATGCTGGCGATCAGGTTTTGCGGGAAGAAGCACTGAAAAGGATTCACACAAGAATAACAAAGTTGGTGCGTTCGAGATCAATTATGCTGAGCTTTCAATGTGAGTCTTATGTAGGCAAAGCAGCAAAAGAGAATAACGGAAGAAGTCATACTGATGTTGGATCGAGATGGTTAGTGCACATGCGCGGAAGATTTGGTTTCACTCCCTAATTTCCACAGTAACAAAATCAGATAATGTGGATGAAAAGGAGTAATAAGGCAAGTAGAGGCACACGTATCATCAGGAAAACATGGAAGCATACCTGCAAATTAACCACACCACTATAAACGTTTCTGAGTGTGCGGCCACCAGAAACGTCTGCCCTGCAGTTCCAGAGGTGTAGCACAGAGGTGAGTTTCAAAGATTCTATTCAAGCAATTTATCATAAGTGGAGTAGAACGGCTAGGAGCATTGAAGTTGCTTACGCATCAAGGAACAGTCCAGCATCACTCAGGCACTTCACTTTTGTTGTTCTAGGAAATAATCCCCCGAAACTCATCACAGTGCAATATAGATGCCAGGCCTCCGGCAGAGCACCCGGAAAGAAGGGCCTGAAGATGGTAGATCATCACAACAGAATCGAGCCATGTTTCTCGTAAAGCGGATGAAGACATAAAAAGAGGGACAAGGTAAATATGTCAAATGCCCAAACCTGCTTGGCATAGCGCATGCCCTTCGACATCAGATCTTCCATAGCAGCTAACCATATACGTTGTCCTCTAAACTGCAGCTGGGCAGCCTAAACAGAATCATCAAAAGACTGGTGATCATAATGACCTAATAAATCTAGCTGAGGAAAAAGTTATCACCCTAAGAACTGACTTTGCAAATACCAAATGCGTTCCATAGACATTTGGCAAGAGAAAAACGGTGATCTATGTTAGAGTTGCCTCTCCTATGGACTCTTCCAGCCTTTACAGATCAAATTAGCATGTCAACTTTCAGGCAACAAGTGTTGGACAAATTTTACATAGAGGAGTGGATGAACACATGTGCATTAGAGATCTGATGACAAAGAATGCAGATGCCCACCACATTGAGAGAAACTGTATACTTAGAACCATTATTTAACCCCAATTATGAAGGCCATGGATCCTATCATGGAACCAAATTATCTCGATATGTTAGTCTTTTATCGGTAGCTTTACGCTCAAACAACATGGGAAGTGCATTTTTCTTTTAAGAATGTCCAGAGCACCACTAACCTTATCCTCACTGTCCCCAGCAAATGAGGCGCCATCACAATAACGGACCTTCACTCTGTTCCAGTTGAAAAAATCTGTGACCAGTATTACAGAATGTTGAGAGACTGCTTAGGAAGATCAATAATGGGTAAAAAAGCTAGCAATGCACAGAAGAAAAGTTCGAACAGTGCCAGGATTCTCCTCAGCTTTATTGCTGAGTATTCCTGTAAAAGGAAGCTGCTTTTCCATGTACTTGGATGATCCCCGTCTGGTTGTCTTTCGGTAAACGCAAGATCGAACATTATTACACCATCCTCCACCCTGCCACAATATGCATGACATTGTCAAGTTGCTGCAACTTCGAGTCTGTGAAAAACTGGAGATGACAACAATAAAGTTTTAAGATTTTCACTATTCTGATTTCACTAAAACTTTATCAGCTGTGACCCAAATTCAAACGTCTGTGGTTTTTTTTAAATAAAAAATGATAATGCAGAGACAACCATATTCAACTTTAGCAAAAGTGAGCAAACCCAGGAACATTTTTTTAAAGCCATTAAGAGTATAAAAAATAAAGATAGGTGGCAGACCTCCAATTGGATGAGCCAACTGTTGGCTCCTGAGCCGTATCCTCGGTGCAAATGATACCCCGGTAAAGTTCCATCCAGACAGACTAGAAGATACAAAGGACAGAGGTTAGGCCAAAGATGGAATGAGTCTCATCACTTCAGAGTCTAGACCAAGAGCTTTTTAGATTAAATAGTGTCCCCACACACGAAGTGCATCACCAAATTTGCGAGAAGTAGTGAGTTCAATAACATTTGGCCAGTGAATGAACAAGCCCAACAATCTTTGGAGGTGAACACAACCAAGTTGGTGTAGGCTCGAGCCAAGTACTAGTAGGGGTTGCCAAAGAAAAGGCAAAAACACATCATAAATGCTGAGGGAGAAATAAAAGTAGAAATAGAAAAACAGAACCAAAGTAAAGAAACGGTTGAGAAGTACTATGACGAAGGAGACTAGACCTAAGCAACCATTGAAGTAGTATGTTAGGTTTGGCTGCTTTTTTTAGTCATATCTAGTAAAATGCAACGGAGAACTACAACCCATAAAGAGAGTGAACTAAAAGGAAATCAAGATTCCTAGGCGTAAAAACCACCCACATGGCCACAATAACTCAGTTGGCAGTTAACCATTGACTGAAATCTACAGAATCTGATACACAATTTTATTTAGTTTTACCATAACATGAGAAATAGAACCGAAAAGGAATGCAAATTTATCAAATGCAAGGACAGGAAAAGAACTACCAGCCACAGTTCAATCCAGCATGAGCACAAAAAACGAACTGAAAGTGAAGGTAACAGAAGACAGAAGGAAAAATCAGGTGCAGAAATGACTGAAAGAAGAACAGGCTAACAACAATTACCTGCTCCTTTAGCTCCGGCACTCGTAATGAGAGTGAGTCCAACCATGACTGGATTACTCACATGAGAAACTCCATAGTATTCCAAATATGGAAACTCTGTTCCATTGACATGAAGAAGCT
The DNA here is from genome assembly GCF_016545825.1 of Eucalyptus grandis. Lineage (NCBI taxonomy): Eukaryota > Viridiplantae > Streptophyta > Magnoliopsida > Myrtales > Myrtaceae > Eucalyptus > Eucalyptus grandis. The sequence continues at coordinate 21,388,064 of NC_052619.1, read as the reverse complement.
CGGACCCATCAACGACGTCCCAAGAAACCACTCCTATGACCACCCAGATCCAGAAAAGCTTCACTCTCATGCTGTCTCGGCTTCTGTTCCTAGAACCCATCTCTAAAGAAGGATAGACAAGATCAGCAAAAAGCTCGAAACTTTGCTGGTGTAAGTGCAGAAAACTTAGTGCATTTTAGCAATCTCCCAAAAGGGAATCAATGTTGTTTACGGGAAGAAAAAAACTTATTGGGTCTTAAAGTAGCTGCTAAGTATGTCTGTGTGAGAGAGAGAGAGATTGAGGGAATTTTGTGGGAAGAAGAGAACAACGTAGTATTGCCGGGCTTTTTAATATTAAGAAAGAAAACCATAAAATTATGTCTGGTTGTACTTTTGGAATCTTGTGTTGGATTCAGCAGAGTTAAAGTTTAAAAAAAAAAGGCTAATCTGACAGCCACGGTTGTTTTTGGCACTTGACGGATGCTTTGTGACCTTAGGATGCGGATCTGCTCAGGCCAAGAGGAGTTCAACATTTCTGTTTCACTTTTGGTAATGAATCCATCTAACCTTGCTGTGATACATCAAAATTTAATAGGGCTGAACCCACATTATGATCTTCTCTCCTTTTCTTAGGCTTTTGAAGATCATGATCCTTTTTGAGAACCCTATATCATTAATTGTGAAAAAATAATTCTATGTAATGCTGAGGAAACTTTACGTATCGAAACCCGTACTTTTACTAATAAAAACAATCAAAAGTTCTTTTTCATGCAATACGACCAAATATATCTATAGACACAGACATTTAATGTACTTCTCTTCGATAGATATACAAAACTATTGGTATCATATGCAACGCATGATTGGATTCTTGCATCGTGTTCTTTCCCAATCTATTTTTGAGGCAAGGGATAGAAAAGTTGGGTGTTGCAGTACATGACAAGCCCGGGAAAGTGGCTGCTAATTTCGTGCCATTTTATTCAAAGTGGCTAAGCTGGCTCTGCCGACAAAAGCAAGAGAAGGTGAGAGAAGCTTCAGTTTCAGACCTTTTGATTTAGTAGTGGGCAAAGATTGAAGAAAGGCAAGTCCACAAAGACAGAGAGCTTTCGCTTTCGCCATCACTGAGGGCCGAAGGATACCAACTTTTGAGCTGGTCCTTGTGTATAGATCTCAATCCCCAGTTGCTAATTGACGGTGCACATGAATTGTGTTGCACCAATTTGAATTCTTTATTCAATTCCAAACTTCAACCCCACAATCTCTTCCTTTGCGTCCACACAATTTAGTTCACCCTCACTGCTTTGTGGTAAGATGCCCGAGAGTCAACGTGTCGATACACCTGAACACGCCATCCATTATCTCTTAGGCCATGAATTAGCATGATCAGAAGGCCCCCATGCCCTAATAGACTGTCAAGCATGACCATTGATGTTTGCGGCCAATCGCGGTGGTCAAATTGTAGGATCCACGACGGGGCCATCGTTGACATGTTGTAATCCCTACTGTAGATTACTTTTTTCTCGTGTCCTCATACCCCCATCAATTCCATTTTTCCCTTTAAGAATATCATTTAAAATGGAATACATGACAGATACCTAATTTCCTTTTTGTGAGCTTTGCTATGATCACAAAGCATAGCTTTCAAGAAGTGCTACCCCAGCTATATAACGGGCCTTCATATTGAAGAACCCTACAACATCTAGAGAAGTTCATAAACCCAATTGGCATGCCATATACATTATAAGAGAAAAAAAAAAAGGTTAAAAAGGCATTAACTGTGTCAGCAAATATATAAATCGAACTTTGACCTCAGTAAAACTATAGTAGTTCAATATTCAGCGCATGGAATCGTTCATATCAATCTGTCAATCAAAATCACATCATATCTCTCGTAAGAAAGAGGGCACATTCTATATAGATCATCACTATGGAAGAGGAAGGGTGGGGACTTTGCCAAGATCAAAAGAACATTTCTTTGGACGTTTGATCATCATTAACGTCGAACATTGTAAACATAACGCCAGAGTAGATATCATTAGACATAAATCCATCCGGCCTTGGAGTGAAACTCAGGAGCTAAAATACATGTAAATATAAGGTAATTGATTTGGTGGGAGAGAGAATGGCGCGCGCGGGAAAATGCGAAAGTCCACGTGTTCACATGCTTATGCAGTAAAGATGCAGTGCTGTGAATCATATCAAGGGATGACATGAAGTTAGGCATGCACGTGAGCGCTTGGTCCCCATAATCACATGCGAAACTCTCTCTCTCTCTCTTTCTCTCTCTATCTCACTATTGGGTTTATAGCTGGATCGCAACGCAGTGACACTGAATGACGCTGGAACTTACGTCCTTGTCAGTCGGACAGGCCTCCCGTGGTCGACAATCATCCCTCGCGCGACGTGGGGTTGCGTCGTTGTCGGCGTCGTTTGCTCTCCGTTTCCATGTCTATTTCCCTCCAATCGCGTGCGGGACAACTCGGTGGACGTCCACCCGTTCATCACGTCACGTCAGGCCGGTCCTCGTGCCTGTCGGTTAACTGCTTGATCGGCCCAACAAGGCTGGTGGATTGCTTCGAGCGCGTTTGGCAACACTTTTGCCAAAAGCCATTCGGGGCCTTGAAGGCCTTGTGCAAATGTAAATGGATTTTATCACCGTCGCATCAGAGACCGCTCGTCGTGTTGGGTAACTCATGATCAGCCCAAGAAGGCAGATGGGCTGCTCCGGGTGACACTTTTGCCAAAACCCTTTGGGGTTTTAAAATTTATTATAATGAGAACTTTGGGCAGATGCAACGTTTGGGTCAATGAAAGGTTTGAGGTACTTTGAAAAGTAATATTTTCGGAATGCTTGACCATAATTTTAATGAAAAAATTGTCATTTTGCCATATTAACCTCATTTATAACCATAATTCCATTGTTTGCCCCCTTTTAAATAAAACCATATCTATGATCCTTTTTTGGCTATCAACAACCTTCTCTCGCCTTTTCGCTCTCAACAAACTTCTCATTTAAGAGATCTTTGCCTTTTCTTCTTCTTTTTTTCGCACAAGACGCCGCTCGCCCTTTTTCCCTCACACTAACTATCGTTCCAAGTAAAAAAAAAAAAAAAAAACCCTCCTTCAATGAGTTTTTCCTCTTATTGTCAATGTTGGCTCCTCTGTTCATGTTAATTGGGATTCTAAGTTTGTCGATTGTTGCTGTTTGCATATCAATATTTTTTTTTTTTTTGCTGAACTTTAATTATTGTTGTTAAAATGTTGATCCAATTTCTAGAGTTTTCTAGTATAAGCACTTGTTAAATAAGTCTAAAGAAATCTTACCAAATATCTAATGTTTGGGTGGCAAGGAAGAGCTAGAGTCTACTAAATTTATGTAGAAAAATCCACAACAATTATCTTTGCAAATGGCAAAGATAGTTGAATAAACATACCATACACAGAGCTTTATGGTAGAGCTACAAAGGATAAGAAAGATTGAAAAAAAATCTAAGTTGGCAATGTGAGTCGGTGATGTAAGTCTATAAATAGGCTTGGGGTCATCCAAAATAGATACTTTAAAGAAACCAGCAAGACTCTCATTCCTTTGTTATTACCTAAGATAGTAAAAGTCTTTCCTTCTCTTGTCCTCTTGTGCTCCCTTGTCTAATAGGCCTCTCATATATACATCCTTGTTGTTCCCTAGCCATATTTCTCTCTCTCTCTCTCTCTCTCTCGCTCTCTCTCTCCCCCCCCCCACACACACAAAGTAAACACAAGCTTCCACAAATACCAACAATGGTATCAAAGTCATGTCTTCAGTTGGTATTAGACGTTTGTCCAAACCACCCATTCCTAAAACTACCCATCCCAATTTCCAACAACTAAACTATGGTCAATTCTACCTCATCCTCATTTCCTATTCCTATCTTTGATGGGAATAACTATGATTATTGGAGTATTAAAATGACGACCTTCTTAATGGCCCAAGACTTATGGGATATCATGGAAAAAGGTTACGAAGCTGCGCAAAAAGGTACAAGTGTTTTGAATGATCAACTACAAATCAACAACAAAAGGATGCAAGGGCACTTTTAGCAAGCACTCTCGGAAATGGTATTTCAAAGAATAATTGGAGCAAAGACTACAAAGAAGGCTTGGAAAATATTACAAGAAGAATTCCAAGGATAAAAAAAAAGGTACGTATTTTTCGGCTTCAAACTCCGAGATGAGATTTTGAGAATTCTAAAATGAAAAATTATGAGACCATCCCATAATATCGTGGAAAATTAAAAGTATTAGTTAATCAAATATGAGCCTATGGAGATGTAATCACTCACCAAAGGGTTATTGAAAAAATGTTGATGTCACTAACAAAAAAAAATAAAGAAAATACAATCAAATAGTCACAACTATAGAAGGAACTAAGAACTTGACAAACCTATCAATAAGTCAATTAATTGGCTCTCTAGAAGCACATAAGAAAAGACTAATGGCACAAGATTGAGATTCAGTTGAAAGTGCCTTTCAGTCTAAAATAAACATGTGGTCTCATCAATTTAAAAATGGTGGAAGGAGTTTTTGAACAAATAAAAGAGGAGGAGAAACTACACAAAAGGAAAAGTATCCATCGTGTGGTATTTGCAAGAAAACAAATCATTAGTGCCTCTTTTGTAAAAGATACAACCACGTAGAAAAAGATTGTCGCTTGAAAACAAATAATCAAGAAAACTATGTTGAAGAAAAAGAAAAGTGAAGATAATACATTCTACGGAGGCCAAGCGGCAAATGATAAGAAAAATTATACATGATACATTGGTAGTGGGTGTAACAATCATATAATGGGGGATGAATTTACATTCACTGATATTGATAGGTTGGTGAAATGCCAAGTAAAATTGGGCAATGATGCATTAGTGGATGTTAAAGGAAAAGGCACCCATGCCGTGAAAACAAATAAAAGCCCATGATATATTCATTATGTAAATCTAGTCTTAAGTCTTGCACAAAATCTCTTGAGTGTGGGCCAAATGATACAAAGTGGATATCCTCTATAATTTAGAGGCGATGCCCACATTATCTATGATAAATATAAAAATATTATTGCCTCTGTTAAGATGGAGAAGAAGAATTTTCCTATTCGATGGAAATATGTTAGAGATATAGTCATGAAAGCTCAACTTGATGATTCATGGTTGTGGCATTGAAGATTTGGCCACTTCAACTTTACTGGGCTAACAATTCTCCATAAGAAAAATATGATGAGAGATTTTCTAGGAAATCTTAGAGGTTTGTGATGGTTGCCTCCTTGGAAAACAACAAAGGCAGTCTTTCCCATCTATAGGTGCATGGAGAGCTAAGAAGCAATTAGAACTAGTTCATACGAATTTGTATGGTCCAATGAGTACCCCCATGCCCAGTCAGAATAAGTATTTCATCATATTCATTGACGACTATACAAGAATGACGTGGGTATACTTTCTTTGAGAAAGATCAGAGGTTTTCTCTATCTTCAAAAAATTTAATAACCACATTGAGAATCAAAGCGGCCGTAAAATCAAAGTTCTACGGAGTAATAGAGGCACATAATACAACTTAAGAGAGTTCAATAAATTCTATGAAGATGAAGGAGTTCATCATCAATTAACTGTTGGCTACGCACTAGAATAAAGTGGAGTAGCAGAAAGGAAGGATAGAACCATCATAAAGATGGCAAGGTCCATGCTAAAGGATAAAGGCCTTCCTAACACATTCTGGGCAGAAGTAGTCTACACGGTTGTATACATTTTAAATAGGTGTCCAACTAAAGCAGTCTAAAATAAAACTTTGGTTGAAGCTTGGAGCAAATGGAAGCCTTCTACGAAGCATCTCAAGATGTTCGGCTACATATGCTATGTCCATGTCCCTACTCAAAAAATGAGTAAGCTCAATGAAAAGACAAAATGGAATATTCCTCGGCTATAGTGACCAACCAAAAGACTATAGGGTTTACAATCTAAGAACTAAAAATCTCAAGATCAGTCAAGAGGTTGAGTTTGACGAGGATGCAGATTAGAATTGGGAGGACAAGAAGATCGAGCAGAAGTATGTTGCCTTGCTGGACACACCACTTGCTTAAGAGGAGTCAACAATACAAGAAGAAGGAGAAATGCTGGATTCCATCACTTACGACATAACTCTACCAACCTCTCCAAGAGTGATGCAAGAAGAATCTATACCAAAGTCTCCAATACTAAGGGTAAAAACCCTTAGATGAATTTGCAACACATGCAACTTTACTACTTCAAAACCAAAAAATTAAACAAGCATCCAAAGAAGAAGTTTGGGTAAAAGCCATGGAGGAAGAGATCAAGATGATTGAGAAAAATGAAACTTGGGAGATCGTTGATCGCCTTGAAAAGAAAGAGATCATTGGTGTCAAGTGGGTTTACAAGATAAAGCTCAACACAGATAGATAAATCCATAAGCACAAAGCAAGGCTTGTGGCAGGCAAAAGGCTACTTACAACAATCGGGTATCGACTATACTGAAACTTTCACTGCTATTGCTCACCTTCATACTATTCAGGCACTTATAGCCCTAGCAGCACAAAAAGAATGGAAGATCCATCAATTAGATGTGAAGTTAGCATTCATAAATGGATATATTAAAGAAGAAATAAATGTGGAGCAACCACAAGGCTTTATTTTCAAAGGACAAGAGGAACAAGTTCTCAAACTCAAGAAAGCCTCTATAGGTTAAAGCATGCACCATGAGCGTGGTATAGGAAAATAGATGAATACTTCATCAAACAAGGATGTAGGAGGAGTATGAGTGAGCCAATGCTTTACATCAAGACCCAATGTAGGTTTGACACTCATTCTCTCTATATGTAAATGATCTCATATATATAGAGAACAATGAAACAATGATCCAAGAATTCAAAGAAGAGATGACGAAGACATTTGAGATGATGGATTTAGGCTTAATGCATTACTTTCTCGACATCGAGATTTGCCAAAATGAAGGAGTCTTTATCTTGTTGAAGAAATATATAGAGAGCTATTGCAAAACAATTACAACACCGCTTGTGACAAATGAGAAGCTACTGAAGAAAGATGGAGAAGCAAAAGCCGACGCCTCCCTCTACAGAATTATTAAATATTTACCAAGAACTATAGACTATGACATTTGGTATTGACCAAGTGCAAATGCCAAACTTATTGGCTACATTAATAGTGACTAGGCAGAATCAGCTGATGACAAGAAGAGCACTGCTAGCTATACATTCACACTGGGTTATGGAATATTCTCATGGGCATAAAAAATAAGACTTAAGGACACAGTCTACTATAGAAGTTGAATATATCAAAGCCGTTATTACCACCGGTCAAGCACTATGGCTTCAAAGATTTCTAAACATTGGAGAGGCACAGACAAGTGTGACTCTGATACTTTGTGACAATAAGTCTGCGATTGCTATATCAAAGCATCTAGTCTTCCATGGAAGAACAAAATATATTGACATCAAATATCACTTCAAATGAGAGGTACAAAACAACGGAGAGATCGAGCTCAAATATTGCGAGATTGAGGATCAAATCGCTAACATATTTACTAAAGCACCACCACCAACCAAGTTTGGGACATTGTGGAATATGCGTTGAGTATTGTGAAATTGGATCAAGAAGGAGTGTTAAAATGTTGATCCAATTTCTAGAGTTTTGCTAGAAAAGTCTAGAGAAATCCTACAAAAAATCTACTACTTGGGCGGTAAGGAAGAGTTGGAGTCTACTAAATTTATGTAGAAAATCCATAACAATTATCTTTGCAAATGGCAAAGATAGTTGACTAGATAGACCATGCACAAAGCTTTATATTAAAGCTGGTAAAGATAAGAAAGACCGATTTTTTTTTTTTGACTAAATCTGTGATGTGAGTCAATGATGTATGGGGCATTTGGTTCAGCTTTCCTAAGGGGCTTTGAGCCCCTAAAGCCCTTTGGAAAAAATTTAAAGGTGTTTCGTTCAGCATTTGAAGGCTCCTTGGCAAAATGCTTATCTTTGAAATGCTGAAAGCCCAAAACAGGTGGGGACCTGCTTTGGGCATTTCAGCATTTTCGACATGCTGGTTAAGGGATTAATGAATTTTTGCTAATTATCTATTTTACCTTCAAAAAAGTCCAATTTTACCCAATACAAAATAAAACCCTAACTCTTTCAAGGCATTCCTCTGTTCTCACGCGACGCCGTCTTCCTCGTCTCTCTCTCTCCCTGCAACTCAACGGCTTTCTTCTTCGTCTCTCTCTCTCTCCCTGCAACTCGCACCACTCCATCACACGACAGCTCTCATCTTCGTCTCTCTCTCCCTACAACTCTCACCACTCCATCACACGACGAGAAAGCGAATCCAAGATCTAGATCTTCTACCCTCTTGACAAGCGAGCGAATCTGAGATCTGGATCTTCTACCCTTTTGACGAGCGAGTGAATCCGAGATCCGAGGTTGGTTTTGTTTCTCTTTGATCGTTTGCTTCTGTTTCAAGTTGGTTGGTGTTAATTCATCATTTGTTTGAATGGTCATTAGTCTGTTGTTATGTTCCACATGCCTTTGTTGCGGATTTGCTGTGAGATTTGTTATGTTCCGCGTGCCTTTCCTTCCAGACGGAGGGAGGGTGGGAGGAGGGCGTGACTTCTCGAAGTTAAAAAAAAAAAAAGTTAAGTCTTAACGGACTCTGCATCAGCCAACAAAGCTCCTCCTCTATTTTACCGCATCTCCCCCCACCAATTTTTCCGTCCCGGGCCTCCTCCATTGCCTCTTTCTTGAAAACCGACTTGGGTTTTAAGAAAATTGTCCTGGTCATGTGGCTGAGATTGAGAACCATGTGGTAGAGCTGACCCCACTCGATAATTTGCTTTGTTTCATTTCGTTCTCTATTTTTTGGACCGGGTTTGCTTTAAAGATTCATGCTCGGATATGGTGGAGAAGCTTTGTTAGTAATTTGAGTTGGAGCTTCAAGTTGTGGGATTTATGTTTTCTTGGCTTGTTGAGTATGAGGCAATTAGCATCAGTTTGAGCTTCGAGGTTCTTGCTTGAATTGGTAGCTTTCAGTTTTCTTGCTCGATGGATTGCTTCCTAGAAATTGGTTGCAACGTTTGTGTTAGGAAAGTGCTGGTTCGGATGGAGGGGGTTGATTCACAATCTACTACCATGTGATGTTGGCTCATGAGTTTATTTGGCCTTAATACTGTTTTGGAGTTTTTAAGGAAAGTTTTAATTCTTGATTCAACTGGACCATTAGATTTCATTTGAGGCGCAAGCCCAAGTGATTCAACCGATTCTAGTTTTCTTCTTCGAAGGGAAGGTTTTGGTCATTGGGTTTAAGAGTCCATGTCTTTTCTGAGTTCAACCTAGTGGGAGTAGCTGTAGAAGCAGTAAAATTTAAAACGGTTACTTCGGAGATAGCATAAGTAGCTAGTGAAGTGATTGGGTTCAGCTGAAGTTTTTTCTAATGTGCATGCTAAATGGTTTGATGATAGTCAGAAGGTGGATGTTGTAAAATATATGTTATTGGGAGGGATGATATGGCAGTGATTTGTCTTTTGTTTATGCTTTGCTTCAATGGGTTTATTTTTTGTTTTTAAGTAAGAGTCCCTTCTATGTGCACATTTCCTTTAGTTCACCTGCTCTAAGTTGTCATTGGATTGAGATAGTTGCCCTATAACATTTAATGTTCAATAGGTAAAATTATTATATTCTTCTAAGAATATATATCTCAACATTCCATTGTTAGATTAATTGAACTTGCTTCTTTTTGCCTTTCTTGTTCATGCGGTGCAAAGTCATACAATGAATTTGACGGACCAAATGTGTGCTTGTTGGGGTTTTATAGAGGATCAAATGATTCGATCTTACCCTTAACTCTCCACAGTTTTAGATGGAAATATGTGTTGCTAGGAACTGGAGAAAATAATAACAGTGCGTAGAAGTGAAAATCGATAAACCATGAGCTATATGACCTCCTAACATTGTAGGGACTGCACTTTGCACATTTTTAAATCAAGAATGGGAACCTTTCAAGTTTCTGTCTTTCTTTTTTCATGCATGACTAGTACTTATGGCTTTTGAAATTGATTGTCCTACTATTGTAATAATTTAACATCACTTTTCTTCCATCCTGTTCTCTTGCTACGTTAATTGTATTTATTATTTCTTGTAATTTGGTTACTCCAATGTCCTGCACTCCCAACTTTTATGTTTTTTTTCTCTGCTCTTCTGCACTTTACTATTGAAGCAGCTACAAGCATAAGAGTGATTATAAGCTGATCTTAACTTTTTCGAGGTTCTTCGTTGTGGCTGTTGATGCCTTATATATAAACTATAGTTTGTAAGATAAAGTAGAATAAACTTTTGCATACTGTATAGGGGTCTTCATATTTGTCTTTGTGATAATATATCGAATGACCAAGCAAGATGGACAAACAAATGGGTTACTTAAATGGAGAATCTATGTTGCGCGATTCTAGTTATTAAGAAATACTCATCATTGCCAAGGTGGCATGAGTTTACCTTTTTAAGGATGAGCCATGTTCATCATGTAATCGTCTCATGCTTTTTGCACAATGATGAATATGTTTGTTTGCACATTCACTGTTGTTCTAGGTTTTGGATGACCTAGTATAATCAATGATTTTTTTATGCAAGTATAATGTTTTTGTGTATCCTTATTTTTTCTCAAAGTTAGTTTTCTTTTCTTTAAATGAATATATTCTAGTTTTTTAATAAGAGAGAGCTTGAGTGGTTGATTTTGTTTGTTCGTGTCTCTTAAATTTATTAATGTCACTTTACTAATAGATGAGTTTATCAAATGAAAAGACATTTTGGAGCTCGGAAGATGTAAAAATCTTTTGTAATTTTTTTTTGTAAGTAAATCTTTTGTAATTTGTGCATCAAACAAATTGAAAAAGACAATCATCTTGCAAACAACAAAAAAGATGAATGGACAATCATAATTAGTAAGTTTGAGGAGCTAACGGTCAAAAAGTATGATAAACAAAAAATAAAGACTAAGTGAGATAACCTCAGGGAAGAATGGAAAAGATGGAGGTCATTGCTTTACAAAAAAGCTGGATTATGATGGGATTCAAGGAAAAAAAACCATTGATGCGAGTGACAAATAGTGGGAGCGTAAAATTCAGGTATTTCTTACTTATTTTTTTACTTTCATGTTAAGCTCACCTTTAATGATATAACTTATGCAAATGCTTCATTATAACAAGCTAATCCAAAGTTTAAGGCTTTTAGGATAAAAGGCATACATCCTGATCTTGAAGTAAAGTTAAATATGATGTTCAGAGATACAGTTGCTACTGGAGGAATCACATGGAATCCTGGACAAGGTTTATGTGTAGATAATGATGTGGAGACCACACAACCCGGTATCAATGATGTTGTAGGGTCTATTGATGAAAACTTGGAAGATCATGTGGATGAACCAACTGTAACTCAAAAGAGCCACACAGACTTCAAAAATGCAAACTCGAGAAAAGAAAGATAAGAAATTGAGCACAAGAGAGGAGCTCGGAACACAAATTAACAGGCTGCTTACAGTTGTTGAGAGTAGGAGTACTACCAGTGCTGCATCTAACGCAACCAGTTTAGTCAGTCCTTATGAGGACCTCATAGAGATATTGGATTTCATACATGAGATTGTGAAAGACAAAGACTTGTACTTTTTTTCAATTTCTCATTTAAAGAAAAAGATAGACAATAGGTAAGTTTTCATGAGCTTAAAGGATGATGCAAAGAAAGTAAAGTATCTCAAATATGAGATGAGAAAAGAATCAAGTTTTCGTAGATAGGAGGATGTTAGCATATTATTGTTTTAATGTTTGAAGTTTAGTCATTTCACTTTGTTTCTATATATGGATCTTTATTTGCAGCATTTGTGAACCTAATTTCAATTAATGTTTGATGTTAGAATTGTTTTCATTTGGTGTTCTCTTAATGTGATAGTTTGCATATATGCGATGGTTAACATATTGTTTCTCTTTATATTTTGTTACTTGAAGTAGTTATGAATGATTTATGCGATGATTAATACATTGTTTCTCTTTATATTTTGTTACTTGAAGTAGTTATGGATGATTCACATATAAGGGAAAATCATGAGTAAGAGGAAAATGAATTATGAGATTTTATCTCAGTCACTCAAGGTGCAATTCTTTATTAAGCGACCAACATTTGCAAACAACCTTGCATGACCTCAACATATACAGGTTATGTATAGTTAAAAGAGTTTATTGGTGAAGATGCTAATCCGATAAAGTGTTATAATATGTTTAGAATGCATAAGATTGTATTTAACAATTTAACGCATGATTTAGTAACACGTTATGGCCTTCAAGGATCTAGGAATACTGATGTTAGAGAAATGGTTAGTATATTTCTTCATATTCTAGGACATAGTATAGGTAATAGATTAGCACAAGAGTGTTTTCAACGCTCCGGGGAAATCATAAGTTGGCACTTCAACTTAATTTTAGATAAAGTATGTGATATAGGAAAAGATTTGATCCAACCAACTGATCCATAATATATAAAAGTTCTAGAGAAGATCAAAAAAGATCGGCGATTTTATCCATATTTTAAGGATTGCATTGGAGCTATTGACGGCACACATATTCCAGTGATTGTACCTAAGTATGATCAAATTTGTTTTATTGGTCGAAAAGAAACAACAACTCAAAATGTGTTACCCATAAGTAATTTTAATATGGAATTTGTCTATGTTTAGGCCGATTGGGAGGGACAAGCTCATGATACCCATATCTTTTATGAAACTATTGGAAGACGTGACGCACATTTTCCCCATCCTCCTCCAGGTATGTTAGTCAATGGTTTAGATATATCCATATATCTAATTGGCATATGTTGATTAAATTTACAATATATTTATGTAGGTAAATATTACTTAGTAGATGTTGAATATCCAAATCCTACTAGTTATTTGAGGCCATATAAAAAAGTTAGATATCATTTGCCAGAGTTTTAAGAAGGTCCTTCACCTACGGGATATTGAGAAGTGTTCAACCGTGTCCATTCCTTGCTATGCTCGACAATTGAGCGAGCCTTTGGTCTATTAAAACAGAAGTTGAGGATTTTAACTCATATGCCAAGTTATCCAAATGAAAAGCAAGTACAAATTGTGGTAGCGGCAATGATTTTTTTTTTTTTTTTGGTGACCTAGGAAACCTCCGATCGCCGCTTCGCGGTGGAGAGTAAACCCTGGGGAGACACGTGGGAAACCACCACCCACGTGCCCCGGGTAAGGCGCGGCTAGCACTGAAGCAACGACGACGCCATGGATTGAACTCGGGACCTCTCGTGAAAAGTTCCCTTACTCAACCACCTACGCCACCACCTGATTTTGCATAATTATATATGGAGAAATAACGTGACTGATACGGATTTTGAACAAGTAGAATTGAATCTCGATTATGAATATTTAGTTGACCATGATGATGCAAATAAAATGGTGGGTGCTTCAAATTCATATGCATCTCTAGACATGACACGTTTATGTGATGGAATAGCCATAAGTTTACAAAGTTATAATACTAAGTATAACATATTTCTTTTTTCCGAACATATATGACCATGTTTACTATCATGAAATGACTATTTCTAGTCAAATTTGTATGAGATGAATTTGGTTTTATTTTTCTTAATTATGACATCCCTTTTTATATGCGGTGCTTACTCAAAACAATTAGCATCTACAATTGGTCACTTCACCATTCATCGAATAAGTTCACTTTTTTTTTTATATCATTTTTATCTTTTGACAATCAATAGCCCAACTTTTTATCAATACATTAGAATGATCATTAATTAACGAAGATGATATATTCAAAGTTGAGCTTTATATTTTAATCAACAATCACTACAATAATTTAAAAAATATATATTCAAAGTTGAAAACAAACCTAAAAAAAACACTAGGCTAAAAGTTGAGCTTTATATTTTAATCTATAATCAAATTCTTTTAATATAATTTTAAAATAAATTTACTAATATGTATATTTTACATTACTCTCAACATAAAAATGTAAAATGTTATATACTCATTGTTTCTTTTTTGCAATTTTAAAAATACTAAAACTAAAAAACTTAATTTGGTCACATCAAATGACTTTTCAAATACATATTTACCAAACAGTCTTGTATTTCCCTAAAACACTTAGTCTAGCATTTCGGAAAACCCATTTACTTCAAAGGTATTTGCATTCTCCCAATGGTATTTTCCTAAAGTTGAATCAAGGGCCCGAAGCCTATATATAGGCTTGGGGTCGTCCAAAATGGATACTTTGAAAAACAAGCAAAACTCTCCTTCCTTTGTATTAGATAAGATAATAAAAGCCTTTCTTTATCTTGCCCCCTTGTGCTCCCTTGCCTTAATAATCCTCTCATATATACATCCTTGTTTCTACCTAGTCATATTTCTCATTCACACCCCCACCCCACCCCACCCCACCCCCAAAACACATGCTAACGCAAATTTCAACAGTCTCCTTGACTTTAATTAGCGAGAGAATACAAGTAACCGTTGACTCTTTCAACTTGATTAGGCCTAGAACCATAAAAGAGACAACACCAGTGAAGATCAAGAGGTTCGAATGCCTCAACTTGGGGGCGTCTAGGGCTTTTTGTCTCAATGGTTAAATTGAGTCCAAGTGATTTGTTCATCGGTTTTGCTACAGCTTGTACCAGGACATATACGATCATGTTTATTATAATAAAAATTTTCTTACCTTTACCCCCAAAAAAAAAAAAAAAAATTACTTGGAGGTCCATAAGGCCCAAGGGGGCAGAGAGCGCCATTGATGGGCTCCAATTAAGAACTCATTCCACTGCGGGCCATGGAGGAATAGCCCATCATCCGCCTTCCCCCGCAAACCAGGCGGGAACCGGAGCGGAGCGAGTCGTCTCCTCCAATTTCTCTCAGTTTCTCCCTTTCCCCTCATCTCAGCACAGCTCTTGGCAGAGGGTCTTTCATTTTTTTGGGAGGAATTCAGCTTCTTCCCTCTTTCTTCGTCCTCAAGATGGGTATCAAGGTGGCTCTTTTGCTCTTTCGATCTCTTCCTTTCTAGAATTTTTCCTTTTCTGGGGTTACCCATTTGGGAGATTCGTCATGTTTTGTAGGGTTTAACGAAGCTGCTCGCTGACAACGCCCCCAAGGCAATGAAGGAGCAGAAGTTCGAGAGCTACTTCGGCCGCAAGATCGCCATCGACGCCAGCATGAGCATCTACCAGTTCCTTGTTCGTCTCTCCCTCGTTCTCTCTCTCTCTCGCTCACTCTATTCCACTGATGTCTGTCTTCTGATGTTGCTTTGAGCACGGGTGTGTGATTTAAGTTGTGGGTTTTGTTCGGTTGCAGATTGTCGTGGGTCGGAGTGGTACTGAGATGCTCACGAATGAGGCTGGGGAAGTCACGAGGTAATGCTATCGATTTCCTGAGGAAAGTTTTGTTCTCTTTTTTGAGAAATTCCAGTTTGTTTGGTTGGCCATTTTGATTTTGTAACCTTTCGATTGTATTTTCCCTCTTTCGGTTGCTGATACCCGTGTCGCATTTTGTGCTTTTGATGGTTATAGCCACTTGCAAGGCATGTTCAATAGGACAATTAGGCTCTTGGAAGCTGGAATAAAGCCAGCGTAAATTCTTCTTACTCTGTGCGTTTATATGGTTTGGTCTAGGAGTTCAATTTGTTTTTTATGTTAATTGCTGAAGTTGGTTCTATTGTGATCTGTCTAATTATGGAAATCAGCTATGTTTTCGATGGGCAACCTCCGGACCTGAAGAAGCAAGAGCTTGCAAAACGGTATCAGCGCCCATAGGCTGCAATCTTTTGATTTCTGTTAAGATTGACACGATTGTGTCGACAATAGTTTTCTTTTACTTTTGGGTATTGATGATTTCAATCGAAACCCATGGTGCAGCTATTCAAAGAGGGCAGATGCCACAGAGGACTTGGAAGAAATCAAGGAGGCACGTCTTTTCTCTTTTGAAGTCTCATTTAGTCCTGTTTATTTTCATTCTTTCAATCTTCTTTTTTTGGTAATGTAGCTCAAGTG
Organism: Eucalyptus grandis; assembly: GCF_016545825.1. Lineage (NCBI taxonomy): Eukaryota > Viridiplantae > Streptophyta > Magnoliopsida > Myrtales > Myrtaceae > Eucalyptus > Eucalyptus grandis. Next base: position 21,371,994 of record NC_052619.1, on the reverse strand, counting down.
GCTTGGCACATGATTTTCTTTTATTTGCAGATTGGAAGTAAAGAAGACATTGAGAAATTCAGTAAGCGTACAGTGAAGGTGGGTTAGTGGCGTGCATTTCTTTCCTTATGTTTATCAAGTTTTTGAATCTAAGTCCACAAATAGTCTGTTGGACTACTCATTTCATATCTCCCCCAGAAATAGTGGAACTCTACTGGACTAGAAAATAAATAATTTTGTGGGAATGTCATGTGTTGAATAATTTCTTATGTATGTCCTGCAGGTTACAAGGCAGCACAACGATGATTGCAAAAGACTCTTAAGACTCATGGGAGTCCCAGTTATTGAGGTGCCATTTTTTTGGTAGTTGACAAGTAAATAATTCCATCTCCAAACAGCAAACAGTATGAACTATTAAACCTGTTGTAACAGCTCTTCTTGTACACTAGGCTCCTTCTGAAGCAGAGGCAGAGTGTGCTACCCTTTGCAAATCAGGAAAGGCATGTATTTTTACGTGATTATATTGGACCTGGTTCCTGTTGTATTTGTGATGTTGACTACCATTTTGCTGCATGAAGTCTTATCTGCCTTTGCTTTTGTTCTGTACCTCATATATTAGGAGCTCTTGTTGATGAGTTTCAGGTGTATGCTGTGGCTTCTGAAGACATGGACTCCCTCACTTTTGGAGCTCCTAGATTTCTCCGTCACTTGATGGATCCCAGTTCGAGAAAAATTCCAGTCATGGAATTTGAAATTGCAAAGGTAGTAGAACATCTACCTTAAAGTTGATATCTAATTTTTTGTGTGTAAAAGAGCATAGTGATATCTATCTCTCTCTCTTTTTATTTTTTTGTCTTTAAAAGTGTATCATTAAGAGGCACCAAGGCAATGCCAACCCATGTATAAATCATGTACAAGTTGATATCTATTATTCCTTTTGCCATTTCATGGGGAATTGTTTTCTTCCTATATAGATTTTGGAGGAGCTAAATCTGAACATGGATCAATTCATTGACGTGTGCATCCTATCTGGATGTGATTATTGTGAAAGTATACGAGGTATAATTGATTTTGGACTAAGTTTTCCCTTTCCATTCTTCTACTTGGATTGAGTAATTTAGGTTTTTGTATGATGATAAATCTATATCACAGGTATTGGTGGTCTGACTGCTTTGAAGCTCATCCGTCAACATGGCTCAATAGAAAATATACTGGAGAACATAAACAAAGAAAAGTGCGTTGCTTTTTCATGTTTCACGTTTATGTTTCTAATTGAGCTTATATTGATGAGATTCTTGATGACAAGTTTATTTTGATCTTCTTTAGTGGCCATGCTTTGTCCAATGAGCCCATGTTTGTTTGTTGTGGACATGCACTTTCTTGCTAGTGACATTGCTCAGATTGCATCATGCAAACCCTCACAACTTTTTAAGCACTTAGAGTTGTTTTGCTCTCATAAGGATGCACTCATGTATTCTTCCTTGTTTCTGATAAGTTTTGTTTTATTTTCGGTCTTTGTGACTTAGGTATCAAATTCCAGATGACTGGCCATATAAAGAAGCTCGGAAACTTTTTAAAGAGCCCTTGGTCTTTATGGAAAATGAGGAACCTGAACTCAAGTGGAATGCTCCTGATGAGGAGGTGAATGATCTCCTAAGCTTGTAACACTGTTCTCACGCACGCATGTTTTCTAAGGATTTTTTTTAAAAATGATTTAGGGGCTAATTATTTTTTTGGTGAACGAGAATGGATTCAACAGCGACAGGGTAACAAAGGTATGATCGTGAAGCTTTTCAGTAGTCACCTTTTCTTCATGCACGGAATAAAAAATGACACGTTATTCATGTTGACTTCATTGATTGAGCTAGGCCATAGAGAAGATTAAGGCCGCCAAGAACAAGTCATCACAAGGACGGTAAGTGATGCTTAAATGATTGATATTTTGGTAAATGTGCTTCTCATTGTAAGCCTAAGATGATGTTGTCTTGTACAGTTTAGAATCCTTTTTCAAGCCAGCTGTCAATGCATCTGCACCAATTAAAAGGAAGGTATTGTTCTTTCTCAATGCATTTTAACCCTCGACCTGAACCTGGTTATTTTCTTTTTTTAGTTCTCTCCTATTGTGTATATGGAAGGGCTTTCTAATATAATTGGATAGCACCATGTATAATTTGTCTATGCTGAGAAAGTAGATTTAAAAGCTGTGTGTGTGATTTTCTTGTTTTGGGTAAATATGTTATTATTTTCAGCACGTAGAGGTGACTGTATGCAGCCTATTGAGCATCATTGCTACCTTCATCTTACTCTTGCTTTATTTGTGGGAAACTAACTCAAAGTTCAGAAATACAAGCTTCATTGAATGGCTACATGTGTTTGGAGAATAAAGAGGGAGTATCATTTCCAAGATATAGATATTATCTTTCCTCTGCTTGAAAATGAGTGGGAACATGTATAGTGGAGGACTATGTTTCCGCAACATCCCTTGCAATGTTGTACTCGATTTTGTTAGCTCTTACATGCTGGAAAACTCTTGATGTGGTACAGGAAACGCCTGTGGCTGTAAAAGGTGGTGCCAAAAAGACTAAAACTGCCGGTGGTAAGAAGAAAAAATAGACAGCTCAGCTTTCCTACTTTCGCAGACTAACAAACTAACAAGGTGACTTCCTTTATCCCGATATTGTTACTACTAACTAAGGCAGATATCAATAACTAAATCACTTATCACTGTGAACTTGTCTGCTTCCTGCAGGTTGCTTGAGGATGTTGTTCAACGCTCTGGTTTGGCATGCCTTTCTGTGCTATGCAAGAACCACAAGTGTGTAACTTTTTAGGTGGAAGTGGGTTTTTGCATCCTGCAAAATCTAATCTGCTTGCCAAATCTATGTACTGTGTTTTGTTTCAGTGAGAATTCTTATTCCTAAAGTTTTGTGCACAATAGTTCAGTTTGTCTTGATATATGCAGCAGCGTCTTCAGTAGACATGTCAATGATTAAGCTCATGTCCTATGGTGAAGAAAAGATGGATAAGTTGGTGATCAAACGGTGCAAATGCAAATGAAGTGGGTGTCTGTCTAGTTAGGTCATGTTGTTAACTCCTCTGGGGATTTTACTTAAATGGCTCAAAGAGATTTTTAAGCACCATCCTAACTGAAGAAGTATCTAAGTTTATATCAACTTGATCATGTCCTTGTCCTGGACCTAATTAATTAGGTAAAGTTGGTTTGCGGGGCTCATAAATTTTATGAGCAGGTATGCAAAAGTCCCCTTGCGGATAAAAAATAATGAACTTCTGGTAGAGCAAAAGATTCTGTTACTCATGCTGATCCCAGTGTTTACATGAGGGTTGGAGATCTTTTATGCTTGATTTTAGATGGAGATAATGCCTTCCGCAGTCATTGCTAGACTGTTGGGTTGGTACATCTTTGGTTTCTGTACTATAATTATGTACTCAAAATGTCGGGAGCATTCGATTCCAAACAAGTATTCTGGTCTTCATCTTCATCGACAATGGATGAAGTCCGATGTCAGTTTCATTTAATGAAAGTTTGATCAATTTCAGTGGATTTCAAACATAGAACAAGAAGGTGAGAACTTAAAGCAATCGCTAAACTTGTTTTCTTGCACTTTTTCTCGTGACGTATTCATGGCAAGAGTCTACTGATGCCAGCGAACATCTGATAAGCGCGACAACGATAGAAAAAATGGACAAAACCAGTCATGCCACATCGATAAGTCAATGACAGCTGCGCCATATGACGAATTTGGCTGGCTAGCAGACATTTTGGAAAGACGATAAACATTTGCCAAGGGACGATGATCCCTTTATTTGTCCCGTCGCCAGAAATTGACAGAAGTAAGAGTAAAAAAACGTGATTTTGGCAAAGGTTAAACAACACCCGAGTCGTCGTTCATAGGATGGGGCAGGAGTTCCTATCGTAATCGCAAGGGCGAGGAGGACAAGGTTGGCACGGCGGAGGGCACGGCGGAGGGCACGGTCGAGGGCACAGCACACACCGTGAGCACTGGCAACAAGGAGGGCATGGCACGCACTTCGGGCACTTGCATGAAGAAGGGCATTCGGGCGGCTTGCATTTAGGCGATTCGGGCTTTTTAGGTTCCGGAGGCTTTTCTGGTCCGACCGAGTCAATTTCCGCGCATATCCCGCACTTCTTTCTCAGAGCCTTGATCACGCACACCGGATCCACGTCTCCTATGATAGTTAACGTTCCCTTCTCGATGTCTATCTTCATTTCGTTGATACCTGCATATTTGCGTCACAAACCTTGAATCCATGTGCACGTCCTCTTCAATACCAAGTTATCAATTCGGTCAAGGACAATAGAAAGAAATTACAAACACGTTTCGCTCGCAACTACATGTATTCTCATCCACACAGGTTTGGCGAGGTGAGGGTAGGGAGATCGTACCTTTGAGTTTGGCGACTAATTTCATTATATCCTTCTTGTCTTTCCCGCAACCTATGGTAACCTTTATCACGATTTTCTGCAATCCAGACGTGGCAAGACAGAGAATATCAGAAGATAGAAACCTCATCAATGGTTATGAAGATTAATAGGGAGAAGATGCAAATGTATGTAGCTCTCTTTCATGGAGAAGGGCATGATTTGATTACCTTGGCCATGGATGCAGCAGAGGGTGGACAAAGGGAAGATGATCAGTTTCCCCAATATGCTAAACCAAAAGGCCCTATTTATATGCTTTCCAGGACCTGCATAATTTCATAATTAAGAAGTGAGGAACAGACAGTGTTAGGACTCCGTCTAGGACTTTGGATGGGCCATACGCATTATATTATATTATGCAAGAGGAAGGCTGTTAACTTTTGCACTGAAACAACAAGTTTCCAGGAGAGGTTTAGGAAGTTCTTTCTTTCACCCATTTTTTGGTTTGTTTGAAGGATGGCGCCGACCGAATTTCTCGAGCGAGTGAAGTGTTTTTCATGGGTAAGTCGACGTATAGATTCAGTGGACGACTCAATCAAGCCAATCACATTGCATATCACGTTTAGGGTCTGCATTGTGGGTCTCAGATGATTTATGAAATGTTTGCAATTGGTTTAGTTCTATCAACTTAAGGCAAGACTCGGATCACCCGTTCATGTGGTCATGCATGATTGAAGTGCGTCTAGTTAGATATGCATGTTGGTATATTCACATACACATGTACTAATCTAAGGTCATTCCTCACTGGCAGTGGCGCACGCAAAAAACCTAGCTCCGATGAGGCGGGACCAAAATTTTTACGACTTATGGCTCGGGAAGGCGTTTGGGGGACAAACCATAGAAATTCTTTGTGTGAAAATCTCATAGACGATAACATATATCATGAAAAACTGCGTCAAGTATCAAATGATCGAGAGGGTGATGACCCCCATCTGCTCACCCATCGGTCCATCATTGCCCTCTCGAACTTATGTACACGCTTATAAGATTCTATCTCAAGTTTAGAAAGAATAGATTTCTTACTAGATTTCTCTATTATGACTCACTTTGACCTTTAGTTGGCATATTAACGCTTTGCTTGGGCTTCCCTCGACGACATTACACCACCCGAGGAGAGATGTATGTCCATTTGCGGGCCCAATGTTCAACATGTGGTCCACCAAAACTTAATTGGCACATGGATCGACCAACGTCAGGGAACAACTAAATCGATAATCATTGTTAAGATTGGTACTCATAGTACATAACAAATTGTTAATTTCACTAATGAGTTGTCCCCCCCTAATCATTAGGGGGGGACAACAGCATTTGTATATAAAGATAAAAATAAAGAATATGAACAAGCTCCAACGACGTCGTTTATTTACACATGTTATAGGCTACAGGAGAATAAACCAAGGAACAAAATCTCATAGCATAAATCCCAAATCTGGGACCAAGTAAAGAGGGACGTAAAGCCATTCCCTTTTCGATCAAACGATGGACTCCCGAGAATCAAATAGATCGCCAAGCGTTCATCAAATGATGGAGCAGGTGTTGACCTCGTATCCACAACAGCTAGAATAAGGGTAGGGGCGGCACAGAGGGCACAGCGGGAGCAGGCACGGCGGGAGCCAGCACGGCGACTGGCATTTAGGCTTAGGCTTTTCCGGCAACTTTGGTGGTCCGACAGTGTCGATCTGCACACACCTCCCGCATTTCTTTATCAGGCATGTAATGATGCACACCGGGTCGGTGTCGCCTATCAGAGTTAGCATCCCCTTTGCAACATCCATTGATAGTTCATTGATACCTACGCAGTCATATCAATTTGGGATAACTGTATTAGAAGTCCTAAAACTTATCATAAAAATGCAATTGAATCTTAAAACTTTCAAAAAGTGCAATTAAGTCCTAAAACTTTCAAAATGTTCAATAAAGTCTTAAAACTTGTCTCAAAAGTGTAATCAAGTCTTAAAACTTTCAAAAAAATGCAATAAACGGAATGACTTAAATTGAACCACTTTGATAAGTTTTAGGACTTGATTGCTCTTCTTAAAAGTTTTAGGATTTAATTATATTTTGTGACAAATTTTAAAACTTAATTGCACTTTTTAAAATTTTAGAATTTAATTGCATTTTCATAACAAATTTTAGGATTTCTAATGCACCTATCCTTATCAATTTTTTTCCCGTGTGTGATGCAACTGACATCTGTGGTTAATTAGTATGTGAATGTCGTACTTGTTTCGAGCTTTTCGACTATGATTCGCCGGGATGAGCAAGACCTCGTACCTTCGAGGTTGGCGACCACTTTCAGTACTCCTCACTTCTCCTTCTCGCCATGAATGCTTACCTTTATCACGGTCTTCTGTGCAATCACGACGTGGCGCGGCAACAAAAGAGACGGCGAAAGTTCATCAACGTTTGGGAGGTCGATTTGGTTTTGAGAAAGAGCAACATGCATGCGGAATTACCTTTTCCATGGATGGTCAGAGGGCGGCGCAATGAATTTCATCAGCTTCCTCGGTTTTTGTGGGGACAGACGACGCTATTTGTAAGAACGCTTGCGTGGTGCTCTAACCAACAAGTGAATAAGACAAGTTTGGGAGGGATTTGTTTAAGGATGAGCTTATCATATGTATATAAATGCAAGTGGAATGGCTTCGCTAGAAGAGTCGCCAAGGTCAATACAATGGCTCTGGCCTTTTTATAGATCTGAACGAAGCTTCGTTTGGTGGCAAAGTTCCCTTCTCCCTCGACGTAGCAACGTCGTCAGCCTGGAACCGGGGCAATGCCCATCTATCGACAGAAGGTTAAAATTGGACCGATAGATCTTTCGAACGTATTTGAGTCTAGCCTCGTGAAGAATTTCTTGGTGAGGTCGGGTGCAAACCCGACTCTACCGTATTCCGGACACCACGTGAGGTTTGCGCGCCCATTTCTCAACGTTTGATAGGGGCGTTTTTGGTCCCAAAAATCAGCTTCCCCCAATTGAAACCAGCCAAAAGAGAAGAAGAAGAGAACTAGGGTTTGCAATTAGGGTTTCAGAGTAGGGAAAAGTTCAGTTTGAAGGCATAGAGGACGACTGCAACGGTGGGAGGAGGGATCATTGAAGATATCATGGACTGGGGCGAACTCAAGGAGCCAATTTCTTGCATAAGTATGGGATAAGTCAAATTTGTGTTCATTTTGGAAATTAGGGTTTGAATTACGAGTAAACGAATCCAAATTCTGTATAGGTTTCACCTGAAACTTATCATGTTACAGGTTTTGAGATCGGTTCCAGGTTTTATTTAGGTTCCGCTTGTATTATTAGTTAAATGATTGCAATAGTTCATCGCTTTTAATGACCACAACTTGTTTTTACAATCTACTGACCACAACTTATATATAGACACACGAAGAATATGGAACATTAATAAAGTAAAAATCTTAATCATAAGATAAAGATTATGAAATATTAACAAAATAAAAATCTTAATCATACGAGTGATTCCAAATTATACACTCATCATCAGACGTCATGGAGGATCACACAAAGACATAGATTAAAGAAAATATAAAAACTTACCCGTTGAAACAAGTTTATCAATTTTTGGAGTCTAGAACTATTGGGATATAATATACGGAAACGGCGGGATCTTACAATTTACGTCAACGCGAAATCACCAGAGAAATAAATGACGAGAAAAATAAGGACATCAGAAATTTTTGTGGTTCGGTCCGAGTATTGGTACCTACATTCACGGGGAGAGCCAGCAGCAAATAATCCACTATAATCGGATGATCAGAATTTACAATCGTTCAATCGCTCGAGTGTTTCCCACACCTAGATTTAATCCAAAACCAAAGTGTTTATAAATAAACAACTCTAAAAATATAAACTCACGGCACAAAATTAACTCTCTACGTATGTATAGCTTCGCGAGGTTTCAAGATCTTGCAGCTCTTCTTCGAGGGGCGTGGACGCCTTCTCACGTACGTAGGGCTTCGACGGCAATTTTCAGAAGAGGGAACGAAAACCTGCAAATTATGCTTTTATACGTGAGTGTGGGGGTGTGCCCAAGGTCAAAGGTTTGACCTTGGGCCCCACCATTTTCCGTTCACGTGCGGAGTCTTCACGCCAAAAGGAATTCGGCGAGCTTCACGCGTGGACTTCTTCCTTACGCCAAAGGGCCCACCACGATTTGTTTTATTTCATCTTCCATCTTTAGATTCCGCGGCAAAGAGGAAACTTTCCTCGTCTTTATATTTTATTTTATATTTCCTTTTTTTCAACAAAAACTCGAGACATAATTTAATAAGAATCTATCTTGTATACCTTGAAATTTATAATCGAATTGGTTCTCATTGGACAAGTTCTTTGGCTTCAAATTTTACCTTGGAACCATACTCATCTCTAATTTAAATCGAGAGATTTTATAAATTAGTTCCGGCACATATTCGATATGAATTCCCACAAAATTAGATAAATAAAAGCAAGTTCACAGGAAAAACAAAACTATCGTCGCATAGAAATTGCATGAAGTCAGATTCATTGTTCTCTTGCTTCATCGGATGTGAGCTTGCCAGTGATTCCACCGAAACCTAGGTGGCCGCTCCGTGCTCGATTCCAGTCTGCGTGGAGATCTTGAAAATTGTTTGAATTAAAGTAGACACGATGAGCAATTTCCTGGAACTTGCGTTCGCCGTTTGGTATGGAAAGAGACTATTGGCATTTGTCAAATCCAGAGGGCCACACTGCTGGTACTGATTCTTTTCTCTTTGTTTATCGTACCTCGTTCATTCAATTCTCAAATTGAAGCGGATGAGCCCTAGGGTCAACCTATTGTGGGGTTTGTTCCTTGTTTAAAATATAAGAATCATCTAATAATTGTCTACCGAGATCCTAAGTACATTGCCGACCGCATCACATTGTTTATATTAGTTAATATGTTCAGTTGACGGATGATTCATCGGCTTAATTTTTGCGTGAAGTTGAGTCTGATTACTTTGAGGCACGAGACAAGTTGAATGGGACCGACCATCCTCTGGATAATTAGTGTTGTAACAGGTTAGAGATCAAGTAGTGATGGGTTACATGCGACAAAATGAATGTGGTAATTTTTAAGCATCCATTCTTCTCGTTCATGACAGAGGGGGCTTTATCCGAATGGTGCTTATTTGGAGGAGCGGCTCGGGATATTCATCTTCTCCGACACTCGCAAGCTCTGCTGTTTTTCCCACCTTTCTAAGTTCTTCGATGGCCGAACTGAGGTCGACGTCTGGCAGCCAGCATGGTGATGAATATTGCATGAATGAAAATGGAAGAAGAGCGATGAGAACATACACTCATGCACATGGACACGCAGACAGACAAGCGCACACGTGAGTGCTGCGTACACAATCCTATTCATGTGCAGATGCGGGCATGCATGTAAGCTGTCCTTTCTGCCATGTGCTCGCACAGTGAACACGCCGTATGATCGCAGTAGTGCCGCATTTTAAGTGATGTATTGACTTCGAACACTTTCTTTCGTTCCTAGCCGGAGAGTGCTAGCTCTTAATTCCCCGTTTTGAATATAATCCATTAGATTTTCCATGCTCGCTTGCGTCGAATCCTAGGATATGATTCTCATTGTCCTAACGAGACTTGTAAATCGTTTTTGTAATTGTGATGCTTTCGCAGAGGAAGCAACCTGTAATTACTAGCAACAAACAAGAAACGAAGCTGATTGTCCCTGGTCGCCATGACCCTTCTGCTAATCCACGGGGTATGTCTCCAGCATTTTATCCGTCTGTTCTTTTGGTAGCTCGCTCTAATTTTATATGGGAAGTATATTGGAAGGATCTTATTTTTTAACCACTAGTCAAATGACCCCACATGGACCTATATTTTTCGACGTTTTCAATGGTCAATCAACGAGTGAATAAGACAAGTTTGCGAGGGATTTGTCTAAGGATGAGCTTATCCAATCAAGCGAGTGGAATCTTTACTTAGCATAATCGCCATGATCATCGTTAATGACTCGAATATGATGTGCCAAGATAAGCATGAAGTATGGCAACTGCTCGCTCTTTTCTCGCCGTTAGATGCTTAACTCCATTACAATTTTTTGCGTGATTACGACTCAGATAAACAACGTTGAGATGGCAAAGTTCATCAATGTTTTGTAGGTCGATAGAGTTTGGGGAAAAAACGCAAGAACTTATTGCATGGAGAGAAGAGAGAGCATGCATGCAAAATTCCCTTTGCCGTGGATGCGAAGAGGGCGGAGCAATGAATTATGGATTTTGTGAAAACATATGAACTTATTTGTAAGACTTGCATGATGCTAATCCATGAGAGAACAAGACATTTAAGGGTTTGTTTAAGGATGAGCTCATCAAAATATGCACGTCGAATCTTCACTTGAATAATCGCCATAGTCATTGCAACGACTTGATTCTTTCTTTTTTCGGTGGCAAAGTTTTTCCAAAAGAGCGCCCAAAGTGGGACTTTTCTCAAAATTCCCCGCAAAGCGTGTGGCGCTGACAGTCACTTGCCGACATCTTGACGTAGAGTAAGAGCTTTTTTTTTTTTTTTTTTTTTGTCCAAAAAAATCAGTTGAGAGAGAGAGAGAGAGAGAGAGAGCTTGCGAATAGGGTTTAGGATTAGGGAAAAAGTAAATGGGAAGATTCTACCGATGCCAGTGACCGTTTGTTGAGCGTGATAGATAGAACAAATGGACATTATCAGTCATGTCACATCGATAAGTCAATGAGAGCTGCGTTAAAACTGATTGCCATGCGATAAACAATACTTTACAGTGCATGGAGACGAACTTTGCTGGGAAGCAAACATTTAGGAACGACAATAACCATATGGCAAGGGACGATCCCTTTATTTGCCCAATTGCCGCCAGAATTGGCAGAAGAACACATGCCTTTTCGCGAAAGGTAGCCAACACCGAAGTCATCGTTCAAAGGAATGGGCAGGGGTTTCTTTCATACTCGCATTGACGAAGAGAACAAGAGTCAAGAGAGCACGTCGGAGGACGGCGGCACGGCGGAGGAGAGCACGGTTTGCACGGTTTGCACGGTTTGCATGGCGGGGGCAGGCACAGTGGAGGGCATTTAGAGCACGGTGGATCGCATTTAGAATGGCATGTTTGAGGGCATTTAGGGCACGGTGGAGTGCATATAGATTGGCATGGCTTGGGGCATTCAGGCTTCTTTTTCTCTTCTTTATCCTTCGGAGGCGGATCTGGTCCCACTGTTACGATCTCCACGCATATCCCGCATTTCTTTCGCAGAGCCGAGACCACGCATACTGGATCCACGTTTCCTTTGATTGTTAAGGTTCCCTTGTCCATACTTACCTCTATACTGTTGATACCTGCATGTTAACGTCATAAACCTTGAATTCGCACGTCCATCTCCTTCGATAATCAAGTCATTCATTCGCTAGAGAACGACTAGAAAGAAATTACGAAGGCGAATTCTCTCCCCGACTACACGTGTTCAAGTTCAAACCGGTTCTGGCAAGGCGAGCATAGGGACATCATACCTTCGATCTTGGCAACCGCTTTCATTAAATTTTTCTTGTCTTTAGCGCATTTGATGATGAACTTTATCACGATTTTCTGCGAGACGCCGCAAGATGTGAGAAAATTAGAAGATAAAAACTACATCAACAGTTGCGAAGATCGAGAGAGCGAAAATGCCGATTATATATGTAATGGAGAAAGAGACGATCTGATTACCAGACCCATGGATGCAGCAGGGGGTGGACAAAGGAAAGATGACCCGCTTCGCTAATTTGCGAAACCGAAAGGCCCCTATTTATACGATTTACACGACCTGCAAAATTTTATATTTAAAAGTGAAGAATAGACTGTCCATCTACAACGACGTTTGGATTGGCGACACACATTATATAATGCTAGGGGAACGCTGTGACTTTTGCACTAGAACAGTATTGTTTCCAGAACATAGAGATTTAAGTTCTTTCTCTCGCACATTTTTCGATTTTTTTTTTTTTATTGAAGGATGACGCCGATCGAATTTCTCGAGAGTGCGACATGTTTTCCGTGGGGAAGTTGACATGTAGATTCAGTAAACTAGAAAATCAAGCCAATCATAGTGCATATCATGTGTACGATCTATATTGCGGCTCAGATGATATGTGAAAGGTTCGTGATTGGTTTAGTTCGATCAACTAAGTCGAGACTCAAGTCGCATGTTCATTGGGCTGTGCATGGAAGTATGTCTAGATACATATGTGAAGAGGTATGTATTACGATGTGTTTGTCTTATCGGAAAATAAATGGTTTGGGAAATATTTTCTTAAAAATGATCATTTATATTGCTTACAAAAATAAATGAGCAAAAAATATTCTTGTTGTCGTCGAAAGTATTTAGATAGAGAATGTTGCCGCTAATGAAAATATTTTTCATCAACTAATTATTTCAAGCTATACAAACAATCATTTTTAAGGAAATAACTTTCAAATCATTTATTTTTTGCTTAACAAATGTAACCTTAATCTAAGTCATTCCTCTCTAGCAATGGCACACAAAAATTTAGCTTAGGCAAGACAAGAAATTATTGTTACAGTTTTTAGCTCGGGAAATGGGTGCAGGGGAAAGAAATGTTGAAAGTTTGTATGAAATCTTATAGATGATAACATATGTTTCGAGAAATTGCATCTAATATCGATCGATCAGGAGGGCAACGACCCCCACTGGTCCATCAGTGCCCTCCCCAATTTACGTTCGTGCTTTTGCTTCACTTATAATAGTCTGATCTTAAGTTTAGAAGGAATAGATTCCTTAGTTAGCTTTCTTTATGACTTGTTTTGACCTGTAGTTGATGTTTTCTTGCTTTCCCCCCCGTGCGGGCCCCGAGGGGGGAACGGGTTGGGTTTAGATAATCTAGTTTAATTCGAGGTACATCGCGCCTCAATACTCTACTTCTCTATCGGCTCAAGTCTGCCTCGACGACTCTACACCATCCTAGGAAACAAATGCAAGCTCAATATTCAACGTGTCGTTTGAGCAAAAATCAATTGGTGGATGGACCGACCATATTTGCTTTTAGCCTGTTACCAACCTCATGGAAGACAAAAAGTGATAGTCTTTGTCACAGTGGGTACATCATCATTGTCAAAATTATTAAATTTCATCGAAGAACAACAAGTTGTTCCCCAATTATTAGGCCGGCACTTTTATATTGGAAGGCAATTCATAATCTGATATGGGAAAAATAAAATTAAACTAAGAATCTGAATTCATCTGTACAGTGAAATTTGTTATAAAAAAGAAAAAGAAAAAGAAATTGAATGGGAGCACGGTCCAATGAGTCAGCTGTGAAGGATAGAATCAGTGTTTTATTTGTCAATTAAATTTAGATGCCGTGCTGCTTTTTCTTACTCAAATTGATTAATGTTCTCCTCCGCAAATGAACACTAAGGGTGAGCAGCCGAAGCGGCTCAACCTAGGAACCGAACTGAGCCGACCAGCTCCAAGTCAATCACATGAGGATCGGTTCAATTATAGGATAAAATGAAAATTGGGAACCGGACTTGACCGATGTAGGTTCTGGCTCTTGGCCTTTAACTGGTTCATAACCAAACTATACAAGTCTCTTGATTGAGAACTTCTGCAAAAACCGATAAGGTTGAGCATCCCAACTTAAGCATGTCAGTCTAGTGTCTTAATTGAGAACTTTTGCAAAAATAACGAGTGTGATAGAGCAATTAAATTAGAAATGAAAAATAAATAAATAGTATAGAAAAACAGAAGGCCAGTTCTCGGGTCAGCGTGATTTGCTCCCAGGCCAGTTCTTGGGTTGACGAGCTTGGTTCCCGATTCCAATAACGGGGAACCGGCTCTAACGGAATATACTTTAGATTCTTGGTTGGAAATCTATCCACCCAGAAGCCGATCACTTCAATTTAACATACTAAACTATATACTTATAACCTGCTCTATATTCGGGCTCGTAAAATAAATCTTGCAAGACATGTGCATGACGTAACATGTCGACGTCATCTCATCAAATCGAACAACCAAACACTTGCATTAAATCCACGATAGGATAGAGTCTCATTCTACATGTCAGTATCAACGACAACGAAATTTATGGTAACATAAAAATCCATCGACTATAAAAATCGTGAGAGTTTGAGTCCCTTTATCCCAAAAAAAAAAAGGACCATTTGACTCCTTAACTCAACAAGTTATCTTATTCTTTTTTCATTTTTATATTTGAAAATCCAAAAGGAGAAATATACCAATATGTTGATGCCAGGCCATACAAATCTTACCATAATGTCATTATATTTCCCGCGGTCGAAAGCATTTTTATTCAGAACCCCGTTTTGCGTTCAACAACACCGTTTACTTACAGTTACACATGACTATAGGCTTTGGGACAATAAACCAAGAAACGCACAGAATTAAAGGCATTGACCCATCATGTTCATCCACAGTTATTTATATATCAGTCTCTTGGAGATAGCATAAATCCCATAGCCGTGTCCAAAGATCAAATCGTGTCGTCAGATCGGGAGAATTGATCTCGATCTATAAGCGCTCATCCAAGGATGGAGCAAGCGTTGGCGGCGTGCTCGCGACAGTAAGAATAAGGGCAGCGGCGCGGAGGGTGTTATGGATATTTGTTGGCACCGGCGACGAGCATATAGTTTGAGGTTTATCGTCCTTCTTGTCGATTTCCACTAGCCTCCTGCGCATCTTTCATCGGCACGAGGCAGGGGGATAACTGAAACATGGTGGTATATCGGGAGGTATTTTTAATGCTTTGCTAGCGTAACGGTCATTAGATTACTGTGAAAATGTCAGCTTGTTATGAGCCATAAATTTGTGAAGGAGTAAGACCCCATAACTATTTATAATGATAAATGATTTGGTAATAGTTTTTAATTAAATGTGAGAATAACAGTTTATTCAAGACTAGAAAAAACCAAAGAAATAAATTATAAACTATTGCGGGGTCCATTTTTTTTTAAAGAATTTATGGCCCATAATAAGCATGAAAAAATTGTCTAAAAGTCGTAAACCTATTAGACTTTTGTCAATTCAATTCTAAACCTTTTAATTTTTCCAATTTTGTCCTAAACCTTTTTACTTCTTGTCAACTTAATCCATCCAACCAATTTTGATTGAAAATTGCTAACACAAATGCCAACAACGCCACGTAGAACTACCAACATTGATGTATATAATTTTTAATAATATTTCAATATTTTTTGAATTTTTTTTTGAATTTTTTTTTCCTTTTTTTCTTTCATTTCCTTTTGGCTTTCTTCTTTTCCTATTGCTAGTGGCTAACCACCAGCCATTGGCGATAGCTAGTGGTTGGCCACCAACCATGGCCGGTCGGTTGGCCTCACCCACCATAGGCGATGCCCGGGCAAGGGTGAGCCCCTACAAGGGTAGCCCTCACCTAGGCGAGGCTCAACAAGGGTCCACCTTGCGCAAGCCAAATCTAGCAAGGTTTGCCTTTTACCCAGCCTAGAGTGACCTCGTTGAGTGTCGATTGAGCGACAGCAAGGTCGCCCTGGCCCTGGCGAGGGCCAGCCTCGCCTGGTCTAAACAAGGGCTACCCTCGTTGGGGCTTGCCCTCGCCTACCAAGTAGGCGAGGCCAATCGCCGTCACTTGTGGCTGGTGCCCGGCCAATGGCAATATGCAAAACTGAAAGCAAAAACAAAAGAATCGAAGAAAAAAAAAAAATGAAAACATCATTAAAAATTGTTCCACGCATCCACGCAATTTTTTATCAAAATTGACGAATGAACTCAATTGGCAAGAAGTAAATATGTTTAAGACTAAATTGGCAAGATTAAAATATTTATGACTAAATTGGTAAAAGTACAATAGGTTTAAACTTTTTGGACAATTTTCCCCAAATAAGTTGTTATTCTTACAATAGCATAAAGGCTATTATGTTAGCAAAGTCCTTATAATCATTTGTTATTTGGTTTTTTTTTTATAAATAAAATGTTATTTTCACAGTAAGTTAAAGATTATCACTCAATCATTTCTCTTTTAGAAATATAGAGCTCACTCGTGAGGTCTTTTGAGAAGCGGCGTCGGATCCGGGGATTCTTTCAAAACTCTCCCTTGTTGTAATGATAGAATTCGGGATAGGATATAATTTATCAAATCCTACGCTTGGTGCTTACTCTGGATAGGATAAATGATATATGTGGGATATAGACAGATAAAATTATCCCATGGGAGGTGGGATAAAGGTGGATAGGATTTAATGTCCATAATAGGAAAATTATTTTTCTTGAATAACAAATTTATTAAATTAACAAAATTGAAATTATATTTCAATATAAATAATATTTGAATTCTAATTAAAGAAAATAAAAATAAAAAATAAAATTTAATTAATCTTATTTTAATTTATATATTCAATTTTAATTCTATTTTATAATAAACATTCAATCTATAAATTAAATATTTATATTATTATACATTTTAGGTATTTTTGTATTTTAAATATGTTAGTACAGTTTACTATTTGATAAATTTTTATTAAAGAATGATGAAAGGGAAAAAAAGAAATAATAATGAAAATAATATAAAAAAGAGGAAAAATAAAATAAATAATAAATAATAAATAAATTAAGGAATAGTGTTACGAGATATTTTCACCATCTTCACTTACGAACATATATGTTCATTTATAATGATATGCTGTTTATATAAAAAAAAAAAAAATGTACATGATATGAACATATTCGACTTTAATACTGCGATTCACCAAACACTAGACGGGATATAAAAAAAATCCCAAGATTTCATATCCTATCCTATCCAATCCTATCCCGATTAGAAATCCGGACGACCAAACGTAGTTGTAATGATGGAATAGTAAATGTAATCCTCTAAAGCGATTACAATTCACGTGAATTCAGTTGACTGTTGGACGGGCAGACAGCCTAAACGTGACCGCTATAGATTCACCCTCGCCATATCAATGGCCGGCTTGGACGAAGATCTTGATATGGCTTTGAATTAAATTAGACACGATTAGCAATTCCAATTAAGTTCGTGTTTGGCATCGAAAGAGACTCCTGCAAATGCCAAATCTAAGGGACCGCATACCGGAACTTATTCTCTCTTTGTTTATCTTGATCTTGTTCATTGGATGAGCTCCAGGGTCAAGCTACTGCGGGATTGTCCCTTGTGCATATAAGAATCATCAAATAGTTGTCTGCCGAGAGCCTAAGTACATTGCTGACCTTATAACAGTGTTCTTACAAGTTAATATATTCAGTCGACCGATGATATATCAACTAAAGTTTCTGCGCGAAATCAAATCTAATTACTTTGGTGGCACACGGCGCAATCGTCATTTGGATGATTGGTGTTGTGATGGGTTGGCGATCTAGTAATGATTGGTTAATTGGAACAAAAAGAAGAGGTAATTTCTTTAAATCGTTAGACGTCTATTCTTCTCGTTCGCGGCAAAAGAAGTTTTTACCAGGAGGATGATTATTTGGAAGAGAACACGCTCTCTCGCGGCAGCTCAGGATATTCATCTTCTCCAACACTCGCCAACCTCAGCTGTTTTCCCCGCCTTTCCAATTTCTTCCATCGCCTAACTCAGGCCAACATCTCCGAACGTGTTAGAACGCATTTGACCGGCAGCCATGATCATGGATTTTGCGTAGATGAAAATGGAAGAATCATGACAAGAACGAATCTTTCTGGTGGAAGACAGGCACTCTGACATGGAATTGTTTTCTATCTCTCTCTCTCGCAGGCATGCGCATGCACACACGTACGCACATCTGCACTAACTTGGAATCGCATACTCAAAAGCACGCACATGTGTGCTGCACAAACAATCGTATATTTTGTATGCGTGGACAGATGCGTGCATGCATGGAAGCTTACGTTCCTGTTATGCGCTCACACAGCGGACACGTCATAAATTGCAGCAGTGCTGCATTTTAGGAGATGTACTGACTTACAACACTTTCTTTCATTCTCCAGCGGAGATTGCTAGCTCTTAGCTCCCCCTTTTGAACATCATCCGTGAGATTTTCTATGCATGTTTGTGTCAAATCCTAGGATACGTTTCTCATTGCCCAAGGGCGACTCTTAAAACGATCTTGTGCTGCATTCACACTGGACGCAACACACGGTTACCGGGGACAAACAAGAAACAGAGGTCATCGACCGTAGGCCTCATGATCCTAGTGTCGATCCACGGGGTATGTCTCTGGCATTTTATCTGTCTGTTCCCTTGCTAGCTCGCTCTCAATTTTATATCTATGGTCAGTCGAGCCGTGACCCATTACGTGAACTATCTTGGAAGGCTCTCATTCGAAGCATTAGCCAGGCGACCCGGAATGGACCGAGGTCTTTCAATGTTATCAATGGTCAATCAACGAGTGGATAAGACAAGTTTGGAGCGATTTGTCTAAGGACAGATTATCATATCAAGCGAGGGGAATCTTCAATTAGAATAATCGGCTTGGTCATTGTTGATGGCTCAAAACATGATGTGCCAAGATGAGCACGACCTCGTATCTTCGAGTCTGGCAGATGGCAAAGTTCGTCAATGTTTCGGAGGTTGATTCGTTTCGAACGCAAAAAATGCAAGTATTGATTGCATGGAGAGAATAGAGCACACGCATGCAAAAGTCACCTTTGCCATAGATGCTGTAGCAAGAAACAGATCACTATTGATTGCTTTATTACATAAACAGAATACCGAACTCTTGCTGATAAGACATGGGAGTTAATATGGTTACGGTGACAACTAGAAGATATGAGAGTGTGTCATCATAGCGAATTAGTCATTCATTGTAACAACCAAAGTGCTATCCAAATTGAACATAATGATGTTCTTCATGAATGCACCAAGCACTTTGAAATATATTGTCATTTTATCCGATAACATGTTCCTTGTGGTACTGTTCAACTTGTCTCTATTTTCTCTGCTGAACAGATTATTAATGTCTTTACCAAGAGACATCCAACGGGGCTTTTTTTTAATCTATTTTCCAAACTTTAGTTGACATATTTCAAATTATCTTGAGTTTGAGGGAATGTTAAAATATATTTAAGATATTCTGTGATTATATATATATATATTCCTTGATTGATCCTAATTTGTTACTTTAGATAGTCGTGATGTAGCCAATAGACTCCTCTACTATTTACTAGTCAATGAACATAATACTATTTTTCTCTTCATTCACAAATCTCAACTGATGGAAAGAGGGTGGAGCAATGCGATTGATCAGCTCCATTGATTTTGTGAGAATGCGTGAACTACTTGTAACATTTGCATGATGCTAATCAATAAGTGAAAAAGACAAGTTTGTGAGGGTTTGTTTTAAGGATGAACTTATTAAAAATATGCATGTGGAATCTTTACTAGAATAATCCCCGTGGTCATTGCAATGACAAGGGTCTTTTCTATATATATTTGGGGCGAAGGTTCCTCTTTAAGTTTTGTCGTTGCTGGTATTATTATTATTATCGCTATTAAAAAATATTTCCTCCAAAACTTTAGGTTGGATTCCTTTTCTCAAGTGAGCCCTCAAAGTCAAAGTGAGACTTTTCTCAAGATACCCTACAGCGTCCCACCGCGTTCCCATTGACCTCTCTCCCTCTTTCTTGCATGCGACAAGTGCAAGGAAAGTAGACAAAATTATCCAAAAAAAAAAAAAATTAAAATTATTGTACAGAGATTGAACCTTTTAATGAATTGTCAATAGTCTTTACAACTAATTTTGATCAAAAATCGCCAACGTGATGGTTTAATCAATGCTAGCCCATTTGATGTAACGTAGTCGACATTGAAGTGGATAATTTTTTAATTTTTATAAAATTTTCCAAATCACAGGGCCAACAACCTTGCCGAACCCTTGGTGAGGGCATCACAAGTCCTTGTGGTCCATAGCAAGGGTGTCACAGCCTTGCCTAGAGGCCAATGGGGCTGAAAAAAGAAAATTTAATAAGATAAAATAAAGAAAGAAAATAAAAAATAATAAAAATTCAGAAAACTTTGTAAAAAATAAAATTTTGTCCATATCAAGGTCGGTCATGTTACACAAAAAGAACAGCCGATATTGACTAGATTGCCACATTAGCAATTTACAACCATAATTAGCTAGAAAGACTACATTAGTAATTCATTAAAAGGTTAAGGAATAATTGGCACAATTGAAAATTTTATGATCAAATTGGCAAATTGTCAAAAAAAATTTAAGACTAAATTGGTACATTTGAAATGTTTAAAATTAAATTGGCCGCCATACAATATGTGTAAGACTTTTTGGATAATTTTCAAGAAAAGTGTTAGAAAAGTCCTAAATATCTTACATTTGTACCAATTCAATTCTAAACCTTGACTCAGTGTCAATTCAGTCATTCCAATTAATTTTGAATTGATATTGCTGATGTGAATAACGATCGGCCTACCTGGCACGTCTAGTGCTAACGTGAATTTTTTTTTTTAAAATTCTATTATTTACTTACTTATTCTTTTCTTTCTTCTTTTTCACTTCCTTTTTCTTCTTCCTCTAGCTGATCGCCAAACCCTTGTAACCGGCAAGAGGTGACAGACCTCGCTGGCCTCTGGTCACCCTCGAATTCCAAACTTCAACCATTTCAAGGACTTGCTTAGTTTCCCGAATTGGATTCCCAATTTCCCCTTTCATTTTCTCTCGAATTCCACAACGATTTTCTTGGCGAAGCAATTGGGAATTTAAGTTCATTTCGTCATTCACGTGGCTTAATTAGCAGGAAATTGGTTTTTGATAAACCTGTTAAATGGGCAGATCGGGTTAGGTTTGAGTCGAGTCATAAATAATCTGACCCAAATCAACTCATTTAATCCGTTTATAACCCATTTATCGTAATATAATTTTTTTTATCCATATCTGATCCGATCCATACTTGACGCATATCTGATCCATTTAACCAAACCTAAGAAAAATTATATCTTTTGGCATGAAAGTGCCCCCGCCCCCACGGCAAAATATGTGCACGAGAAGTCAAAGTGGTCACCGGAAGGCTCTTCATCGTCGGCGATGAGGTGAGGGACAATTGAAACGTGGCGGTACGCTTCGGGAGGTATTAAGACAAACGTACCAATAAGAGGACTTCCGTTAGCATTTTTCTTACTAGTATTAAATGAAGGAACACTAAATCATATGTGATTTTAAAATTCAATGTTTGTGGGGCTGCAAGGACCGAGCTAGTTCAATTGAGCTGTTGGGAGGGCATCTTTGAAGTCCGAGCAACAAGCCAAACGACCTTGAAGCGACCGTGCGACATATTCCCGTGAAGGTTGTGAAATGGCTTGAAAATTAGGCACGATTGGGTAATTCATCGAATTTGTATTTAGTATTAGAAAGAGACTTTGGCAATATGTAAACTCTAGAGGACCGCACGCTGAAGCTTATTCTCTATTTGTTTTTATCTTAGCTTATTCATTTGATTTTCCAAATTGGAGTGGATGAGCCATAGGTTCCAATCGTTGCGGGGTTGCTCTTGATAATATATATGGTCAGGACATATTAGAAGGGATGAGTGCCCAAAAAGTGCTAACCTAATATACGGCAATCAATTCAGTCCTAAATTTTTCAATATGGTTAATTTAGTCTTAAATTTTCTAATGATTTTTCAATGTAATTTGTCCTATCAATTTTTGTCAGAAACTGCTAACATGGTCGCTAGCAATCCTACGTGGTATAGTTGATGCTAATGTGGATAAATTTTACAATTTTTTAAAATTTTCTATTTTTTTTTTTTTTTACTTTTGACTTTTTTTCTCTTTTTTCTTCTTTTTTTTTTTTTTTTTCCCACGGTTCATTATTCTAGAAGAGTGAGCAGGTTTCATCGAGGCCTTGGCAATGGCCATGATGCTGGAATATTCCTTGGAGGTTAGTTTAGCTACTCTGGAACTAGTAAAATTTGGAGACTTTTTTGGTCAAATTTAGTGCCCTTATTTAATTGTAGTCATTTTTCCAGTAAAACTAGTTTTATCTTTCCAATAAGTCTTTTTTGTCTTTCCAATGAGTCTTGGTAATTACTCATACTTTGAGGCTCAATTATATGAGAATGCTATGATTAATAAAAGAACAAAACTTCTTTGAATCATAACTTATTTTGAGCATTTGTCTTGAGAACAAGAAAGTTCCATTTTGCTCTTATCTCTTAGGTTGATTATCTACGGTGGCAAGTATTGCTTTTATCCCTTAAGTTGATTACCTAGAGGTGGTAAGTAACCCATCAAAAGTTTCTCATCTATATTATCTCCTTCTTCTCTACACTCTTTTTAACATCAAATTAGTATGAGAGTGAGATTTAATGGTTGGTCATCATTGACATGGATCAAACACTGAATCTTCTTCAGCTCAAGAAAGAGACCTACGAGATGTGCAGGCAGATGATTGAAAGGAGACAAGTGCAGCAACTACGAGAGCATTTGCAACGCTTTGAACTTCCGAAGCGTGATCATTTGTGTCATAATTCAGAAGATACTCTCTCTTATGAAGCGGATGTCAACCCCTTCATTAGTACTCAAAGTCATGGTTCAAGTGAGGAAGGAACTTCCTTGACATTAGTATCGAAGGCCCCATGAAATTCACCAAGATTCTTATGTGAAGGTTGATATTCCTAATTGAAAGGAAGATGCAACTGGAAGAATTTAAGGATTGGCTACACACTGTAGAAGGAGTCTTTGACTACAAAGAGATACCAAATAATCAAAAGAAGCTAGTTACCACCAAGCTAGAAAAAAAATGAGTCTATTTGATGGGAGCTGTTGAAAAATCAAGAGGTCGTGAAGTAAAAAGCCATATCATAACTTGGGAAGATGAAGAAAGAGTTGAAGAGGAAGTTCTTAGCAGAAGATACTTCCTCTAGTTTCATAATTTCAAACAAAAGGAGTTTTCATAAACAGTATAATTTGATTACTTCAAGATGCTTTGTGATGTTTTTGAACCAGAAGAGCAAATTGTCGTTCGCTAACTTTGTGGGCTTGAATAAAAATGAAAAAAAAAAAACAGTAATGTCATTCAACTACAACCTTATTGCATTTATAATGATGTTTATTAACTTAAAATTAAGGTGGAAAGGCAACTTAAAGAAGCACGTGGTTATAGCTCTCAAGCTTGGAACAAAGAAGACTATTCCAAAGGTAAGACTACCTCTACTTCTAATGCTAAGGCAGCAGCTTCAAAGTCACTTCCTAATAATGATGTAGCATTAAGTTCCAATTGCACTAACTCTATCAAGTGTTTCAAGTGCCACGGGTTTGGACATATTGCCTTTGATTGTCCAAATCCTAAGATTGTCTCTCTAATAGAAGAAGAGCTTGAAAAAAAGAAACATGGAGAGTCAACTAGCTCCAATAAAGGATCAAAGGAGAGATATGAAGTTATCTATGGAGATCAAGGAGAGTCTATAATCATCTGTTAGGTCTTGAATGTTATTCTTAGTGAAGACAATTTGTGCATTCAAAACAACATTTTTTATACTAGATGCACTTCTCAAGGAAAGGTGTGTGATGTTATTATTGATGGAGGAAGCTACGAGAACATAATGGTTATAGCAATGGTGGATAAATTGCACCTCAAGATGGAGAAACGCCCACAACCTTACGAGCTCTCCTGGCTTCACAAAGGAAATAAGGTAAGATTTGATAAATGATGTCTTGTTAAATCCGCCATTGGAAAAACTACACACACACATATACATTGATGAAGTATAGTGCGATGTTGTTCCCATGGATACTTGTCATTTGCTTCTTAGGAGGCCATGGCAATTTGATAAAAAAAACTAAGTATGATGGGTTCAAGAATGCTTACACTTTCAAGAAAGATAGAGTCAAAATCACCTTAGGTCCTTCCAAAATAGAGAGGACCCGTGAAACCATCTAATGGGGAGGAAAATAATTTAGAAGTTGATTATAATGCCTCTAATAGGGGAATTGATGTGGTTCTTAGTCAAGAAGGAAAACCCATTAGATTCTTTAGTGAGAAATTGAATAATTCCTTCAAGACTTACTCTACTTATGCTAAGGAATTTAATGCTATTGTTAAAGCTTTGGATTATTGGCGACGTTATATATTGTTCAAAGAATTCATTGGGATCATGAAGCCTTAGAGTACATAAGCACGTAAGCTCAATAATTGGCATTCCTAACAAGTCAAATTTTTTTCGAACTTTCTCCTTTCTTATCAAACATGAAGTTGGAATACTTAATCATTGGCACTCCATGTTATCCGCAATGCAAGTGAAGGTCTTGGGCTTTGACATAATCAATGGGCTTTATGAAGATGATCCAGACTATGGCAACATTTGGAAAGATTGCCCAAAGGGGTCAAATCAGTAATTCTTGTTGCAAGATGGATTACTTATCAAGAATACTTGTTTGTACATAACAAGAAGCTCTTAAGGGAAGTTATTAAAAACGAAAGCCTGTGGTGGAGGACTAATTAACCATTTTGGAAGAGACAAGACATTCTCTCTTGTCAAAGAAATTTTTTATTGACCTCAAATGGAGAAAGATGTTATAAGACAATGTTCAATGCCAATTGTGCTATTTCAGTAACGTTCAATGTTGCAGATCTTTCTTCCTACTATTAAAGTTTCTCACTTGTATTATCTTCTGTTTCTTTGCACTCTCTCTAGTGTCAGCCGACAAGTCTCTTTTTGACCATTGAGAAATGCATCAAGATTCAAGATTGCACCATAGTAGATTAAAGAAGAAAACGAGTTAGTCCAATTAAAGCCATCATTGTGTGTTTTCATTTACTTTAAAATCGTAAAATGATAAAGGAATAAAATATGGTATTTAATTAGTATTTATGGAAAATGCTGTTGATTTTTTCTTTTAAAGAGGAAGGCCAGGTAAGGGTAAAAATGGGAGCAACTGAGGGAATAAACATTATATTGAGGAAATAAATGTCAGACGAAAGTGCCACATGAGCTGGATGGAATTGTTAGAGCCAAATATTAATTTGCTAAAAGAAAGTCCCACATGACAGCTACAAAGCCTTATAACTTTGAATCTAGACGTTGAGCGGGACGAATACGCTAAAAAAAATTGAACAGTCGAAGCCATTGTAACGAAAAGAAATGGACGTGAAGTAAGGTTGCCAACAGAAGTGGAGCATTTAGAGCCATATCTTGTGGAGAAAATTATCAAGAAAGGTCCTAAATTTATTGTATTCATATAAATTTAATTTAAATATTTTAATTTGGCCAATTTAGTCATTAACATTTTGACAATTTGCAAATTCAATCCTAAATATTTCAATTTTGTCAATTTGTCCTAAACCTTTTAATGAATTACCAATAAAATATTTTCAATTAATTTTTACCGAAATCATTGATGTGGTAGTCTAGTAAACACTGGCCATTCTATATGACATGAATGACATTAACGTGGATAATTTTTTAATTTTTATTATTTTGTTGTTTTTTTCTTCTTCTTCTTCTTTTTCCTTTTTCTTCATAGGTGCCATTAGCCATTGGCTTAGGGCCAACGACTTCTATCAACCACTAGATGAGGGCTACAAAGCCCTTAAACCCACAAGTGAGGGCCCGCGACACCCTTGCCATGGTCGACAAGGGCGTCCTAAGCCCCCATAGGCCATAGTAAGGGTGTTGTAGCCACCGCCTCCCCAAATCTAATAAAGGAGTCACAAGCCCTCGTGAGTCATGGTGAAAGTGTCTCGACCCTTACCTATCCTTGTTGTGGCTTGATTTGCGGCCCCATTAGCCCTATGAAGAAAAAAAGAAAAGAAAAAAAAGAGAAAAGAAAATATAATAATAAAAACAAAAAATTAATGAAAGTTCGAAAATAAACAAAAATATTATTATCAAATGTTCCTGAGACACTTGTTGATCGTGCCTAATAAAAAATTATTTATAATTGTAATGTAATGACCATGAATAACACGAGAAAATTTATATTTTTAAAAATGACGGATTTTTCAATGCTCCGGGGAGGGATGGTAAATAAAATGCAATTAATAGATGAGCTACCTGGCACACTTCTCAAAAAGTCAAAATGATCAGATGCTGAGGAAGAGATAATTTTCTGCCTCTTGTTACGTTTGAAGAAAATTATGACAAACAATACGGCAAATTATGAAAGTAGTTATACTTGCATATTTGGATTTGGATTGAGATGCAAGGAAGATTGGTAGGTAGACATGACTCCAGTTCCCGTCAAGCTTTGGCAATTCTTGTGTGCATTTTTCTTGGCCCAAGATGATAAAAGTCTCCTCCAATCCCAACTTAGTAGCAAATTGTGGTGGAGAGTTGTCAACCGTTCCTTTCTTCTTTTTTCTTTTCTTGGAGGGGCAAGCTTTCTCCTTGAAAGTGAAGGGATAGGTTAGTTTTTACCAATACATGGAACAATCATTTATAAGCTTTTGATAATTTACAATCCCCTAGTTGAACAAATACTAATTGTCACTTAACCAACCTCTAAGTGGGAGCACAAAGACACAAAATTAAGGGCAGAGATTGTATTGAAGATCAAGGTGATGATGATGGGTTTTGGTAAACTAGGAGATTGGCATTTGAACGCGGAATTCGATTAGCTCTGATTTTCGACCACGTGTCGTGTAACGATTACACAAAATACTACCTCAAAACAAAGCGTTCTCCAAAACCGGCTAGGAGAAAGTTGGCCCCCGACCAAGTAGAGAAGCTCGGTTGTTCCTATCCCAATAAGATGGCAAACAAGGACGAGCTATCATGAAGTCGAAATTGCATATTTATCGAATATCACCACAAAGCATAGTTTCTTATCCCAACCAGTTCGGGTTCCTGGGTGGCCTGTCCCAACCACCAAAGATTGGAACCAAGAATCAAACTTCAATCCAAAACAAACGAAATTCCAAAGAAGAATCAATATAGAAAGAAAAAGTTGGCCGAATTTGGCTATCTTAGAAGACAGCATTGCAGTCCTCTAGAATCAAGATCAGAGGATCAGAACGAGATGAGCACAGGGAAGGCAACGTCATCCGTAAACGGCACGACGCTCAATCTTCGAACCCTTTCCTATCCTATCGACGGTTGCAGCATAACTACAACCCCGCCGTGAAAACAGGGGAAAACCCGTGGATTTGCAAACGAAAGGGCATGTGATCAGAATTGCAGCGGACGCAAAAGGGGTCAAAGAAGAAGGCCCAAATGCCAATGGCCCTGTCTGGGCCCTCCCTCTCTCTCCCTCTCTCTCTCTCTTCGATCTTGATTCGATGCCTTTAACTTTGGGTTTACGGACGACCCCTTTAGTGCCCTTTTTCGAGCTAGTGCCCAGTGGTGCCTTCTCGACGACAATCTTGTTTTTTTATTGTTTTTTCTTCCTCTCTGTTCGGTTCAGTCCTTGTTATAAATAGCCAATTTACAGACCCCATCGCTCTGTCCAGCAACTTAATCAAATCTTTCTTTCACACCTACTCCTCTCCCTTGGCTTCTTATTAGGTCTCTCTCTCTCTCTCTCTCTCTCTCGTCACCGACTTCTCCTGTTCCACGCACTCGCCCCCATGACAGCATCAGCAAAGATGGCGTCCATCTTGAAGCTCTGCGCGGTGCTCTTCGTCGCCGTCTCCTTGTGCTCTGTTTCTGCCGACCCCGACCTCCTTCAAGACGTCTGCGTTGCTGATTACGCCTCAGGTAATCAGCGTTGCCCGTCTGTTCTTCTTTTTCTCCTTTAAATGATGGAACGGATTCTTGAATCTGGCACGGGTGTGCACGAACGACAGAGGGTTTTCTTTGTTTGATTTACAGGAGAAGAACAGCTCAAAAAAAAAAAAAGACCGAACAAGACCCTCCATTTTTCGTTTTTTTCTTGGTTGCTTGAGAATGATGTGTTGACTTGCTTTTACTGCTCAGTCATCTAATTTCCTCACCTAATTGAATTATTAAAGTGATATTAGAATCAAACCATCCCATCATTTGGGTCATGATTTTTCTTGCGCTGTGTATTTCCATTGCCAATTATTTGGAGCCTTCTACAGTTCTTGGCAGCCATCATTGCTTTCCTTTCACCTTCTAAGGCATCATTCGTTCATTACCCTCCAAATCACCTCATCTCTCCTCCCTTTTTTCCCATCGAGATCATAATGTACCTCCAAAAATCTATTTAGTACTTAGGAAATTTCATTCAGAAAATTTCAAATGATTATATGATACCCCACTTCTTTTATTGGAGAAAACAGAACATGGGCTAAAACACCTTATCGTAAATTAAGAGATTGGCATTCTGAAGTTATGGAACAATTGTTTAGACTCTAACTAGTTCCATTACATTGCTGACCTTGATGTTGAAAATGTGATTGAACTGACCAAAAAAATAATAATTTGGCTATTGATTTGGATGGGCAGAAGTGAAGGTCAATGGATTCGCGTGCAAGGCGACCTTTAACGCGACGGACTTCTCCTCCGAAGCGCTGGCCAAGCCGGGGCTAACCAACAACTCGATGGGGTCGCTCGTGACCGCGGCCAACGTTCAGAAGATCCCGGGCCTCAACACCCTCGGCGTCTCGCTCTCGCGCATCGACTACGCCCCGGACGGCCTGAACCCGCCCCACACCCACCCGCGCGCCACCGAGATCGTGTTCGTGCTCGAGGGCGAGTTGGACGTCGGGTTCATAACCACCGCCAACGTCCTGGTCTCCAAGTCCATCAAGAAAGGGGAAATCTTCGTGTTCCCTAGGGGCCTTGTCCACTTCCAGAAGAACAACGGCAAGGTGCCTGCCGCCGTCATCGCCGCCTTCAACAGCCAGTTGCCGGGGACTCAGTCGATCGCCGCCACGCTATTCGCCGCCACCCCGCCTGTGCCGGACCATGTGTTGACGAAGGCATTCCAGGTGGGCACCAAGGAGGTTGAGAAGATCAAGAGCAGGCTTGCCCCTAAGAAGTAACTGCAGCTTATTGTAATGGAAGTTTTACTAGTTAAAATTCAAAGGGAAGAGGCTCCCTGTTTTTTTTTTTTTTTTTTTTTTTTTAATAATGATTTCTGAGTGGATATGTGAATTCAGTGTTTGATCCAAAAAAAAGAAAAATAAATAAACTGATTTAATAAGTGATTCATGAAAGACCATGCGTGTCAATCTTTTCCCATGTTAATGTTGTGTCGCCATCTACAGTAGGAGTAGATTGCCAACCAAATAAAAGCAGAGATATCTTTGAATTGAAGGCAATTCCATTCTTTGTTTTGTTTTGTATTTGTCCCCTGTTGTGCAAGATCTAATTTAAGATGCATAAATCAAAGGCAATATAATGACGTAATTCGAAGAAAGTAGAAAGTGTTCTCCGAGGCACATGGCTCAAATAAAGAGTAGGTCCTAACGAATTTTTAGTATGGTGAGAACAGGAATGAATTGAATTGCGCACTAAATAAGGAAAGAGTGTTATTAGAATAGATATATATACACACGCGCACACATATGAAACTAGAATGAACTCATAGGAGACAATTTTGATGTAACAATACCATTGTATTAGAACTACAATGCTAAATGTCCTTAGACAAGAGTAATGCCAATGTTGGTGATATTTTGGAAAAGTGCCCACCTATATGTCAAAGTACAAAATCATGAGACTTGATATGGAACAAGCCAAAGTGAATAATATCTCAAATAAATTAATTTAAATTGTGACAGTCACTTATTTCTAGGCTAAAGCTAATGGTCATGTTCAGGAATTGAAATGCATGGGCTGTCTCTTTGCCCTTTACACCCTAAGCATGTACCAGAACAATGTACGGGGAGTTGGGGGAACATGTGTTCTTGTTATTATTATTTATTTTTTTGGAATGTATTTTTTTGGGTCCAAGTTGCAAGATATTAATACTTTGGAGGCTACATTTATTACGGTCTTTAAATTTAGCGCGTGCAAAACTATGACCAGTGTATATTTCCATGTCTAGCCCCCCACCTAATGTCACTTTTTTTGGCCCACATATTAAATGTCATTTGACTTATTCAAAATTTCCCTTTCTATTCTTGGATTATTTTCTGCACTCAATATTGTTAATGATTTTTAGTTGAAACGCGGTTGAGGGGGGAAGAAAAAAAAGGCCATCTATATCAATGGCGTTGGATTTTCAACAACCTTGGTTGGGAGGTAACTTTCAGAGAGTTTCACGAGAGTCATTTGACTGGGTCTTTGTAATCTCTAGGATCCCAAAAATGGTGGGCATATTCTTCTCCGATTGTGCTGTGAGGTTGAGCTGGATGACACGATGCCAACCTCGGATAATTTAGACTGATTATCCTGACCTTGAAATCAAGTACAAATCAGACCCGTCGAGGTGTTCTTGTCTATTAAAGTTTTGCCACGTGTCGGTCGGAAAAACTATAAAGAAAATATATAAAAATAAAGATAGAAGGACGGAAGAATTTAATCTATTTATAATGAAAACTTGCTGACAAGGGGGACAAAACGAGCCGTTCAGTCCCCATCTTTGCGATAAAAGATTTCTCTGCCCGAGAAAGATAAGCATGGACTAATTAGTATCCTACCATCTTTCTTGCACGGGTTACTTCAGCTGAAGCGGCAGCCCCTGAGCATGAAATGCACCAGATGGCTTTCGTAAATTGTCAGAAAACCATACTTTTGTAAAAGAAATGGTCAGAAAACTATATATTTGTATAATCCTTATCTGCCAGCTATCAAGAGAGGAATAGTCAGCACAAGGGACGAATTAAGCAGGAAGATGAGATAGGGCATCTTGCTCATTAAAAAACATGCTACCTTGTAATTTGCAAGTACATTAATGGGTGATCCCATACTGCCAATGCAACCACCGAGATCTTTTCTATACTTAATAAGTTCCATTAGGGGGCTGATTTTAACTTCTATTTTTTTAACGTTTGGAATCAATCATGCATATGGGAGCTGCGCAATTGAGCCGTTACTGTCTACAATTGCCACTACTCTATGGTGAAAGCACAAGTGCAATGGCCTTCAATCATTTGTTCTTATTGCACAATTGTGCAGCCTTGACAAGCCAATTATAGCTGTGTCTAGTAGTAGTCGTGCAGTATCAGCTCCAGAAAGAAACTGACAGAATACATTCAACACCTTCAATTAGCATCATAGATCAAAAACCCATAAGATCAATCAGTGTCAACTAAAGTGCACGCATTGTTTCTCTTGTTACAGAATTCTGACTTCACAATTCAGGTGTAAGTGCCCATGAATGGCGCAAACCAAAATTAAGTTCAGTGTGGACGATCCTACTTCAGCACAGATTGTTGCCTGCCATCTGGAATGGCTATCAAAACGATGGGCTTCGAGGGTCTAATGAATGGAACGTCACATCTGAAATAGCCCTTCCTCTCCAGCTGTATGTTCTCGCCGTGCTTCAGATTCCTCATGTTGGAATCCCCAAGTGCTGCCGTTACCTTCTTTGTACACGGGTTCAGGACATCAAGAAAATCTTCCCCTTCTTCCAGCTGCGTGTTTGCAAAAGACACAGACATCAACTAATATATAGGCATGTTGACCAAGCTTTAACAAAGTTTGGTAACCTTTAACTAAAGTTCAGTATCTGGATTCCCTAGGACAGTAATATATTTCAGTATCATATCTGATGTCAGTTTCACAATTTAGCAGCTGTTCCAGCATTTCTAAATGCATGCCTTCATGTCACGTCAATAAAGAGAAGAATGAACAATCAGATGCAAGCAGCAGAGATGCCACCTAGCAAACTATAATCACAGTTTGCACATACTTAACTTGTTAGTTTGAGAATCAAATGAAGCATTTTTCTATCCACAATAACAGCCACTAGGAGCAGGGCCTTAAGAAAAATCTGAATGCCATGTAAACTTCCAGTTCAACTACGTTTCTTACTAGCGCTTGCAAAAGCAAACTAGGACATGACAAACTCAAAAAAACATAACCATAAAGAAAGCTGAAAGCAGAAGCTAATCAAAGTGGAAAGAAGAAAAAGGTCCAGCAGCCTAACTGACACGACATACCTTCTTCTTGGAAATCAGATAGTCAAACTCAACCAATGAGAGATTAACCAATTCATTTGTCTCGGGAAGCCATGTAAGCTTCAACTTCGTGGTCTTCACAGATCCTTCAAGGTGCAGAACCCCTGTTAACTGCGTGATGTTCCCATCCTCATCCTTTTCAATTCCCTTGACTATAGCATTTCCCCAGTCCATCAGGGTTATTTCCTCATTGACTGAAATACACTCAGCATCCGCATGCTCTAACCAAATCTTCTTTGTGTAAGTAGTAGCCTTTTCTCCAGCACCTTCATATTTCTTGTGCCTCGGGATGATGCGGACAAAGGGTGTCTCAGGACCATCAACTAAGTGCAACAACACACACCGCTCTTCAACAACAGCAGTATGTCTAGGGCAAACAGGATCTATAATCCTTTTATTGATGCTCCAAAGTTTATCCCATTCCATAAGGTTAAGATTCTTTGACGCACCCTGAGAACGAAAACAAACATTATCATGCAACAAGTTGAGTGCCTATATTGTAAAGCATTTGTACTGAAATCCTTTTCAATTCAATGGTAGATAAAGACTCATTATGAACACAAGAACTATTGTAACATTTTCAGAAAACAAGCTGCATGGTTGAGATTTGCCAC
Source organism: Eucalyptus grandis (assembly GCF_016545825.1). Classification (NCBI taxonomy): domain Eukaryota; kingdom Viridiplantae; phylum Streptophyta; class Magnoliopsida; order Myrtales; family Myrtaceae; genus Eucalyptus; species Eucalyptus grandis. The sequence continues at coordinate 21,338,964 of NC_052619.1, read as the reverse complement.
TCTACCGAAAGTGAAGAATGTGAAACCAATTATCACTAAAAGAATCCAAGAAGATTCAATTCCTAAAATATTTCTAATAATTGCCTGCGAAACACATTTAGTACCTCAAAGTCTAAAGCAATAACTAGCAATTTTTACTAAGACATTATAAAAGCTCTGGGTGTCAAAATGTAATTGTCTTACCTGCTCGAGAATGAATTGAATCAGTGCCTCAATTTTTAGACCTCTACGAACAATCCCCTGGACTGTTGGAAAGCGAGGATCGTCCCAACCATCAACTTTTCCATTTTGGACAAACCAGAGCAGCTTACGCTTGCTGAGAAGCGTATAGACCATATTTAACCTGCTGAATTCATAAATGTGGACTTTCCTCAAGCCCATATCCTCTTGAATGCGGTAATACTGCGCATTTCGATCGTGGTACTCACTCGATCGGAGTGCATGTGTTATTCCTTCTATAGAATCAACAAAAGGACATGCAAAATCATAGGTGGGGTACAACTTGTATTTGGCACCAATGCGATGGTGGGCCATTGGGTGGCAACGGTAATACACTGGATCTCGACAAGATTTGTTTGGATCCTGCATATCAAGTTTGCCTCGAAGACAACACTGCAGACCCCTATCAGATGCCTTAATCATTTCTTTCCACAGTTTCAAGTTCTCCTCTACACTATTACTCCTACATTTTGATTCCACGCCATCCATCCTCATTTTCTGCATTTCCTCCCTGGGTGTATCATCTACATATGCTTTACCCTCGCGGATCAACTTTTCAGCCATTTCCATCAACTGTGGGAAATAGTCCGATGTATAGGTCACCCTATCATACTGAATACCAAGAGTCTCGATATCCTTCAAAATGTTGTCCACAAACTCATTGCTTTCTTTTGCAGGATTTGTATCATCAAAACGCACAATCACCTTGCCTTGGTACCTTTGAGCGAAATACTGATTCATGAGTGCCGCTTTGGAGTGCCCTATGTGAAGATAGCCGCTAGGTTCTGGTGCAAATCGCAGGCACACCTTTCCAAATTCAGCATCAGGAAGATCTACTTCAGCTGATGACTTGCTACTTCCTTTCCCCTTGTCAGAAACGTCTCCATTAACACTCTTCGATTGGTTACTGGAAGCCTGTTTTGCTGCTGCTGCTTTCCCTGAACCTTTCTTGCCAACATATGTTGTGATAATTGCATCTAGGAAATCATTGTACTCAGAATATATCGAGTTGAACCATCGTACTAGATTTTGGTACTTCTTTGACTTCCTCAAACTTTCCCAACGGAGCCCAACTCCTGCAGACCATTTAAATTAGGACTTTCTATGAACACCACATGTAAAAATAAGCATTAAGGTGACATAGCTACATGAAGGCACTCAAATGCCAATCATGCAAACAGAAAGATCAAAGGAAAAGGTTACCAAATGCCCCTATTATAGAATGGATGTTAAACTAACAGATTCTGACAGTAATAGTCAGTACTCTATGCTCGAGAGCCAGGATACTCTGCACATTCATAGTCAAAAGATTGCTCCTAATATCTTGCCTCATGAAAGTAGACCGTCAGACATCATTATTCATCCGAGAATATTTTATTAAATGAGAAAGGGAAACAGAGTCAGTACCTGCAAGACCAGACCAGATTGCTATATCTGCTATAGTCAGAGAATGACCCACCAAAAATGTACGCTTTTCCAGATACTCGTCCAAGTATTTACATGCATTTTCGAATTCAGAACCAGATGAAAGAATGGGGGAATAATCCAGCCACTTATCAATCTGCTGTCAAATAAAAAAAGGAAAGATTGCGTCCGTAAGCATATATGACGTGTATAGCATACACAGGGACAAACGAATAAAAAGACTTAATCAAGAAGAAGAAGAATCACCTCACTGGATTCAGATTCAGCGCTCCCACACAGACCTTGAGTCTTGGACACACTACCAATGTGGCGGAGAAGAACAGATGTCCCGAGCAACTTACGCCTAAAACAACAGGATGGTCAAATGCGAACGTGAAAGACAATTCCAGCAAAAGATAACAACACATAATCGTACGCTTCTACACCACATAGTGAACTTTCCAAAGCACATTCCATGTAATCACATGCGACTCAACCAAGTATAGGATGGCCAGGACTAGAACACTCGAGATTCATTCCGGATGTATTTATCGGTGCCTGAAAGAACGGGATAATGAATCCTGCGCACTCCTCAACTACATCACACTAGCCTAAGACCAGATTCCGATATTGATTCTATCACCCCGGACACTGAGCCAAAAAGAAATTCACTCAATCGCCCTAAGAGGCCGTGACGGGAAGAAACCCGAATTGCGACCACAAGAGATGAACGGAACAGTACCCGAAGCCAGAGCAAGAACGAAGCCAAAAACAGTGTGGGAAATGGACCCAGAAAGCGAATCGCGAGAGCGAGAGCGAAAGACGGCATACCCATTAGAGCAGAGCAGAAACGGAGGCGACCCAGAAGGGAGGGAGGAGTCGAGGGGCAGGGGAACGCCGGCGAGCTTGGCGGCCGCGATGACGGAGAGAGGAGGGGAGTCCGCCGCGAAAGACAGCTGCGCGATCTCCATCTCGCGAGCCCCGCTCAAAATGCATACAACGGGACAAAGGGAAGGGGGGCAGGATCCCAGATCAAAGCACGGAGCAAGCTCGGAGGAGGAAGGCGGTACGTGCGCGCAGGGCGGAGAGGCGATGAAGGTGGGGTGGAGTAGGGTTTTATGGAATCCTCTCTCTGGTTCGTGGATGCTTGTGAATCCAACGCTAACATGCGAAAGAGAAAGTCTCAAACGGCAGCAATGGAGCCCATTGGAATTTTTCCATTTTCCTCTTGTTTTCTCGATTTTACATTTCTTTTTCTTTTTTTGGAGAAGAAAATGTGTAATCTTTGTGCTCAAGTTTGACTTTTTAGTTCAACTTTGAATTTCTGTAAGAGGAGAAATAGGGAGGATCCTCCGGTTTTCAAGACTTTAATCAAATAATTCAAGCGTTAATAACACGAAAAGTTTCGGTATACCTATAATAAATTTACATCAAATTAATTTTTTTGACTACTAAAAATCTTGAATTTGTACACTTATAATAAATTTACCATCAATTAATCTCCCTGAGTTGAATGATACATGACATCGATTTAAGGTTTTACCTTATGATGTCATAGGTGTACTAATTTAAACTTTTTCGTGATACTTAATCCAATTTAACATAAACTAATATGTCAATTCAGGGTTCTTGGTGATTTGTTGCAAGTGTACTGATTTTTTATTTTCGATAGTTAAAAAATTAATTTATGATAAAATTATCACAAACGTATCAGTTTGGAATTATTCGTCATATTAACCTTATAAATTCCCCCAACATACTTCCTAGCCATACCTAATAGGGGAAACTTTCCGTTTTTTGTACAAAAATCACGCACAGCTCGAAAAAGACCGTGTTTTAGAGATGATAGGTTTTTTTTTTCTTTATTAAGGTGTTTTGTTAGTGAAAGCCTTTGAAACTTATATATTCGGATGGGATTTTTGCAATTTTGGGTTTAGTTTAGAATGTCGATGGAAATGGTTTACTTCAACAATGCTAGAAATGATGTTCAAATTAATAACTAAAAGAATTCACTTTGGTATGAGAATCAAATATAGGATGTGGATTTCAAGGGTCCATTTTACAACACTTGTTTGAAGAACAATTTCTTTTTAAAAATAATTTTTTTATTTCTATTATTGAAAATAATTTTTCAATAAAAGAACGCGTTTAGTAATTATACAAAATTTATACTCTTGGAATAAAAAAAGAATAGGAGTGCATTTGATATGATTTACAAATTTTTTGTAACGTTGAATTTTTTTTAATTTTTTTTCTTATTCTTCCTTACCTTCGCCGTCTGCCACCACCAATTGCTGTAGTAGACTACTCCAACTGCCACCGCGGGCGGGCAGCGAAGTCAATGATCATTGACGATGGGCGGTGGCAACGATGGGCAACCATCGATGGCCATTGGCGATTGGTGGTCAACAACAATAGGTGGCGTGATTGGCCAGCGGCTGGAGGCAACAGGTGTGGTGGCCGACAAAGAAGAAGAAAAGAAGAAAAAAAAAACTTATTTTTAGAAATTGTTCCTAGGAGAAAGAAGCTATTTCTTTTTCTATTTTTTATTTATGTTTCAAATCTATTCTTCGGCTACTTTTATATTTCGGGGAATAAAAAATTAATTGATATTACCAAATGGATTTCTGTTCTTTTTTGTTTCGAGGAACAAAAAAACAGAAATTAGAAGAAATAGAAATATTATCAAACGGAGCCTAAAATGCTCCTATTTGGAATACATGAAGAATTCAAAATTCTTAGGTGGCATTTTATTTTGGAATTTTTGACCCAAAAAATGAAATTATTTAGGAAATCAAATCTCTAGGCCACAAATCTTTCCTCCAAAAATGGAAAAATACAAATTCGAGAATTGATTATTTAAAAATTTACTTCTGGAGATTACCCACAAATTGGTTACCTCTTTACGGCATCATTGAATGAGGACATTCATTCATGTAAGCAGCACAAAAAAGACAAAAAGTGCAGTTCTCCTTAGAAGTATTTTCTTTCCTCACATATTTCTTCTCAATATGAAAAAGGAATCATTTTCCTTTACTTCCTTTCTGTTCATTTTTATTTTCTCACACCTAAATTTTCTCCATCTCCAAAAAAAATTTGTCCGGACACCATGTCAAAAAAGGACCCTTGTGGGCCCTCTAACATACTTAAAGGAATTCATGTATATTTATTAAGTTTTGACTTTTAAATTGATGACAATGCATTCTCAATCGCACACATTTGTTTTAGGGTTTTTGAAAGAAGACCGTAAAAAAAATGTGGTGAACAAGTTTCTGATGTTTGCGTTTCGATCCTAGAGAGTCGTTCCCTATCATGCTGTGAAAATGAAGAATCCGCCATCTTCGAGCTTGGTCGAATCCTTTTTTCGCTTGGGGTGTTATTTTTGTTAAAGAAGTCGTTTTGTTCCGCTCATCATAGAGAATTTCATGTCCGTCGTTTGTTTCCATCTTTATCGGCCGAGAGGTGCATTCTGCTAACTATGCTTCTGATCAACTAGGATGATGCAGAACCTAAGAAAACAGGATGATGCCATTTGCAGAACAAATTGACTCTCAAATGGTCCAAAGAGTGCTTTGAATCAATTCATCGATCTCTATTACAACTTCTTCTTCTTTTTTTGGTTTCCAAAATGATACAAGCTCATGCTGAAAACCATTAGAAATATCTTTCAAGGACAAGAGAACCAAACCGTTTTGGGCAATTCCCTATTCCTAAAATTTAAAACCAGTGATTGTTGGTCCAATTCCTAGTTTCAGGTGTGGACCGAACCACCTAGACCACATGAACTAGATCGATACTATTTTTTATTAGCAAGTTAATAATACTTGTCATATTTTATGACGCCTTTAACATCTTTTTTAACATCTTTTCACCGACGTTTTCCTTAATTAAAGACCCAAAACAATAAATAAGTAAAAAATGAGAGTTTAAACTGTGTAACAACACTTGCAATCTTGTAGGAAATAAAAAAAGCAAAAATGAAAGATATCACCTCCGGTTCGTGACCGGTTAATCCACTCTGATTTAGTTCCAAGATTAGGTGAGCCAGTTCCTGGTTCCACAAAGGGGGAAGCGACCCTTATATTCTTATTTCTAATTTTAGAATAGGGAACAATCACCCCTGGTACAAGGCACAGAGAGTAATCTGCAATGCACCGGCTACCCCCAGTCAAAAATACATGGCATTCTCTCTATCTATCCAAAAGTCTAATTCAAGTACTCATCAATTATGAACCTCAGGGGCAAAGCATCCTACCAAAGGTTCCTGTAGGGTAACCCTCTGTGTTGTGTCGTCCCATCACTCACCAGTAATTTCCGGTACCAGATGCAAAGGCCATCCGAACGTGCACTTTTAGTAAAAAAGCTGAACCCCTCGAGTAGGATGTACTGGCGTCGCCTGTCGGCCATGCCATTTCATTCTCATCTGTTGGTGGCCACACAATCCAAGTGGAAGGCCTACCATTCGAAACTTCCAATAAGACACGAAACCCTCGAAGCTCAAACAAGACAGGGAATGGAAACCCTTGGGGAGGGACTCTAGAAATCGGAATAGGGGCATTGAGTTTGAAAAAAGTAAAATAGACAGAGTAACGAGCAAGCTGCTGAACCAACCTACTGGACGTAGAAGCCTTCCCTATTGCAGAGTATTGATTCGAAAGTTTCACAAACGAGAATTTCCTCAGTAAAATCATCGGTAGAAATATGCTCAATCTCCTCATGAAAGTATAATAGCTCTACGTTTTGAAAAGAATACAAAGAATTCAATCCTTCCATATTAACGCAGACAGCTAATCTACTGTAAACTTTTAAGAGAATGATTTTCTCTGCCCTAAGTATTCCTTTCAACCATACCGTCCTTAAACCAATCTCATAGCACCTCCAGAAAGACAAGCGGGAAGCAAAGGCCAAAAGTGCAGACCAAGCAAGAGGCCTGATGATTCTGCAACTCATCAAGTGATCGAGGACCGCGAATTCAAAATCCATCCAATCTGATAAACCGATGAGCCAACCTCGTCTCCGTAATTCACCCAACCATTAGCACTTGAACTCCAATTTCAATTCACAACCCAATTGCCACCGCTTCTGGAAGAACCAGAATCAGCACGGCGATCACGAATTCAACAAGTTTCAACAATCTTGCGCACCTCCGATTGAAGACTTCCCAACAACGTCCTCTGCAACAACGGCAGAGGGATAGAAATACAGACAACCGGTCGAAAAACTTACCTTCCCTATCTGTGCTCACACGAAAGGTAAGGGATGTCCAAGTGGGGATTGCATTCCCCGGAGTAAAAATCATTCTTTTCCAACAAATCCCTCAGCATCACATGCGCGAAAGTCGGGTCCTCGGGATCGCTCACGTGAGAATCGGCCGGCGATTCCGGAGTCTTCGGCCTGCTGAAGCAAAAGACGCAACCTTTACCGTTCCTCCTCCTGCGTCGCCTCGATGTTTTCCTGTTGGACGAAGCCCCGAGAACCCTCTTGAGCTTGGCAAGATTCCACGGCGGCGCGCACCCGCAACCCCTCTGTTTCCTCCGATCATCCTCACGCGGTACAGAGACCCCAACTCCACCACCAACATCCTTGCCATCTTCGCCCTCCTTCTCTCCTCCACCAACGTTGCTATCATCGACGACGACGTTACCACCGAGAACAGCTATCTCCCTATCAGAAACTGACATCAACGGTCACGGGGATCGCCCAGAATCCAAAATCGAAGTGGGGCGGACGGAGGACGAGAACCCAGAACGCACCATCCGCGTGGGCAACTGTACCTGTACGTACTTCATCCAAGAACCGGGTCCGCGGCCGGAGAACCAACGCGAGACACGACGAAAAAGAGAGACACACCCACACCCAGATGAGGATTCGGACAGAATCTAGTGCTGCGCACGTATTTGAGAGGCGGAACTTAGAAATTCGAGCGGATGACGTCGATTTCCGAGGCGAAGAGGGGTAGTTTTTCCTCCCTCCTTTGCTGGCGATAACTACCTGCACGCCCCGCAAGCGAAGAGGGTCGGGGCGGGGCGCTGTCGATGATTAATTTTGGTAGAGAGGTCGTGGACGGTAGGAGTGGACGAGGCTTGCATGCGACGCGTGGCGAGGATTCGATGTGGCGAAAGGTGGCACCTTCGATTGCGGGTGTCCCTGTCGGAGCCTATCGCATGTTGATGGATCACACAATCAGAAATGTTCATTTAAAATACTCAGATTTAAAACATTGGCATTCCCAGAGTATTGATTGCGCATAACACGAAAGCGATTCCTACATTAAAAAGTCGTAAAATTTCCTCCAGTAATTGCCAAGCTAATGAACTTGAAGCACTTATTCGTAAAATCTTTGGTAGATTGATATAGGCATACTAGGTTTTTTTTTTTTTTTTTTTTTTTTTTAAAGATTTCTTGTTTAACAAGAGAAGAGGTGGAGAAGATAGATATAATTAAATCATAAAGGGTACACGTTAGTGATTTTACTGTATGAAAATTCAAGAATGTTTTTTTAACTGAATTTTAGACTCGAACATTATATCTCATTTATACGAACAAGTTATTTAGCATAACGGTTTCTCTCATCGTATTAACATATTCGTAAAATTATTATGAAAAATCGAGAAAGTTAATCTCATGTGCAACTGGGTTTTTGGTTTTTGTACTACTTTAAAATCTTGTTTGGATTTTACTCTCTATGCCATTATTAGAAAGGTGACAAAAATCATTATGCAGTCTTCTCGGACTTGTTTTTAATGCATACCAAAATCAATCTCGGGCTCCACATTCATACCATGATGAGACATGATCTCAGTATTGTACATTTCATAAAGTCACGAGAGTGTTTTACTTTTTTCCCCATGAAACTGATCACAAGAATCTTACGGCGTATGTTACAATATTGCAGTACATATTAGCTATTGTCGTTCGTTGGCTCTGGCTTATAAACAAGTTAACTAGTCTTCGATCATTGGATGACAACACTCTGGTATTTACCGTTGCTCCTTATATTTTCTTCATGGATGAGGAGGTGTATATTGCTGTTGCCCACAAGAAAAGAAAACATTGGACGTCCTGTCCAATCAACATATGAGACATCATCCTTACTTGCCCCCTTGTGCATCCTTCCATCCCCTTTCGTTTTGTGTGCTATATATATATATATATATAAAAGACAAGATCAATATTCATCGCCAAGTGATGAACTTTTTCTTTCATTTAAATAATCTATCAAGCAACATATATGCATCTGTGACGCGACAATAAAGAAAAAAGTTGCTTATATTGAAACATTAAATATAATTAAAAATTGATTACCGAAAACAACATTTCGTGAAGTGAACGAGAGACCGAGAGATCATCCTAGAATCATAAAACTGTCACTTCATTGACCACGTACAAGTTGGCGATGCAAGAAAGGCATCACCTCCTCTCTTCACTTTAGGTGGTGGTGGAGTGTCCTTCATGTGCAGAGTAGGTAATGCACCTTTTATTAAAATGCTTGGTAAATTATGTCTTGAATAAGTAAATATCCCAACATGTTTCCTTAATCAAGGAACCGATTAATTCATGTTTCATAGTCACCTTATAATGATGATAAAAGCACTAATTCATGTCGGTAAAACAATACTCATTGTGGAATTGATCCACAACAGTGCTAAAGCTCATTGGAGGTATTCGTATTTGAAAGAGTAGGTGAACATACTCATGAAAGAAATGAAAGAAATGCTTTGTGTTTGTGGATGTAATACCCCCATAAGGGTTAGAATGACAACTAATTTTTGTGACAGCTAATTTTTGTGAGGTACCAAATAAATGACTATTTGAATAGGGTTTTGGGTATAAAGATTCCATTGACTTGTAAAAAGTGGTTATAACCTTTTGGGATGCGGTAATATATCTAAAAAATTATTCATGAGAAGAGAACATACAAATACTCCTTGAATATTTGAAGTTATAGAAATGAGAATTAGTTTCTTATCATTTAATGAGCATCTTGTATTTCATCATGATTCTAAAAGTTAAAATTTTCTTTGATATAGATTCGATATTCCTAATTTCATTTATTGGAAAGAGCGGACAACAATGAGACATTGCTTTTGCTGATTTGAATTGAAGAATCGTTCTTTTTTTGTTTTTTTGTTTTTTGTTTTTTTTTTTGCCACTTATTGCTCGGAAAATCTTTCCGGGGAGTGGCACCTTAGATCTTTCACTTTGAGCATATCACCACAGTCCAGTTCCCGTTTTGCATCTCCTGTTCTTTGCTTCATCTGCTCCTGTTAGTAATGTGGTCACTTCCTTCGACAGTCAGCTGATTTGCAGCAAATGGAAGAATGCTATCCTTCAACAAGCGGGGCTTCCAGGAAACAACCTCTAATTGTTTGGAGCTCAAGCTCATACATGTCGACGCAGGACAGGGGATCAAACCAGATACGTTTGTCTTCAGAAAGAAAGCGGAACATCATCTTCTTTATTATGTCTTTAATGAGGACAGGTTTGGTGGGTGGACATAAAGCTGATTAAAGAAATGACCATAATGATTGAACCATCGCTGTAAAGTCATAAGCTTTAAGAAGTAGCCATCCTCTCTGGTCTGCTCAGAAATTGCCTCTCCAACCAATCCATAAACATTCATTTGCTCACTTCCTTATATCACCTCATTTATAGGGGCAAGCGATACTCAGAAGCCAAAAGGCTTGTGATATGTGTTGCAAAAATTGTAAGAGGGACGTCAATTTGTCGAGGTATTGAAGAAAAGATACGTCGAAAAATTCTGGGTGTTAGACATTTTGGCGGTTGAAATGAGGAAGGCTTGTAGGAGGATGTGGCGGGCGGTGCCTTGCACAAGCAGGAAGACCCTGAGGACCGAGTCACAGAAGGACATAGAGGTGATCTTGAAGACGAAGCTCGCAACGATCCAAGAAGAACCGGAGTTCTCCGATGACAATATGACGCCGTCAAGACGCCGGCGAGCGATCAAGAAGGGAAGGAAGTTCAAGGCCAAGGTTAAGATGGGACATCTCTTCATGCCTCAGTTCAGTTTCCGGGATTCTTATGCACTCTTCATAACCGGCTTCGCCTCTAAAGGGAGCTTCGGAGGACTCCTTTCGTACTAATTTCTTGATTCAGCTGGTGTTTGATTCTTGCAGCTGAAGGTAATCTCAAGGACTGAAAGATAGGTATTTCGTGATCTTCGAGTTGGGTGTCTGATGTGTTTGGATCCCCCCGAAACGTTGTTAGAATTTGTGCTTTGCTTCTGCCAAATCATATTATTTCAGGCAGTAGCAGCCATTGACTGTATGAATTTCTGTGTAGTCATTCACATGGCAGTTTCAGCTTGTTAACAACTAAGAATAAGAAATTTCTCATATTTCCTCTGCCATAGCATGTAATAATTATGGAGCTAATAATGCATAGTCCAGCTTTCGCTTGTTTTGGATCTAATGTATTGTCTCTCTCTTCGGCAATTGGATTTCAAGCCATTCACCCTACTATTCAATAAAGTTGAAAGTCATTTTCAATGATAGTGATTAGGGATGAGCATAAGGAACTATCCGAATCAAATCGAAGTGATTGGTTCTAGATAGTTCCGGACCCACTGGTCCAATTCTTAATTCCAATTTGTTGAAATATGTGATTTTCAGTTTGATTTCTGGTTTTATGGGGGAAACCGCTCACCCAGACCACCCGGATTGGAATCATGGTGTGGTGAAGAAATATGCCTGATTTGCCTATCATGGATGACTTTGTGTGTGGTTACTTACTGACGAAGAAATTTCAGGAATAGAATGCCAAAGGAAAGATAATATCTGATAATTATAGGGGAAGCTTAGTTCAACGACAGCAAGTAAGCAAGCCTTCGTGGGTCTTCTCAGGTGGTCCCCCAACCTGATCCGAGTCCCATGAAAATACAAGAATGCAGCCTCTTGCATTTTGGAGTTCTCTTTGGTGGGATCCAATGTTCCACGCCATTTGATACCATGTAGAATCAAGTGAATCCAAATGTCAAGAAATCTCCCCCTTTTGACTTCTGAGTTTCTAGATGGTGAAAATGAAGCACTTGTTTGCTAAAAGAAAAGATAAACCTCGGTTTGGTGGTAACCTATGTTGCCATTCTCCCATCACGAATATCAAGGGAAATACAGGTCTAGAGGTAATGTCAAGTTGAGGGCTTATGGTCCTCAATCCACGTGAATTCTTCCAAGTCTTGTCTTGTGTGACGTTTGAATTTTCATTTAGAGGAGTCGCTACTAATGTATTGGAGTTGGCTATCAACTAAGTTAGGTATAGAAGTATATGTTGCTTCATAGCAATTGTAGATTTAGGGTTGGGGAATTGATTACATTAGTTATCTAATAATAACACTTTGTGGCACCTAAACTTGATTATTTATCAAGTAAGAGTCACATGCAGTTTTTTTTTTTTTTTTTACGTAATTATGAATTCTAAAGTTCTCGTCCGTGCCCATGCAATATTTATATGTTTATTACAATCCTAAAATGAAGCCTAACCACTCAACTATGAAAATGAATCACAACACAAAAAATGATACACAAGTATCACAACAAATGCTTCAACGATGGTAATGAAGAACGAGTATACAATGCAATAAAATAACCCAATACGAGTAGGCAAAAAAATATTATATAGTCTTGTTATTAAGCCCCATGACAACAATCCCATGAGCTTAGTTCAAATTGAGTTTGATTAATCTTTTAAAGGGTTAATCTTCCAAGACTAAACTAATTCTGACGCCAAAATCTAGCAACCTAATTTACGGCCTATTTTTCTGAGCAATTTTTTTTTTTATTGGTTATCTCTAGAAAATGGAGACTCGGGCTCGTTGCTGCGCCCAATCCGAATATGGTCCAATATGGTTTCATGGGTCTGGGCCAAAAGGACATGATTGGGCTTTTATACAAAACCCATTTTTAGTTCTAAACCTTCAAAAGCCCATTTACTTCTTACTCGTTGTTTCCTTTCTTTTCAGAACCTATTCGTTTTCTTCCATAAGCTGAGAACAACTTACCAAGCTTTACCATTCTCAGGTTTGCTTCATATCAAGCCCAAAAACTAAAGCTGTCAAAAAGGGATAAATGTAGTAGAAATCCTAAAACTTATCACGAAAGTGTAATTGAGTTGTTAACTTACAAAAAGTACAATCAAATCCTCAAATTTATAAAATTGGTGCAATTGAATCTTTTCGCTAGCTTCGTCCAACTTAATTAACGGAAAATGCTGACTTCACTTTTTATAATATTTTGTTTCTCATATGTAGTAATGATGTGGCTAAATCATGAAACATAATGATAAGAAAACGTTGTTTTGGTTCAAATTTGATTTTTGATACAAATTTGATTTAAATTAAATTTAAAAAATAAGCTTTAAAAAAAAGGGAAGAGGAGAAACCAGGGGCAATACCGCCGTCCCACCATCACTACCTGATTTATCCTCCTTGTCCTTTTTCTTTTAAATTTTATTTTAGAATAAGCTTATTTTTTAATTTAATTTTAAATAAAATGTTTATCATAAATCAGATTTTGACCAAAACAACATCATTTTAGCCACACCATCTCCATGTAAGATAAAAAAATAAAATAAATAAAGCTACGTCAAAATTTTCTGTTAGTCAAATTAAATGAAGTTAATGGAAGAATTTGATTTAAACAACTTAACAAATTTTAAAATTTGATCGCACTTTTACAAGTTTTAAAATTCAATTGTACTTTCGTAATAAACTTTAAAACTTTCAATGCACTTATCCGTTCAAATAATCAGCAGAAAGGAACTATTGCCTGAACTAGTTCAAGTCCAAAGACTAATAAACAAAATTACACCATTGAGACACTCCTAAACATCCCTAATCCACTACTCCTCTATTATTGTTATATCCTTTCTCGCCTCTATTTTCTATATGGGTTTAGGTGAGGTAAATTGGGTTTCATGAATTGGACCAAGTGCAAACGGATAAATGGCAAGATCGGATAGTCTTTTTATTCATCATTATCATTTTTTTGGGTACTTTTACAAGGAATGCAAATTTGAATCGTTGACTAAATTTTAGGTGTCAACAAGCTCTTGATGTGCCAAAATCTAAGGAAACCAATCTGACCCTACCTGCTGTTTCCTTTCCCCGTCTATGATTATTAGCTACAGCATGCCGGTAGCCTATTGCAGCGAGCTCCTTGCAAGATTCAGCTATAAAGAACTGACTTCTGGCCAAAAGGGAAATCCGGCCACTGCTTGCATCGACGAGATTAGAAGTTGGTTGCATCCCACATCCATCTCAGTCGCCTAAAGTAAATGCTGTGGATACTAGATGTTTTATTAAACTTGTTGACCAAGTGCTCGGACAAACAGTCATTGGATGTTCCAGCACCCAAAGATGCTATGCATAGAAAATGCAGAACTTCAAGGCAAATAATACTCTACTTTCTGCCATGTGGTTTGAATAGCAAAAATCATAGGAAAATTTAAGCATGGGTTGGAGTGCTCGGCGACAAGGGGCATCACCAGCCAATGCATCTTATCTAAATAAACTAATGGTACGACAGATTACGCTACAAACGTCATGTATCGTCCAACAAATTGCCAAGGAAGCTCAAGAATTGGAGTTGACAGTGACAGTAGCAAAACAAGGGACAACTCTTGTGCAAAAGAAGAATTAAATACAAAGTAAGTTTGGAAATACGAAGGGAAAGGCAGAGGTTGTTTGTAGCTGGAGATGACAAGGGTCAGGCCAAATTTCAGATAACCTGCAAAACTTATAATTACCCGTGGAGTATGGTTAATGGACTAGCTGATGTGCAATCTGATCTGCAACTTCATCTGCTTAATCTTTCGAGTGAGATTGAAATGAACGCAACATGGTAGAAAGTAATCAATCAAGTGGCCAGCAACTTAGGTAAAATATGCCTGGATATCACGCTGAAATCATCGTTTTAAGGAATCTTTTAAAGGTGATTGGACGGTATATGTTTCATTTCCCTGCTGGGCCACAGGCCAGATTTAACCATATCGATCAGAGTGCAGTTATGTCTTTTCAGTATTCACCACCTCCTGAGCTTGAGAGGTAAGTCCTGCTTCCACTCTAGACTAACCAATAATTGGACTGTCAAAGTAAATCTTGATATTACTAGACAGTGCATATCATATTTCCTTTCTTTCATTCTGTAAGTCTGCAACAGAACTATCTGGTATATTGGCGCGTCCTAAACACATAAAAGTATAAACTAAGAAGCATTGTCGAATGCCCATTACGTAGGGATCCTCCACTCTGCCAAATTAAGAATGGGGTTTGACCGACTGTAGATCAACGAGAGGAACTCGATGCAAACTCAACATAATAGCAAATTTTCATATATTACTACTGCAGACAAAATGCCTGTGATTCAAGTGCCAGCCCAGCGTCTATTAAGAGACACGACACTTCTACATTTCACAGAGGAGTGAGATAGAACTGGGAGCCCCCACTGAGAGGAAAAAGTGATGGCCGGGCAGATACCATCCAAGTTCATCCGGTTGGTGATATCTCTGTAGATCCTGGCGATCTTGCTGGGCATTGTGATCAGTGAAAACGCCCTCAGAGTAAGTTTCCTTGAACGAGACAACCGGAGAGCCTTGAGCTTTCCGTTCACACTCCTCACCCAGCGCCCCCTAGGCCTCGTTGTTTTCTCATCGATGCTGGTCAGCTTCTCGTATTGATACCTGAAGCGGCCTGTGCCAGTATCTTGCAGACCCATCTGCAGCCTTAAGGACCGATGATTGAGGGGAAATAGTTAGAAGAGATGAAGAGACCCTAGCTGCTTCTCAGCTGCTGTTACTAAACAAAGGAACTGTCCCTAGCATAAAGAGCATGTGGACAATATATAAGGAGGTGACCTATTGCTAGTCATTTTGGCAGGATCTGGGTTTTCAAAATTTGTTGAGACAAGATTTCGTACCAAAATAATGATATAATCTGCAGTTGGGATTCCTCAAACACATGGCTTCCATTATTGTTTTACCCAAACACAGTTTCAAGGTTACTAACCTTTTTAACACATGGCTAACATCAGATTCCATAGCCATAGCCATAGCCTAACAAGTTGGTTCATGAGCCTCTCTGCTCAGCCGCCTAAATGAGGACAAACTGAAACAGATGGTTGAGGGGGAAAAGTGAGGGCATGTGCAATGATTGCTTGCCATGTTAGTGTACCTATCGAGGCCAATCATTTGGTGGAAGGAAAGGAATGAATATGGGCAATCATCATGCAAAAAGGGGGAAAAGCAGATCTGCTGGTTCATTCTAATTCGTTTGACACAGATTGTTTCAGAATCAAGTCAAGCCTGTGTGGTTGTTGGTCTAACTTGTCCGGGATTGAAGAATTCAAGAGGAAGAAATTGTTTAATCAGCAATTAATATCTGTATCATCATCCCTTTGACAGTTTTGACTGGCCACTGCCAATCACAGGCGTTTGAAAGTTTGCAGGCAATTTAATTATTCTCCTCTCTCTCTCTCTCCTCCTCCCCTTCCCCCTCCCCGCTTTTGGGCTTTAGGCCTTTTCGTTGTGCCTTTTGATATGGGCTTATTTGATTGGACTTAAATGGCAAAATGGGCTGGCACTTGATGGATGGATTAACGCAAGCAACAAGCAGCGACACATGCGCTGGTCTTGCACAGTGCAAAGAGATCAATCTGCTTTCACCTATTGGAGCGGACTCGTGTGTTTGGAGATTTCGGAACGAATACATGGTTATGTTTGTGGAGTCCATGTTCTTATTTTTTCCACTTCTTCGGACCAAATGTAGACATTCACGTGATTCACAGGTAATCAGGGAAGGGAACCACGTACCTACGACCGTTCGAAGGTACTTTTGACGATTGTGGATTTCTCATTGATAGCAGCTCTCAATTAAGAGCAAGCTCCAATCAATAGCATACCTATATTCGCATTAACAAGCGGCATCGAGATTCTTTTTGTGAGGTTTCGTTGCATGGACCTTCGAAGGAGAAGGTGTTAAAAGTGTAGTCCGATTTGGTCAGGGTTGTGGCGGCTTAGGACCATTGGCGTCTAGCACAATCATTGCTCCCGAGTCTACGGTCTTCTACATATGTTAATGTCAAAAATGTGATGCCCCGATTGAACGCATGGAAATGAACAGAAGCATCGGTTTGCGAGTTCGTTGCGACTGGATCCCTGTACAGAGCAAGAACAAGATAAAGTCCCTTCTTCACAAGTCATCACCGAGATGATTACATCAGGATTTGGGTCGGAGTTGTCTTTAGGCATGGCCAAAATTCGGGGTGATGATGAAACACAACATCCTAAGCGAAAGGATATGCCTTGGCGGCTAGAATTAACGAGACAGCCAGATTCCGTTTTGTGCACATTGGAAGCAACTCTCTTTCTACCCCTTAAACAAATCTCGCAGGTCGCAGCAAGCGCGCATCAAACAACCAAGTCAACTGATATTTAGCGGACGTGATTAACTTATTCAAGCGTTGCTTGCTACTGTCCAAAAGCGTCTGCAATCACGTCTTTGCGTTGCTGCTGATGCATGCAAAAAAACACACATCTCCAGCCAGGTCCCCTCTGTCAAATCAAGCCGATGACTTCAAGGTCGGAGTTTCATATTCAATTATTCAAGTTCCTTGCGTCAGGTCAACTGGGCGGGTCCCAATGTTGAACCACGGATCCTTCGTGTGTCCTTCGTTCTTATCTTTATTCTTAGTTTATCCCGTGCTTATCAGACCCCAAGTTTCACGGTTGTACTGTTCCCAGCAAGTCACAAAGCAAACAGAGATGAACATTCCATGCTGTGCTTATCGTGTTATTGTTGTTGTGGATGATTGCATGATTGATAGCTTTCCTCAGTCAAATCCAACCCGTTCTCCTGGTTTCCAAGTTTCTTGACTAGCAACAGAGAGCATCTAGATGCACGGCGCTGTCATGTATGAGGACCCATATTTGGTTTCCTAGATCGGAAAACAAAGATATATTCGTTTTCTTTTTGTGGCCGAGAGGAGATCCCTCTTCATCTTCCCAACACATCCAGCCAAACATACTCCGAAAAGTCCATTGGTCGACCGGATTCGGCTCTTGCCATTGCTCCATGGAAGTGAAATGGTCATGGAAAAAGGACACTCGAAACCACACGCCTTCACGGATGGAGACGGATGATTTGAATGTAGAAATTTCTTCTTTGTAGTTGAGTGACTAGACAGATGGGAAATGCGCTGAATTTTCAAGGGAAGGAACCCATCGCATCGACCTTTTTTTTTTGGTTTTTCACGAGATATTTTGTGTTCATGATGTTCTAAAGCTTTAAAGTGGGAGGGGCAACAAAAAGGTTGGCTAGCCTTGTATCCTTACGTTTGTCACGCAAGTACATACAAGTGTGGGGAGAAACGAATCAAAGGATGTCTGGTAAGAGCAACAAATAATGAAAAACATAAGTGGTCGGCAGCTGACTGCATTTATTTCACATTAAATTCTTCTACGGTCCTGCCAAAGTATGAATTTCGCGTGGCTTTTTTTTTTTAATATTATATTTCCTTCTTCCCATAACGGCACTGTCGTGATACCGTCAAATTTCAAAGACAGCTGCCTGCAATAAATCTCTCCTAACTTTATTTGTTCTGAAAGAAAAGTCACGCATCGTTCGGGAATCCCCAATGGGTTTCTTCCATTTCTGTCGATTCTTTGACTTTTTATTCAAAGAAACTGCTGCACGCGTGTTTACACTTTATATATACATATATACGTATGTACACTAAACTAGGGTTAGCCTAGATACGTCAAATCTATATCACCTACATCTGGTGGTTGTTTCCTAAATCGTGGAAAAAAAGATGAAGATATCTTATTGAATTTCTAAGTACCGCGTCACTAAACTGGTTTTGATCCATCTGAAACGAAACAAGAAGACGCCGCCCAAAAGTTGTGCAAAGTCGGATTTTTTTTTTTTAAAAGTCCAATCTGGGAATTCATCTGGATGCATTGACTTTTAGAGTCCAAGCTTTGAAGAAACGTTCCCGTTGATTATTATTATTATCATTCATTTTGCCATAAAAGCAGTGAAACGTAAGAACCTTGCAGTTTCCAGCACGAAATATTGAATATCAAATTATGCAAAGCGATTAAGAAAAAGCAGGGGGGGATGCTTGAATGTCCATGCACAAACTGTACCTGCCTTCTCGCTGCAACGTTCATCTCCGCTTTATGCCGATCAATTATTCTCATTTATCATGCCACACCTAACTCTTTTAATCTCCATGCTCATGTATCCCTCTCATCCATGGTGCACGTATGGACAGATTTAATTAAGGAAAAGAAAAAATAAGAATAAACGCAGTACCAGAAATATCCATAAATAAAACAGCAGAGAGACATCTCTGCAAACCCCGTTGCAAGATGGCTGCAATAATATTGCATTCATGGTATTCATAATATGTTGGTATCTGTCCGAATCTGTAGCGAAACTCGTCGAGGACGGTGGACAAACAAACCCAGAAAGGAAAAAAAGGGTCATGATGTTTTGACTTTCATCTGAATCCCTGATGTTTGTAAAATTATGGGTCTATGTTACTTCAGCATGGGAGGCTGCTACTGAGGATTTAATCTTTCAGGACAGGAGTTAATAAACTACCGAACGGATATATAGAATTTGATGGTCAGGAGAAGAAAGAGAAGCAAGATGATGAGTCACTTTTCTGACTGTTGTAGGCGTTGGTGGCGTTGTTGTTGCAGAGGAGGCGAAGGAACCTCGATCGTCTCCTGGAGTAGCAGAGCCTGTGTCTGAGCCTGGAGAGCCTCGAGCAGACCAGCCTCCGGAGCCGGCGGGCAGACCTTAGCCTGAAACAGAGGACCCTCTTGACCCTCGTGAAGGACCTCCTGATCCTCTCCGAGAGGCTCCGTTTTCTGCTGAAATGGTAGCTCCTGAGGAAGAGCTGTCTCTTCTCCATCATCAGGCACTGGTGTTCCATGGAGTCGCTCCTGAAGACTGAACCCATCAGGCTGGGGTTTGCCGAGGCCATGTGTTGGGGGTTCAGGTTGCACTTTACAGACAGAAAGAAGGGTCTTCTCTCTACCAATATAGAGAGAGAGAGAGAGAGGGGGAAGAGTTGTGACGAGTTTGATGGAGGGGTTTATAAACTTTATATGCTGTTGAAAGTAAGAGTGAAGAGAGAGGTTATAAAGTCAAAGGGACATATTACTATAAGGTAGGGTTTTATTTTTGTCTATTTTGTTTTTGGGAAGTCCTGCTAGTGCCCCTTGGTTTCTTGTCAAAAGGCTTTAAACTTCCACATGTTTATTAATACTTCTCTTTGTTTTACAATCGAGTTGTGACCCTACGCAGCCGCCAGGGCAGTGGGAAAAGCCCATGGTGTGAATTTTGATGCTTGACCTATCATAAAAGTCAAAAGTATGGCCTGATGCCAGCCCCAAAAAGAAGAAAACTTTAGGTGGGCCATGGCCCTAGTACTATTCTAATCGATTCTACCATGTCGACTCGATGAATTAAAATCTTCATTGTGACGATCGCTGGAAATACCATTCATATGGCAGCAACCTGAAAATATATTAAGGATCTCCAAACAAGCATCGGAATGCCAAGATAGGTCTAAGAATGCAAACGCTCATCCAAGAAGCTAGGGGAAAAAAAACCTGGTGCAGATAATTACATGACTATTTTCTGCTTACAAGTATGCAACAGCTTTCTGTATCTACAGTGCTCAGCAGAGAATTAGGCTGTTATAAGGACACTTTCAGGGAGAAGTCTAGCTCAGTTTCTGCATCGCACTACACAAACGTAGGCGCAACATGTGCCCAAATCAAACAACTTGCAAAATCCTGTTGTTCTATCATTTTTTTTCCCTCCTCGTGTTAAGTCTGCCCGACGGTAATGTTGTACCTTCACCGAAGGACAAAAATGCTCGAGAAGTCATCTTGGTCTAGCTTCATCTGCTGCAGGAACATTGGAAGGATAAGTGGACATGTCCACATCAATGAGCGACATGTCGTAGGGGACTGCAGAAGAGTTTGATGGGTCAACAAGGAGGGAAGACTTCATGGTCTCTGATCCAGTAGCAGAATCGGGCACTGCTGATGATTTCTTGGGAGTGCTAGTAGGGGAAGAAGACAAGCTGGAGAGTTGCACTTCATCCATTTTGTTACCAAACATGTGCTTGTTCCTTCTAACAGCATCCATTTCCGGGCCAGTCGGCACAAAGGTGCGTGACCTGTATTTCCTTGTTCCCTCATCACCACCGTCGTGGTTGTAGAGAACGTATTCATGGTAAGTTGGTGCGAACTGCAACAAGTATTGATTCAATCACCATTCAAGGGCAGCACAAGCGAAAAAAAGAAGGGGGGGGGTCATGAAATAACATCAGCACCCTCCAAGTTTTACCTGGTGGACAGTGTCATCATAAAAGTCAGTTAACTTTAGTGCATGTGCAAGACTCGCAGTAAAATTACGAGAACCGCCAATATTTGCACCCGCATACTCTTTGTATGGAAAGGCATATTGGTGACCCACTGCGGCAATGAGCATCTCCACACATATTATGAAATCTTGGAATTGAGCAGCTTCATCCGCATCTCTGATGAGTCCAGTCTTTGCAGCAAGGAAAACCAAGACGCCCTACAATAAGGAAAAGAATATTGAGGACATGAAGAGACAGCTAGCTTACAATTTACAGCAACCCAATTCAAAAGCAATAAGGTTTGCAGATAAGACAAGAGAAAACCATTGAAAAATCACAACCCATCGTACATATTATATTCACGAAAGACAAATGACAACTTTGTTTCCAATCCTCAAGTTGACAACCCGGCTTTGTATGCTTTTCATTAAACACTTTCCCCCCGAAAGAAAATCAAAGGAATGCAAAAGTGATAAACAAAACGGAAGTTTCACCTGCCAATAAGTTAGAAAAACAACAGACTTGATGATTATAAACTTCGGGACTGGATTGAATGGCTTGAGCAAATCTTTACACGCCACATAGAATAGCACCAAAGCAAAGAGTGCCATTGTATACGATAAAGTGTAGATGATGGTGAGATACAGGTATGACTGTGCTGGACTGAAATTTCCGTCATGATATTTTCCCTTAGCGTATAGGACGAGTGTGACAGCAACTAGAATAGGCTTCAGTATTACAAACTGTAAACAACCTTGTTTGCACCTACGAATGAAGCGCCTGCATGAAAGATTCAGAAGTCTAAATCATTCACAAATAAGCTGGAAGTCATAGTGTTTCCATATATGAACACTCTAGTCAAACTCTATTTTCACTTGAGAGCAATTTAATGAAACTTCACAATAGTTGTAAGACTTTCTTTGGGAAGCAGTAGAGTATCTACTGCAATGTATTAAATATAACCTGGAGTAACTTGATTAATTAAGAAACTTGCGTTGTTTCCAATTAAATATTCTTAAAGAGGCTGCTAGACTAATTAGGCAAGGCCCTGCAGTAAGCACTCACCCATCCAATGGCATGGGAGGTAAGCAGCATGTCATTAAGTACCAAGAAGGTTTCAAAATCCGACCAGTTAAATTCAGCACAACGGCTCCTGGACCACCAACCCATGCGAGGCAGAGTGATAGGAAATTATAAATAACCCAAGCTTCATACCTAAAAGAGCAAATTCCAAGACAATGAAAAATTAGCAATAACAATAGAAGTTATAATTATCGGGACTCACCAACATTATCTACTTGTAAATCACATCAATGATTTCCTATAAAAGTGATGTAAAAAATTTGTATCTTCGTAGCACAAGTACATGTGACACACAATAAACTACGAAAAGGCCAACCAACCAAGGTGGCCAACCATCTACCTTTTGCAACCAAAACTGTATATTCTTAAATTTCAGAAGCAGAGAAAAACAAAACCTTGAATAGCACACAAGCTATATAAAATGTGAAACAGAGACATCCCTTCAGGAAAAATAAATTCAGATACTTACATTTCACGAATTAAGTCAAATAATTGGGGCATGTCTAGAATGACTATTACCTTTTTTTCTTTTTTGCTCAACTAATTCTCGCAACTCATGCACTTTAAATTCTTTTAAATTTTGATGGGAAAGCAAAAAAGTTACTTTTTGCTTTTGCTAACCTTACTCAATATCATTATAGTATTTGAAAATTTTGACAAGGAAAGGAAACATCAAAGCACATGTAAATTGCGCCAAATTCTCATAATTCTTTGTAAACATGGAATAAAACTGAAAATACTTACACTTCACGAATGGAATTGAAATAAATTGAATTCTCGTTCATTATGAGGGATAGAAAAGAAGTCAACGCATACACCTGGTAAGAGCATAAGATGGACATTAGTCATATAGTAAAGGTAAGAAAGGTTAAATCATAATCTCGAATAGTAAACACATTTCAAGTCTAACTTGCAGTTTTCTTTTTTCGAGTTGTGGGGGTGTGGGGTTCCTATATATAATAAATTTCTTCTGGAAAGAGAGGTGGGGATGAGTTGTATAGGGCTCAAAGTCAGCAAAGGTTAGAAAACTGTAAAGTTATGATACATTGATGATCAGATTCGACAGTCTCCGAGCGCTTTCTCATTTTTAATTCTACCAAAGCCTGTGTTTTTTTGGTAATCAGTCAGCGTTTGATAACTCTACTGAAGAATTTCATTTCTTACACACCATATGCCAAGAAATCCATCATTCATATGATTTCATAACACATGAGGTACGATAAGAAATGATGCACCAGTAGTACTGCTACTGACTGCGCCAACCAGTGCTCTCAACACACCAACTTCAAAGTTCAATGTTACTACAACCAAGCAATGTTCTTTTTGCCATCCAATAAAGTAAGGAAGAAAGCAAAATAAAATCTCCAAACAACTTCATAAACTACTGGTCTAAAAGTGAACCTACAGGTCCGATGTTGCTGTTGGAGTTTTTGCGAAAATTCAGTGCAATTTTTGTTTTATATATCTAGTTTCATCCCCTGGAATGTTTATGCAGAATCACTAACCCCAAATCTTAGGTCCACCACCATTTATCCCAACATTCAACTAAAAGGCATCAAGGCAAGCTAACCAGTACTCAACAAAGAATGCAGCATTTGTGGCTTCCCCAATAAAATTTCATGGTACTAACCGGAACCATGAAGATGATGCGGACTATATATCTTTGATAAGTTGGCTCCGTGTAATTCACCAGGTGCATATAAATGTGGCGAATTGCGATCACAATTGCCCCCACCATGCAAATAAGCGCGACAATGTTGAAGTAAAACGGCACGAAATCCCCCATCGCAACCTTCTTCTCCACCAATGTCCTCCCTATAACATGACGGAAGAAAACCAATTCCAAATACTAAGCCAATGGGTACCAGCACAAATATCACCAGACCCACCAAAACATATTAAGACAGAGCTAATCACAATTCATGCACCTTGGCCGAAGTTCCCACAAACTAGTGTAAAGTTTGGTTCTTGACACTCGAATTGGTTAAACAATCCTGGTACCCATCATCAACTAGTGTAAAGTTTGGTTCTTGACACTCGAATTGTATTAACAATCGCGATTCATTTCTCCCCACGAGGCCTGCAAAACAGTGGAACCGTAAACTTTGGCACCTGCTGCCATTAACAAACGACCAAGCATCATCGCGCTGACCAAACGATCACCCAATTCGAGAACTTCAACAAACGAAAGAAGGGTATTCGGACAGGAAAGAGAAGAGTGGAAGGGAAGAAATCGGAAAACTAACCTCGCGCCCACGTCGGGATCTTCGGAGATTGGAAGGGGACGAAACAGATCTGCGCCCAACGTTGTAATTCTCTGTTCCAACTTCTGGGAAAAAAGATGGGATTTTTATTGTGGATTTCTCGATGGAGTGAGTTAAGTGGGGAACAAGAAATTGAGAGGATGGAACGAGGGGAAGGAGAAGCAATTGCTTCACTGGCAAACCAATGATAATGGCCTCTCTCTCTCTCCTCTCCTCTCTCTCTCTCTCCCCTTAATCTGGACGCTGGTTGTACAATTAACATATGCTGTCACATATTTTATTATTCATCCTTCTTTTTTTGGGCCCAAAAAAAAAAAAATAGAAATTTGTAACTATTGCATTCCCTTTTTTGGTTTAGTGCTTAAAGTTGTTCTAGAATACATCATAATCATCATGATCACTGCCTGGTTGCTGCAAAATTTCCCAGTTGGAATGTGACATCAGTCTGTAGAATGACCAAAATGGCCTCTTGCTGAACATCCGCATCAAGAGCATGAAAAGTTATAAGGAGGGAAGGACAAACTCTGGGCAATGATCTAGTGCAACCGGATTGAAGACTTGCTCTGGTCATACCCATCCAAGAAAAGGGTAGCACAGGTAAGGTGCATAATCGATTAGGTAACTTTTAGTTGCTCCAACGTCATCAAAAAGCATGTCTTTTTTGGGTCGCGTCTGATTTTCGCATTACTATCACTAGTGATTAAGATGTCAAGGCCATAAAGACAGCCGAAGCTTTGTCCTTTTCCCCAATTGCGAAGCACTAAAGAAAAACAAAGAAAGATGGTAACAAAAAAGGCAAGAAATTGCGAAAGGCAAGTAAAAATGAAAAGGGTAACTAAAAAAAAATATAAATGAACCTAAGCACATCCTTAAAAAGTTTCATCTCGATTTTCATGATCATCCAGATATAAATAACTAAAAGATATTCCCACCCCTTGAAAAAAACAAAATCTTTAAGAGGAATTGAGATAATCTCCGGATACCGACGCTTTAAAATAAAGAACGTATCTGTAAAGCCGGCCGTCCGTGCATCCGTCCTGGATGTCAAATGGGCACAAACCAAGAATATGAAGGAGAAAATCAAACCTAGTACTAGGAGAAATGGGCCACAAGAGAGCTCCATGGGCTGTAAATCCAGTGACTGGATCGGGCATCGGCCCATTTCTGTCAATGGACCGAGCAAGAACCACCCAGTTTCTTATCTCTCTGTCAGTATTTGGCAGGAAATTATCTTCTTTCTGGTTCCATTCGCCCTCTCTCTATAAAGAGAAAACGATAGCATAGCGGGAGCAAACGGAGACAGAGGTGGAGGATAGAAGGCCATAGAATCTCTCCTCCATTTCTCTCCCTCTACGTGACCTTATCCCTCCGTAAAGCCCTGCCTCCCTCTCTCTCTTCCAGAAATATCTGCTCCTTCTTGCAGCCTACCCAAGGCACCGAATTTCACTCCCAAGTCCTGCGCCGCTTAGCGTTCTCCGGTGCCGTCTTCAATGGCTTGTCGGTCGCTGACCACGTCTTTCATTTGCCACGGCGGCCAGTCTCTGGAGACGTCGAGGAAACCGACCCCGACGGCGGCGGCGGCGGCGGCGGCGGGGTCTGCTGCGTCGGCGGCTGGTGCCGTGGCTTCTCTGTCGTTTTCGGAGAAGCCCCACTTCAATTCCTTGCTCTGTTCGTCCAGCGAGTGCCATGTCCGAAGACCCTTTGGGCTTTTAGAAAGTGGGTGCGTGAAAAGGTGCGGGCTTAGGCGGAGCCTGAGCAGCTTCGTGACGTCTGCCATCGCCACGCCGAACTCGGTGCTGAGTGAGGAGGCTTTCAAGAAGTTGGGGACCGGTGGGTTCTCGGAGAGCGAGGTTGACGCGAGTGAGGATGAGGGTGGCTTCCTGTCGGAGGGCGGCAAGGCTGAGAGAGTGAGCGAGGACGAGCTTGCTCTCTCCAAGCTGGGTTTGCCTCAGAGGCTCGTGGAATCTCTTGAGAAACGTGGCATTACCCAACTCTTTCCCATTCAAGTATGCTTTGTTCTTTCTTTCCTTCCCCGTGTTATCCAATATTTTCGTTTTGGTGTGAATAGCTGTTGCTTATTGCTGGCTGAGTTTTTCTTTTTTCGAGCGTACCCTGATGGCTGGATAATTAAGTGGAAAACTTTGGCCTTTTTTAATGTACTGGGCGAACCACAGATGGAGTTGAGTGCAGGCAATTATAATAGGTATTCTGGCATGTTCTGTGGTAGCTTACATTAGACGACTATCCTAGGATGAAAATTGAGCTGTTTAACATTAAGATGTTGTTGGGACTAAGGCTTTACACAGGCAGAAAACGTTTTTTTTCTAATCGGCTCGATATTTGGTTTCTTTACTTTTGCCAGCACTAGGATAGTTCACTCATCACTCATTACTTTTCCCTCTTCACTGTTCACTCTACTAAAGTTTCTTCATGTTTTCAATGGCAAACTCACGTTCCTTGTACTATTCTGTGATTGTTAGAGAGCGGTGTTAACCCCCGCGCTTGAAGGGCGTGATTTAATTGCTCGTGCAAAGACTGGAACAGGGAAGACTTTAGCTTTTGGGATTCCCATACTGAAGCGTCTTACTGATGGTGATGAACATAGAAGTCCGAGGTATTTGAGTAATAATTTTGATTATCTTGGTGACCTCCAATGTTTGAGCATTTTTTTAATGACACATTATACTGTAAATGTCTCTCAGACGCGGGCGACTTCCTAGAGTTTTGGCCCTAGCACCAACGAGGGAATTAGCAAAACAAGTAGAGAAAGAAATTAAGGAATCCGCACCTTACTTAAACACCGTGTGTGTTTATGGTGGGGTTTCTTACGTTACCCAACAAAGTGCCCTTTCCCGGGGGGTCGATGTAGTTGTCGGGACTCCTGGTCGACTCATTGATTTGATCAAGAGTAACAGCCTTAAATTGGGAGAAGTGGAATTTTTGGTACTTGATGAAGCTGATCAGATGCTTGCCGTTGGTTTTGAGGAAGATGTGGAAATGATCTTGGAAAAGCTTCCCTCACAGCGACAGAGCATGCTTTTCTCCGCCACAATGCCTGGTTGGGTGAAGAAACTGGCGAGAAAGCACTTGAACAATCCTTTGACAATAGACTTGGTAAAGTTCTTCTCTCGATAACAATCTCTGTCTCCGTCTGCCCAAACTTCTTGCATGATCCGATATTGGGTATAAGCCTGAATTTTTGCATAGTACAGTCGTAGAAATGGAGGAGTGTGGCTCATCAAAATGCCGAGTGATGACTTATGTGGTTTGCCTGCTCTTTATTTCCCTGATGTAGGTTGGAGAACAAGATGAAAAACTCGCAGAGGGAATTAAAATTTATGCCATATCAGCAACTCCAACTTCAAAGCGTACCATTCTAAGTGATCTCATCACGGTAGGAGATGCTTCCCTCATATTTGGTATCTTTTTCCCCAATCAAGATGCTTATTTGATTCGCTAACATTTGCATATGGATGTCTCCCATTAGGCATATGTCCTGAATTTCTCTATCATGCTGTTTCTTAAGATTCTTCCTGCTTAGTGGAAGAAGGCTTTGATTTTGTTCTTGCCTACATGCTTTATGGTAGGCTTTAATAGATTGTGCTTTTACTAGATAAATGACTTTTTTGTATATCTATCTTAGGTGTATGCGAAAGGTGGGAAGACCATTGTTTTCACGCAGACTAAAAGAGATGCAGATGAGGTGTCAATGGCATTAACGAGTATCATTGCCTCTGAAGCATTGCATGGGGATATCTCTCAGCATCAGAGGGAGAGAACTCTTAATGGTTTCCGGCAGGGAAGTTCACTGTTCTTGTTGCTACTGATGTTGCATCTCGTGGGCTGGATATCCCTAATGTTGATCTCGTAGGTTATTTAGTTTTTTATGTTTGTTTACCTGCACAATTAGTTATTCCTCTCACAAAGCTATGTGTATAAGATTAACAAGAGTATGCAACTCCTAATGCCAGGTCATCCACTATGAACTGCCAAATGATTCAGAGACTTTTGTCCATCGGTCTGGTCGTACTGGACGCGCTGGGAAAGAAGGAACTGCTATCTTAATGTATACAAGTAGTCAAAGGAGAACTGTCAGATCCATTGAGCGAGATGTAGGTTGCACATTTGAGTTTATTAGCCCTCCAGCAATGCATGAAATTTTGGAGTCATCCGCTGAGCAAGTTGTTGCGACCCTCAAAGCAGTTCATCCTGAGTCTGTAACGTTTTTCACTCCAACAGCACAAAAACTAATTGAAGAGCAAGGTGTAAATGCTCTAGCTGCTGCTTTGGCTCATTTGAGTGGTTTTTCGCAACCTCCTACATCTCGGTCTCTTATAAATCATGAGCAGGTAAATCAGAGACATCTGTGGCAATTTTGTTTGTCATCTGTGCTTTCTTTAACCCTACCTTTTAATAGATTTATTTCAAGATTTAGGAAAAGAAGTGGTTGCTTATTGGAGCATGGACCATTTATGTCGGGAAAATAATTTGTTGATCCTATGTGCTGTCAAATTTTGAGAAAGTGCATTTATATAGCAATTGATACCAATTGGTCTTTCAGAACATGGTTTTTGTATGTTTCTGCTGATTAACTGGTAATTTGAGATTATGGAAAATTGTGCCTGCTGCTGTATCTTATAATGTTCTACTGGACAAATGTGTTGTAGGGTTGGGTTACGCTGCAATTGACTCGGGATCCAGCTTATTCTAGAGGTTTCCTTTCTGCCCGATCCGTCACTGGATTTCTATCTGATGTCTATTCTCCGGCGGCAGATGAACTAGGGAAGATATATTTGGTTGCAGATGAAAGGGTATCTACCAAACCAGAGCACACTATCTTTATAAATTTTCCTGTTACAGTTTTGTTCTTGGCTGTACATTTTTTTCATATAGTTTATGGTGCCAATGACAGGTTCAAGCGGCGGTTTTTGATATTCCTGAGGAGATTGCAAAGGAGTTGCTGAGTCAGCCAACGCCACCTGGGAACACTATTACAAGAATTTCCAAGGTTGTATGAGGGCTCAAGATACCTCATAGGGTTGAGATTACTATGGTTCACTTAAATGCAGTTGCTTCCATGCTTAGATTGCCATAGCATCAGTTTTGGTGCTAATTGCATTTTCAAAGCTAATTCACTTTTCTTGTATATTGACAGTTACCTGCTCTGCAAGATGATGGGCCCCCTAGTGATTTCTATGGTAAATTTTCTAGCAGAGACAGGAGTCGTCGGCCAAGTCCTAGAGACCGGAGAGGATCAAGATCATCCCGAAGTTGGGGCAGTGGTCATGATGCTGATGGTGATGATGGTCTATTTAGGCGTGGTGGCCGAGGTTCCAGAACTGAAAGTAGCTGGAGTCGCCCCTCAAGAAACAATGATAATGATTGGCTTATAGGTGGTAGGCAATCCAGTAGGTCATCTTCGAGGGACAGGTATATCTTTTGCCTATGCAAATGTTGCAAGTATTCCTCGAGCAACTTTGTCCGCTCTTGGTACATATGGAATTGATGTAGCGTTGCAGACTTGTGTTGGACATGTGATACATTATCCTCCATCGTTTAGCAATTAGATTCCTTTTCAATCGCCAATGACATACTTGACATGGTCATGTAAATCTCACTCATATGGCATGGTGTCATGACAGGAGCTTCGGAGGATCGTGCTTTGTATGTGGGCGTCCAGGGCACAGGGCATCTGAATGCCCCAGTAAGCAAGACTACTGATTGTATTTATTTAAATGTGTTGCTTTTCATACACTGAGCAAAAAGTGGAGGGTCCTACTCTGCCGCCGCCGTCGCCACCGCCACCGCCACCACTTTGTGCTCTGCCTACTTGTTTGTAACAGGTTGGTCAGTGTTTTTGTGCTGGAGAGACAATGAGAAGAGTTACAGTGATCAACCCCGATTTAGCCCCGGAGCTTTGGTATGCTTGGCATGGACCCCTAGTCAATCCTGCTGACACTCCATACCAAATCGTTGATACTTAGCATCTTTTTGATAGTTTTCCTTTGGCTAGAGAAAGAACTCTTTTATATGGTTATCATGTCAACGTAAAGGTGTGTTGGGATCAATTCTTGTGAAACCTTATCTGGCTCTTTTTGGAATGGGATGTCTCCTCCACTTTAGTTGCAAACGGATGCTTTCATGGACTTCATCTGGCAATCTTACCATAGGCTTATGACGAAGATGAAACCAGTTTATAAGCTCACCATGCACGGGACGGGAACATCGGAAATTATCTTATGGTGTCTTCCAATTTTGCACGTTTTAGTGATAATTTGAGTGATTGTTCTATTTGCTCATGTTTCTGCCGATTATGGAAAATTGTGCCTGCTGATGAAAACCATGTCTCTTAGTCCATTTTCGTGGCGCTCGCTGCCATGGAATCGAATTAGGAGCTGAATCTTCATTTAGGTCGAGCTCTTTTATATAAAAGAAGTACAAAGGAGACAATTATATTCGAAGATCTGTGAATTGGGTTGATCTTCGTCTGAACTAAGAGTAACAAGTCTAGGAACGGAGTGAATGGTATGCTAAAACTCTGAACATTAAGGCAAAACAACAAATCTTAGCAGATCACTCGAAATTCTGATACTAGCAAACTGAAGAAACATGACAACCTAGATGCCTAGTAGATTAGGAAGGGAATTGCCCAACAAGTGTCTCAAATTTCAAATTTCATGGCAGAAGACAAGGTTGCAAGATATTATCACTTGCTCCCAAATTGGTTGCTTTTATGATGAGTACAACCAAATCGTCCAGACTGAGTTTTCGCTCTCCCTGTCCCACAGAAGGAGCTATCAAAGAACCGAAACAAAACCGCCGCGTCAATGGCTGAAGCCAACAGTTTGAAGAGGACGTGTATTATTGCATAGATAATATCCAGAACCATCGAAAATATCATTCTGCTTAAGACAAACTACATAGAACATCAATTCCCAGGTTACATGGTTACCTACGCCAGCAACAAGGTCCCCTCTCTAGGATAAGGCTAAACGAGCGGGCTTATATCCCGGCCCCCATCCATTCGGCTGTCTCCTGATCCAAAATCTCCACCACATCATAAGCGATGGATGCGATTACCCGCAAGAAGCCTGTGGTGAAGCTGGTGCATCCAGGAGGCCTCACCGAAACGCATAAAAAACCGATCACTGCTGCTGAAGTCATGAAGAAAAATCCCAGACACTTCGTGACTCGCCCTGACGTGTTCAAGTTCCCCTGGATAGTTGTTCAGCCCGAGTCGTTCTTGCAACCTGGTGACGTCTTTTATATCGTCCCATTCCATACAATCCGTGGCTTGCTGCGGCGCAAAGCCTTTCCATGTGAGCTCTTGAATCGGCAGGAAAGCCCGGACTCCTGTGGAAGTGAAGATAAAGAGAGTGAACGCGCAAGTGAATTGTTTCGATTAGGATCGTGTCCGTATGATTCTTCTTCTGAAAGGACGAAAATAGTGAAAAGGAGATCTCCAAATGCGTGCCAGAAAACTGAAAGATGCTGGCTTGGTGAATGTTATGCAGGAAACCTCACGTCCTCAAAAAAGCACTGTCTTGATCAATTGGGTGAGATCCTGCAGCAGCAGCGACAACAAGGCCTTGTTTCTCCATCAAATGAAAGAAATAAAGCAGGTTCCAGGCATAAATCATGCAAACAATTTCTTGAAAAATCATGCACCTATGATGCTTCAAAAGAAGTGACACCCACTCATCACCTCTTGAAGAGACGATCTCCTGGTGCTCGCCAAAATACGCCAAGTTACAAGCCTGAAGGATATGTCAAAGGAAATCGAAGATCGGTGCATCCAGTTGGGCATCATCATTCTCTGCTGCTGTCCCAAACTAAACAGCATCTTGATTTGTTTGTTGGGAAGAATTCCCCAGACAGTACTAATTTCCACACGAGAGTGACATTAGAAAATAAACTTAGCCCTGCAAAACTCTCTCGTCCGAAGTATGCTAGTGGTGACTATTACCCTGTCATGAAAAGACCATCCTCCCATCCTTGTCTGAATATGAAAAGTCCCACGCTGGGAGAACCTGATTCAGGAATCTCTGGCTGTCAGTCTGAAGGAACACCCTCCAAGGAGCAGTATCTTGAAAAACCCAGAAAATCATCAGATAGCTTTACTTTTTGGCTCCAAAGTGAAGCAGATGGACCTGCAGGAGATTCCGAAGGTTGGCAAGAGTCTTCCCTGAAGAGGGTGGCTTTCACTGGCCAGTGAAATGTCAGTCTCCAGGTTCTTGCGGAGATGCGGAAAGCCCCCACTATGGAGACCAGCAAATTGGAAACGAGTTGTACTTTGATATGCATATTGATGGCAAAGTATCCATTGGTTCCGGTGATTGCCAAAATATGCAAGGACGTTATGATGGAGCTCAGAATGACGTCTTCAAATTGAAATCTTGTTTAAAGAAAAATAAGAACAAGTTATCTGGCCGCAGAGTAAGATTTACCCTTCCAGGCGAGGATGACAACAACTTGAGGGTGGAAGTCTTTGAGTTTCGAGACGAGGAGACTCCTTGAAACTCCCTAACTAAAAAAGTTTTGCTTCTAGTCTTTTTTTCTGTCAGGCCTGTTTTGTGAGTCCTTGGGGATTCATCGTTAAGCCTCTTGGAAGTCCATAGATAACCTTTACCTCGTCTATATATGATCATTTCTCTCACACACACACCATGGAAAACATGAGTCTTTGGGGATTCTCTAGCACAGATTAAGGAGATAATGTACTATATTCATGCTTGCTTATGCACAAAGTGTCGATTGCTAAGAAATAATTCCCAAATTTCTGTGCAATGCATGCTTGGAGGTATTGCAATCACAATAAACATGGAATTTTCTGTCTGTGTTCTTTAGTCTATAATAATTTTCCACCCGACAATATTCATTAGCTTGCTGCAAACTAGATATTCTACCATAGCGGAGACAAGATTTCTTGCAGCAGTATGCTTGAGAAAGTTTTCACATATCAGCAATTAAGAAGAGAAAGGGGAAGAGAGATGGATAGCCAATTTACAAGCTAGGCTTTACAAAGTACTTTCGCTTTTCCTGTCAAATACTTCCAGTCACATATATACGTGATGCTATAGTTTTCAGTTCTGACACGTAGGGTGAAATTTTTTGCACATAATGCTCAAGCTTTTATCTTCTATAATATTCTTAAAATATACTCCTATTCCTAATACTTGATTTTTTATTATTGATCATTTAATCCTCGTGATGCTAGCTTGTACATCATCTATGTTATACTCCTTGCGTTGTTTATATGTTCCCTTAGAATTTCGGCCATATAGAACAAATACCAAAGCTAGAGTTTGAGAAGATGATTTGCTTTACATTAAAGTAATCTGCTAAGTATGCTGAAGGACCTTATATTGGAAAATGTTGAATGCTGCATCAATACTGCATATTGGACATGATATTCCAAATTTACCAATAAATCAAGGAATCTCAGCAGACAAGGAGAAATATCATTTCTGGTTAGTTATCTTCCTTACGAGGGTTATAAAATTTATGAGCAGGGAGATGAGTAAGTTCCTTTTATGCAAGTTCCATTAGTATATATAATCTCCAAGAACACTTAACTGTCTCATCTTATCCGAAATCTCACTTTTGAAATATGCTTTTGCGAAGAGCGTCTGCTATTAAAGTACCTGTTCCTGAATTACAGAAAACAGTTCAATGGTTATTCACTGTTCAATGAGAAGCTGGTGTGGTTCTTTTTTTTTATTGAAAACAGAAGCTAATGACCACAGCTCTTCTATAAGGCACTTCATTACACTTGGCAGGAATGTTATATACCTCCCATTCTAGTTGGATTTCCATGCTCACACAAGAATCTTATGAAATCCGAAGTTTATGGGGAAAGTAGAAACTCATCACTGCATAAATAAAAATTGAATGAGTCTTGTGTGGTGAAAACCAATATATGCCCAGTCAGAAGATGCTTCTGCATAACCCTCTCAGTTAGTGATTGGCATCCTATGTGTTAACTATACCGTTCACAAAAAATTTACAACACTGATTCATCTAACATAATCACTTGTTTAGCTACTTATGTAACTATCAATGTACCCTCATATTCTGTATAAATTTGGCCAATGAACCCTGTAAATATGCCTGGTATTCTTCACTTAAGAGCCTCTCTGAACTATTTGAAGCACGAGAACTTCTTTCTGCTCCACAACCATCCGAAAGCAATGCTGGCTCGCATGTAGTATCTTGGCCATTTCGTTTTTATTCACTTAGTCTGGAAGGATTTTCGTTCACATTATGATGCATCACCCAAGAGGTGTTTTGGCTGTCTAAGTTTTCACTTTGGTTGTCGGAAATATGCTGCGCAAAAGCAGAGGCAATACCAGGGAAATCTCCGTCCAGTATTTTCAACACCTGCAAAAGGAAATGTTCTTTCAGAAAGTCCTAGTGTCGAGGGGAAAAGGGTGTAGTCTTCAAAGAATAAAAAAATCGGTTCATTTATTGACAATGCGTAATTTGTTTTCTAGGTACATATAAAGGCTTCCGGTGGTTTTGAAAGATACCTGCGACATCCTTGGTCTTTGTTCTGGCAGTGGCGAGAGGCACAATTCTGCAGCATGCATCATGGCATTTACTTCCCATTTTACGTACTTGTCCAACAATTGAGGGTCTATTATCCCATTAATCATCCCCCTTTTCAGCAAAGGAAGGCCCTGCACAGCATACGAAGGAAAAATAATGATATTAGAGACTAAACTCATACTGTTGTGTTCCATTTTTTCCAAGGTGTAAGTGCTAGATAATCAAAGTAAGTGCTACCACTGATAAACTAACAACATAATGGTTCTTAGCAGTTTCTCTATGCAGTGGAATGCAAGATACTGAGAGGACTTGCCCAATCAGACACAAATTGTTTTCCTGTACTTCTTGAGAAATCGGTGGCCTTAAAGCCACTTAGTAACTCCAAAAGAACTATTCCATATGCGTATACATCAGCTTTCTCTGTTATAAGCCCAGTCTGAGTATACTCTGGAGCCAAGTACCTACATAAACATTAATTTATGTGTAAGAGCCATTTTCTCTGATACAAATAATTCGCTGGAGGCTAGACTGGAAATTCAACACAATATCGATCGCTTAGGTCTACTTAGCAATTATTCTGTGCTTGCTTACTACACCAGCTTCATAGAACTGGTCCAAAAAATCCAAAAATGGATGACTCTGCTTCTGGCAAAAAATTAAGCAATACAAAAGTAGGAAAAAAGGCTCTCCATTAATTTACTCTGCAAGTAAATTAGTCAGTTGAACTCCAGATAAGCTTGCTAATAGGCAATACCAACATTAAGGAAAGTATGCCTCTGGATGCAATTGCTTCGCTGAAGTTCACTGAGACAATCGAACAAGCTATGCAATCATAGTCTCACATGGCACAGAGAAAACCATTAGCTTTTAGAGTTTTCAGTAAGATATCCATGGGAAGAACAGCATTTTTAACCAAATTGTGATCCTGAGAATTAGAAGATTATGACAGAACAACAGTAAGATTCAGTAGATACCCAAATGCACCAACAACCCGTGTCTCCTCAGCTGCCTGGCCATCTGCTTGCCACCTTGCTAGGCCAAAATCACCGACCTACACGTGAGACACACCTGTAAGTAGCTAAAATCACTCGCTACTTGCATATTTGGACTGTGTTTCATTCAAATCACAGCTCTCACTGACAGATGAACAAACTATTGACTGCATTGTAATGAGGTGATGCTCAAAACTGCATCTTCATGTAGTCTAACACAATGCTTGAGAGCCCATGCATTTATGAGGCACTTCTTTTCTGCTATAGAGGTTGGTCACTGAATCACATAATTATTTTTCCTAGCATGTTCACATTTAGGAAGAGGCAAATACGAGAATTTAAAGAAAATTCATGCATGGAATGAAGGCAATCCAGGCACAAGTATTGAAAAATATGTAAAGAATAAAGATGAAATCACCATGGGTTCAAAGTCATGGGTGAGGAGGATGTTGTTGGGCCTGAAGTCTCTATGTATAATGCATCCGACTCGACAATCTTCATGAAGATATCTCAAACCTCTCGCAGCTCCTATTGCAACCTTCATCCGATTAGGCCAGGTCAGCACCTCAGATGACTCTTTTCCTGGAAATTTCACTTTCCCATCAGATCAAGAAATTTTTGCATGCACAACTTTCTATCACCATATGGCTTTATCGGAACTTCTGATGGCAAATGGCCCGATCAAAAACAAAAGGAAGCGTAAACAACTACAGCATTACAGAGCATTACCATACAGATGCTTGTCTAGTGAACCATTGCAAGCAAACTCATATATGAGGAGCCATCCTGTTTGATGCAATAGCCCACTAACATCACCAAGTTCTTATGCTGTGCACAACTCAGCACTTCAATTTCCGAACAGAACTCTGATGCACCTTGTGCACTCAAGAACTTGTGCTGTTTCACTGCAATGACTTGTCCATCGGGTAACACTCCTCTATAGACAGGACCGAATCCACCCTCCGCCAAGAAGTTTTCTGCTGCGAATCCATTGGTAGCTCTTTCAATCTCTCTGTAACCGAACTTCCTTGGAGCCTTACCAAAATGTGGAGCTTTAAGCTTACAGACAGAGCAGAGAGGTGGAGGTGTTGGGGGATGTTTAATTGAGAGAGACATGGCTCTCCTGACACTCGATATCTGTGGAATACTTAAAGAAGGGACTGCTGGTGGTTGATTGCCATGGCAAGTTGAAGGGTCTTTTCTTGTGGTCGGCTCTTTTGACTGTTGTGGGCTGGCAGCTTTTGGCCACAAGCTTGATGAATCTACTGATCTTCTCGCTGGGGCTGGAACCACATTTGCTGCTTTGAAATTATCACCCTTTGCCATTTCTGTTTTAGAATAACAAACAGCTTTAGTGTATTAGTGCGAAGCTCTTTCAATATGTTGTTCATTTTGGCTTACCACCTTTAGTCTTCAGCGGACCACTATAGCTTTTCCTTTTTGGCTCCAAAGAAGTAGCTGATGCTCTAAGAAGTGTCTTGTCAATGTTGGAGTTTGACACCTTCCTCGCCAATTGATGATTAAAATTTTCTGCAGAGGGATTGAATGCAGCCTCGATTTTTGTCTCCTGGTGGAAGTACTGAGAATCGAGATGTATACGTGAACTGTACAGTGTCACATCTGTAGACGTAGCATTGAGCAAGTAGAAGGGGTCCTTCTCTGTGGTAGATAGTGAGGACGATGTGTCTGCCTTGGTATCTGGACTTCTGAACCCGAGACTGCTACAAGTCGCTGGACTGCTATTATCTTTGGAATTGTATGCAGTAACTACGCCGAGCATGTCAGCTACCATGGGGTCATTTTGCTCCGCCTTAGTATTAATTTTCTTCCGAATATGGGGATTAACCGCTCTCAGGATCCTTGGGATAGAGTGGTCTACAAGTACAATGTTACAGATCAATTGTTTCAAACAGTCATCGCCCTCTTTCTTCAGCCGTCTGCAGTTTAAAGGCAATAACTCAGCGTTAATTCTGCCCTTGTTAATCACTCAGAGTAGGAAGAATTCGTTACCAGGGATTTCTCCTAGATATTAAGGATAATGCTTTTTACGAGAATTGAGATGAGGAAGCAATATTAGGGGTGCTTACGAATCTAGAACTACCCAGGTTGCTCCAAGCTCTCCAGCTGCAGTCGCAACTGACCCCGGCTGTGCATCTGCTATGACTTTAACTGTATTGTGCACCTATCTCTCAATAATGTGAGTCAGAAATGACACTAGCAATTGAAAACTACATGATCACTGGTCATCATAAAACACAAAGTGTGATTACCTGCTTGATTTTGTGAACTGTAAATAGGTGCCACATCATAATCTCACAAACACCTTTCACCCTCAGGTTTAGATCGGTTTCTACTCCTTTGTTGAGTGCCCGGGCTATGTTATTTGACGAAATCTTCTCATTATGGCCGCGATTCCACTTCTTGAGCAAGCCTAAGGAATGATCACAGGGTCACAAATATACAACGAGAATTTAGAGAAATGCATTAACAAGCTAAATTTGCTGTCTCTGAGATGCTCACCAGAGAAAAACCGCAAAGTCTTAGACTTATGTGTCCTTTGGGCACCGGCAAGAGAATGAATTTTAGAAGGAAGAACGGCGAGTAGGAATACAGAGTCCGAAGTCTTGGTAAGATTGCGCACTGCCCATTCGAGAGCATAATCTGTGATCTTTTTACTTGCATCGACTGCCACAACTATCACTTCACCATCCATCTCATAAAATCAGGCGAGAAGGCGTGAACATGAACAAGCTGCAGCTGCAAAGCTTCCTCAGATAAGTTGAATAATGAAGACCCTGGAGCTAATAAGCTAACTTGGAGATAGAAACTGGTGGCCTCCAATACACTAGTCACCCTGATAAACCATATGATTATCAATTACAGTTTGCAAATGAAGTTTTATTCTTTTTTCTTGGGAAAGCAATAGAGAATGGACCAACTGAAAAGACAGGCTGATCACTAAAAATTGACAAGTCCATGGAGGATGGAAGAGCCACCACTGGGCAGCACAGGGTGAGACCTTTGAAATGTTCTCTGTCTATATGCATTTGGAGGGAAATGCATATTCTCTATCGCATATCCGATAGGGACCTCCACCATAACTCTTCCTATTTAACATAATATTATTTTGAAGTGCTCAAGTTTTGACCTTTTCAATGATTGGAGGGTCTGTCTGCTTCATTTTGGCAAAGCCTACGCCGTGTATTGATCGAGACATGGATTTTTTTTTTTTTTTTTTTATTTTTCTACCTAAAAGTACCTTGGTGATGCTTTTGTTGTGTGCATCTGATGTCGGCAGCTATTTTCATCCCCCATTATAAAATTGTCTGGGAAATGATCCGCATTTGGTCCAACACGTTGCTAGCTCTGGTACTCCATTATGTGCTCTATTATATATCCCGTAGATGCCTTCAAACAAACAATTTAAAAATCCCTTTTACATCATAGTAATAATAATAATAACAAGAGAAAAAGCCATTAAAAAAAAAACCCGTAAACTATGCCTATTGTGACATATTTCCTCTATATGTTTTTCTATGTTACCAAAATCTCAAACTTGTATTTGTGTGATATATTTACCCTATAACAAAATTATGTCGATCGAACTATTAAAAATTTGCTTACATGAACGCCAATATGGCACCCACGTGACTTAAGTGAAATAAAAAAACTTGTTTTGGCTGAAAAATCATTTAATCGGACTTTGATGAAGGGTAGATGTATCACATGCATACAAATTTGAGATTTTTTATGTCACAAGAAAAAATTTAGGATAAATATGTTACAGTGGGCATATTTTAAGGTTTTTGATGTCCCAAGAAAAAAAGTTTAGGATAAATGTATTATAGTAGGCATGGGTTGGGGTTTTTAGTAACTTTTTTCCTAATAACGATAATAATGATACTTACAATACTTATGGTGCTGATAAAAAAACATAGATGTGGATTAATCAGGCTAAGACAATAGAACCGATTGATCCTGGGGCTGATTTTTTTTATTTTTTTTGGTCAAGTTAAAGTAATGGGCCAGATATTTGGCAGGGCCGCAGTTGCTTCAATGTTTTTTTTACAATTTAAGATTAAAGTCAACGGATGCGACATAATATGAACATCAGGTGTTATTACAGTTTAACGATGCAAATCGTTTGCTGAAACAAGCTTGCAAAGTGAAAAAAGGGGCGTAAAAGAACAGTCGTTTTCACTGCCCCTTCACCTTTTGATAACCCAAAAGATCCCTTGTTCAGGATAGAATATCTTCTCCATGTTCAGACATTCCTTCTGAGAAGTACAATATAGGGAGAGTTAGGGTCTCATCGTCTGTCTGTCTTTTTGCTTGTATCCGATCATTTGGCATGAAGAACAGAACTCTTTGAGCTGGTTGGATATTAGAGCATGAGGGAATCCTTGGATTAATTTTCTATGCTCAACAGGAAGGCATGAACCAAATCAGACAATACAAAAGGCATGTGGGTAGGATTTGGTGATGGGCTTGTCCAGAGTAGACCTTGTTCCCCATCAATAAGATGATATTGAGATGCTTTCCTAATGTTAGGTAAGGATGACATCTTTGATATAAAAAGATCGTCAACAGGCTAAACCCTAGTTCCGGAGCATTTGGTGGAAAAATATTTACTCATGAGCCAGATTTTTTCGACAATTTGGATGTTCTACTTTATTTGATCCAAGAGGGTTTCGTTTTTTTAACGACATTTTCTGAGAGTTGCGGAGATTCAAATTGGCTAAAATCTGGGTCTCAAGAGTGAATGTGAACCCCGGGAACGGTACTTTAGAAAAATTTTGGGGAGATATAAGACTACCTTATTGCAAAAGGACTATAGATCAAAACGTAAAGTCCTCTCATAAAGAAACATCAAATATGAGCGCATGTTAAAACTAATGAGACCAATGGCAATTCATGATTAAACACTCCAATCTGTAAGCAATTAGAGGCGCCTGACTCAAACAAGTCCTAGATTATATTTTGGCGTAATCACAGGATGTAATATGTAGTGGTGAAAACCAAAAAACAAAGCCGATGTCATCCCTCAATGCCAGCTGCTCTCTGCTCTATTTCCTAGAAGACACTCCTATTTCTATTAATCTTGGTTGCCTCTGTTGCCTAAAGGAACTCTTCACCCTCTGTAATCTCACCTTCAACTTCGTATGATAGTCAAGTTATGACCTCCATTACATCTACCTAGCAACTTTTGCGGGATCCCTAAGCTGCTTCCATTCAATCTCACGCTGGTTTCACGACTAAAAAATATTTCCATGATGAGAGTGGCACCTGATCCTGTCATTTACGAGACATTTCCGTTTCATCTGTGTCCTGCTTCTTTCATTTTCTCTAAGAAGGCTTCTTTGGCCAATGACATGGCGCTGGGGTTACTTGAATGAGACTTTGATCATTTGGCTTCCACAACGATTTGCTGCCCTCTTCTCACCAAGAAAACTGATCTCAACATGACTTATCTATGTCCTCCAGATCGTAATGTTCTCTGAATTAATCTTATCTGCTGTCACTGTCGTCATTATGTTCTGTTTGACCATCAATTTCCTTGGGGGAATGAAGCTCAGGATCCACAAGAGATGAGCATGGTCTCTCGTCTGATGCCCCTGAAAGAAAACTGAGAGCAGTCTCGATATCACTCATCAGCGGTCTCATTGATGCTTCCTCTTGCAGACACATTGCAGCAATAGCAACAGCTTGATTTAAGTCTTTCTCAAGAAATTTCCCCCGGAGCAGTGGATCTGCCATTTTTGGGAACAGTTTAGGATCTCGGAACTTCGGAGATGCCTGCATATTATCTAAGCACTCCGTAATTAGTCAAATATTTTCATTCTGGTGTATAAGCCCCACAATTACAACAATTACATAAAGCAATTTAAAATGTTTGATGAGAAAAATGCAAATATGAGAGATGCATATTACCCAAGCAACTAAATTTTGCTCCTCACTGGGTTTCGTGGTGTCAATTACTCTCCGTCCACTGATGAGCTCCAGTAAAATTACTCCAAAACTGTACACGTCAGATTTTGGTGTTAACTGTCCTGTTGTTGTGTATTCTGGAGCACAATAGCCATAAGTCCTCATCACCCTTGATGACACATGCATTTTATTACCAGCAGATCCCAGCTTCGCCAGTCCAAAATCAGACAGCTTTGGCTTAAATTCTTTGTCCAACAAGATGTTTGTGGACTTAAGATAACCATGTATAATAGGGGGATTGCAGCTACCATGCAAATGCTCGAGACCTTTTGCTGCGCCATACGCAATCTTCATCCTCATGAACCAGTCCAAAGGTTCCTCATTTGGCCCAATATCTGCATTTAAGTTTTGGCATAAAATCCAGCCATTAATTAGACAAAGAAATTTCTCTCCAGAGCAAGAGGTGGAAATATGCACGGGTCATCTCGTGAAACACATTATACTTCAATGGAGCTTGGAAGCTGCTCTCTTAGCATCAAAAGAAGTAGACAACAGAACTTTGCATGCAAACTCAAGCAGTTATTCCAAAAGCATCATATTGCCATTTAAACTTTAAAAATTACAAGAAGAGGTACCTTTTTTGTTCGCTTTTGTGTTCGGATGGAAAATTTTGGTACCAAGCAGATGATCTTCCATAGTCCCCCCAGGCATGTATTCATATACCAGGAGCCTCTGATCACCATCAGCGCAATAACCGAGGAGGTTGACCAAATTGTCATGGCGTACAAGACTCAACGTCGTAACTTCATCAAGAAACTCCTTGTTTTCATGTAATCCATTTCTGTCAAGCTGCTTTATAGCCACCTCCTGTCCAAAATTCTAAGTAGTGAATCAAAGAACTTAATTGCCTGGGGAAAAAGAAAAGAAAAAGAACTTAGAAAGGTACTTTTATCACCTGACCACTATCTTGAAGAGTGCCCTTGTATACCCTACTGAATCCGCCTTCTCCCAACAGATACTCTGGTCGAAAATTTTTTGTAGCAGATGCAAGCTCACGAAAAGTGAAATGTTGCGCTTTGATTTTTTCATGGTCCACTTTGTTTGGCTTGTTTTGGGATTCATCAAGTAGTTTCTGCTTCTTAGCTCCTGCAGCATTGAAAGACAGAAAATTTACGCCAGCAGACTTTTTTGAACATTAGTTCAACTTAACGACAACACTAGCACGAAGGTCAAAAGTGGCACATGCTGTGAATTTGATGTGTGGAATAGATAGCAAATATTGCATAGCCAAAGGCAAATTTATAATGTCCACGAAAAAGTTCTCTCCACAGGTGTGAACTTTTTGTTTGAAGATCAGCAGAGCAAATCAATTTGTACCCCCAACTCATCTTCCACATTTCAAGGAGAGTCTAGTACATTGTACCTTTCTATTAGGCTATTCTCCCACCCAATGTTCTTTGTGTTACATAAGCTAGAATAAAGTGCACGAGCAAAATCAACTCATATTTGCATCTGCAGTAATTCCATAGAAGTCTCAACCTTTTACGTTCCAGATCTCCAATTACCGAAACAACAATGCATTACAGTCCACTCCCGCCCAAATTTTCCGACTCCTTTAGGTCAAACCTTGAAAATACTAAAAGATGGCTGATGCAGAAATGAAACTTAAATGGTGGGGTTT
Source organism: Eucalyptus grandis (assembly GCF_016545825.1). NCBI lineage: Eukaryota > Viridiplantae > Streptophyta > Magnoliopsida > Myrtales > Myrtaceae > Eucalyptus > Eucalyptus grandis. The sequence continues at coordinate 21,295,445 of NC_052619.1, read as the reverse complement.
TTGGGGGCAATATGAACATGGTGGATGAACTTGAACCATCTAGTTTCGCATACGATGTAATTCAACAGAATAAAGGAAAACAAGCAACATATGCAGCCATACCTGGTGCGTGTGATGCGTTGTGACCTTCGATTGGAGTCAAGTGCTCCTTCTTAATCAGTTCAACATGTGACGAGAAACAGGGGAAGCAACTCATGTCTGAACGCAGATCAAGAAACTCTCTTCTTTCAAATCAAGCGTCCTGTGAAAAGAAATACCATGAAACCAGGCCTCTGAAGGAGGCCAGTAAGGAATGTGGAAGGCCAAGGGTCCTTCAAATTTTGTAACACACACAGCAATTTGAAGGACCCCTCTGGAATCAACAGGATGACGAACAATCACCAGAGGAACGAGCCATTTTGTAGTCTTTTTCTTTGAGAAGAAGATACGAAAATTTTCTCAGAGCTGTGGGGGTGAATTTGGCATAACAGAAGAGGAAAATGTGGGATTTTTGTTATGTTCCTCCAGCAAAAGTCAGTTATTAGGAAAGGACCATAATTGGGCTTGGTTCATGCCAGCTGTTTTGTTATTGGTAAATGGAGAAAATCAAACGAAGAAGATCAGATTTAAATGCCCTTCCAAATATTGCCCTAATGGTTTTTCGGCCAAACACTGTCATAATTCAGCTCCTCATACGTCCTCCTTCCTATGTATATGTCGTGAAGATGGATCATTTGGTCATCCACAAAGCATGTAGCGTTTGCCTTACAGAGCCTCCGTTGCTTGTACCTAATCATTCTCCAGAAAACAAGAAAGTCCTTCCCCCTTTTCATTGACGTGTTCCCTTTTTTATTAATATTCTGGTGAACCACGTTAATGCCCTCCACCTTATGCTTAAAGTGCGCAAAATTTGACTGCCTATTCCGGTTCTCTTACCGCCGAAAATGGAAAATGAGTTCGAACCGAGAGAACTTTTACAAGAATGGTCAAGACGGAACAAAAGATTTCTGGTCATCTGATCATGTCTAATCAGAAAACCAAATGCCCCTGCTTATGAAATGGTCCCATTAACCATGAAAAGAGAACGCATATAGTACCACAACAGAAAAGAAATGCCATACATAGAATGCATCTTAGATAGATAAGCACATTCACACAGCTTTGAACAGGATCCGTTTATTAACACCCCCTTTGTAAATATATATTCTGTAACATCTTGTGTGAAGTGTAATAATCTGTGATATTCACAATATCCCCATTCACCTCATCTCCGTTGACCTATGCGCTGACGACTGCTTTCTTGGGAAGTCATCTGTGTAGGACGAAGCTCAATTCCCTGGATGACTAGCCCGGATTTCCACTTTAAACTTTTCACATCCATCAAGCTTATTTGAACCTCCCCAGTTGGCGGGTCATCCACGAAAAACTCACCCAGATTGATCTCCTTCCACCCATCTCCTCGGTCCCGAGGAGCTTTTTTCTCCCTCGCCTGAAGAACTCTTACCGCAGTTGCATCGCGGAAAATATGCGGTGATCTCTCTTGCACGGTTTGATATTGCTGTCTCATCCTCCCGTCAGGATCAAAATATACATAGCATTGTTCACCCGCAGAACCACAAGAGATGGACACTTCCACTGCTTGAGTCTCAAACCCATAGTTCCCATGCACAAACTTGAAGATAAAGTAAGCTGCATAATATGTGTCAGCAGACAGAAGTCGTGTCTCCATCTTAGCGTGAACCTCAAGCCAGCGTGCTCTTATTAGCTCTGCCACCTCTGGGAATCTTTCAAATAGACAAACAGATTTAGTTACCACACGATAGATGCCAAACATAAGAAGACAGATGACAGTATCCACAGCAAAGAGAGGAAAATGTAACAGCAGTTTGGAGATTGGATGAACCTTGAGACGTGGAATGAACTCCATCTCCAGGAGCTAGGAGTGTCCCCCCACACTATAGACAGATCTCTCGCGCCAACCATATAACACTTCTTCCCGCTCCATTTTTCAAGTGCAAAACTCTGCACGAGACATGGAAAGATCACTATACGTGAAATATTTGGAAAATTAAGATGGTGCCGTCTTTCCATAAGGAACATAATAAGAGTGACGGATGATTATGCAGAGAGAATTACAAGTAGGAAAATGTATCATTCGGTCATTTGTTATGCTGAACAAACAAGGTATTGAACAGATATGATAGTCCTCAAGACATGGCTCCCAAAATGATTAAAATAAGATTGTGGTACTTAAATTAAGTACTCCACTTTAATAAAAATGAAAAAACAAACTAGAGTAACTTCTTCTGCCACTGCTTCAAGAAGACCACTGCAACCAGGTTGTGTTCCATGAGCTTCTCCCAGCAATAGAATACTGCAAAACATAAGAGAATGGATGGTCCATCTTTATATCCAGCCCAACCAATTCTAGGAGTAACACCTTCTAAAGTCATTCTCTGCTTTTGCCTAGTCCTCCCTCAATTTAGACAATGACATCACGTTTTAGCACACATAGACAATGCGCCCTGCATACATAATTATGTCATCACAGCAGACTTCTATGGAACAAACGATGTTCCAATTCTATCCCAAACTTGAACTGAAACCAGTTATGCCACAACAGCCATTTTAAAGCACAGTATTCAAATCCATCCCTGGCTCAGCTGCTGCAGACAGTGCACAAGCCCATCGGTAAAGATGCCCTTCTCACCTACTATTTTAACTTTGAATTCGTTCTAGCGACTATCAATAATTTCTTCAGACTGCCCAGCACAAGCAGTGAAGCCAAAAGCAATCAACCAGCCGACCCAAGTTTTAGAAAGAAAAATAAAACAAAATTGAACCTGAGTGCTGAGCCAATTATTAGAGTTGACACAGACTACCCTTCAGCAACAACGTTGTTAGCCACTTGATATCAAACCATTTGTTCCAATGCGCAGATAATCGAGAGATTGCAGCTGACTACGCTAATCATTGAAAAAGCCTAAAACTATTAAAAAAAGGCTCGATTTTTCTCTTTAACGCGTGTGATGGGCCATGGTCTTCGAGGAGAAGGAGAAGCGGATTACGCAAAAACCGGGGTTCTGCGCAGAAGTTCAAAACCATTCGACCATCAAGCCGATCTCAAAGCCTTCCACCTTCCCCTCCAAGAATTCAACTAAGTCAAGCTCAGGCCCACGAACCCGACAATCATCTCATCCCGCGGCCGCCGTAAAACCAAGAATTCGTCCGACAGAAATCAAGTTACCTTGCGACCGGAGTCGATGAGAAGAGGGTCGCTGCAGAGACGTAGGAAGACGTCCTTCTTCCTAGTCAGCGAGGGCCCAAAAGGCGGCGGCGGCGAGGAAGTGGAGACGATGAGGTCGAGATCGGTGGGGAGGAAGTTGCGCCAGACGGCGTCGGAGTCGGAGGCGGTGCGGAAGGCGCGGGAAACGGCGGCGGAGCGGGCGGCGTCGAGAGGGGTGGTGAGGGAGAGTATGTGGGCGATGCAGTCCTCGGGCAAGGCGCCCAGCTCCACCATCTCTTTTTGTAGGGATGATCGATCGATCGATCGATCGCGTTCGAAGCTCGGTCGGTCCGATGATGTTCTCGTTTCGACTCGATCCGAGGTTGCTGACAACCACAGGCTCAGCCACGAAGCAGATGCCTCCCAGTCTCCCAGCTCTGTCTCTTTTCTGGTCTTTCCTCCGGTCACCCGGAACCCGACCCGGAATAAGACCGGGTTTTATTCGATGATAGAAAAATACTTTCTTAAATCTTTCATCAAGGTGATGGTATAGAAAAATCTCCCAGAAGCCAAAAAGTCTTTACCTATCTTCTCTTTGTCTTCTTCGACCTTCAATCATGGGGTGGTGGGTTTGAGCTAGTCTCACCTTCCCCTCCATCTCCTTTGATTATTTCTCTTTTACTTTTCCTGTTTTTTCTCTCCTGATTTAGATTTGGGAGTTGTGCTCTCCCAGTCTAACTCCACATTTGAGAGTTTGAACTCTCTGACTCTAGTTTTAGATTAACGAGTTAGACTAATGAGTTTTTTTCTCCCGATTTATAGATCTAGGAATTTAATAATGTTTCCGGGGATTCGATACTCTCGTGCTTTATTCATGTACAGGTCCTCTACTTCCAGTTTCAATAATAATTAGAACTTTAGCGTCTCACTAAATTATGAAGATTTGCTCTTCCAAATGTTAGATTTGTATTTATTCAATATATTTTTGTGGTTTCCATACGTCAATAATATAGAGGAAGCCAAATTTAAGTGCGCATCACCAACTAGCAACGCTGTAGTTATTGGAGAATGAATTTCCAGTGTGTGCTCATTATTGACAATAATAAAAGATCTAATGATTGATCGTCAATTGTCTTGCTTTTAGAATAGATATATGCTTAACCCTACCGGTGCTTTGTTGATACACCTTTTTTTTTTTTTCCTGAGTTTGGCTTTGTTTTGTAGTATTCTAACCTTTGTTTTGCTTTAATTTGCTTTACTATGAAAGTCTGTATACTTCTCATATATCCTTTTGAGCCTCGAATATAATTTTTTTTCTAACAAAATAAAAAAAATTCCATTAAGGTTTCACTCTATCCTTAAATGAGATAAATAAAGAAGATGAAGAAAAAGAATTCAAAGAAACCGGAAAAATATAACTTTTTGCTTATGAAATAGAGTTATCATAATAAAGGAATGGACAAAAGCCATCAAAACCTTAGAGTATTCGCGTGGTGACACATTTATTCTAAATTTTCCTTTGGGATATAAAAAATCTCAAACTTATATATGTGTAACATATTTACTATCTGTCAAAGTTCTGTCAATACAAACCTTTAAAATCCTACCTACATGGACATCAAAAAACAAATAGTGTTGACATGGCGCCCACGTATCTTTAGTGAAATAAAAATGATATTTACTTTGGCTGAAAAATTATTTTATGGGACCTTAACGAATGATAAATATGTCACATAAGTACAAATTTGAGATTTTTTACGTCATAAGAAAAAGTCTATGGTAAATATGTCATAATAGATATGTTTTGGAGTTTTTTGTCACAAATAAAAATTTAAAGTAAATATATCAAAGTTTAAAGTAAATGTACAAATTTCTGTTAAGATAATAGTATGGAAAAAATCTCTGGGAAATCGAAATGTCTTTTCCTCTCTCTTCTTTGTCTTCTTCAAGTATAGGGAGGGTATGAGTTAGCCTCACCCTCCCATTCATCTATTTTGATTTGATTTGATTTTATTTTTTTTCTTCTTCTTCTCTGTTCCCTCCACCCAACGCCACTAAGGGCAGCTCTAGCCAACCCAACGAGAGCGACCCTAGCCAGGAAAGGGAGGAGAGAAGGGAAAAAGAAGAAGAAGGAAAAAAAAAAAAAAAACGAAAATGCTCTTGACGGGATAAATGTGTTACAGTTTATAAAGTTGAGAATTTTCATGTCACAAAAAAAGTTTGAGATGAATTTGCTACTTTGGATAAAGCTTGAGATTTTTGGTGGTCTTTTCCCTTCCCATTTTCATTGGTGTGTTCCTTTTTTGATTATTATTCTGATGAATCACGTTAATGCCCTCCACCTTATGCTTAAAGTGTGCAAAATTTGACTGCCTCTTGGGGTTCTCTTACCGCCGAAAATGGAAAATGAGTTCGAACCGAGAGAACTTATACAAGAATGGTCAAGACGGAACAAAAGACTTCTGGTCATCTGATCATGTCTAGTCAGAAAACCAAATGCCCCCTGCATATGAAATGGTCCGGTTAACCATGAAAGGAGCACGCATATAGTACCACAACAGAAAAGAAGTGCTATACATAGAATGCATCTTGGATAAGCACATTCACACAGCTTTGAACAGAATCCAGTTTACTAACACCCCCATTGTAAATATATTTTCTGTAAAATTTTATGTGAAGTATAATCATCTATAACATTCGCAGTATCCCCATTCACCACATCTCCGTCGACCTATGTGCTGACGACTGCTTTTTTGGGAAGTCCTTTTTTGAGAAGTCATCTGTGTAGGACGAAGCTCAATCCCCTGGATGACTAGCCCGGATTTCCACTTTGCCCTTTTCACCTCCATCAAGCTTATTTGAACCTCCCCGGTTGGAGGGTTTTCCACAAAAAACTCACCCAGATTGATCTCCTGCCACCCATCTCCTCGGTCCTGAGGAGCTTTTTTCTCCCTAGCCCGAATAACTCTTGCCACAGATGCATTGCGGAACACATGCCGAGATTTCTTGTGCGGGGTTTGATATCGTTGTCTCAACCTCCCATCAGGATCAAAATATATATTGCGTTGTTGACCTGCAGAACCACAAAAGATGGACACTTCCACTGCTTGATTCTCAAAACCATAGTTCCCATGCACAAACTTGAAGATGAAGTAAGCTGCATAATATGTGTCAGCAGACAGAAGTCGCATCTCCATCTTAGCGTGAACCTCAAGCCAGCGTGCACTTACAAGCTCTGCCACCTCTGGGAATCTTTTAAATAGACGAACAGATTTCAGTTACCACACGATAGATGCCAAACATAAGAAGACAGATGACATTATCCACAGCAAAACAGGAAAATGTAATGGTAGTTTGGAGATTGGATGGACCTTGAGCCGTGGAGTGAACTCCATCTCCAGAAGCTAGAAGTGTCATCCCATACTATAGACAGATCTCTGGCGCCAATTATATAACACTTCTTCCCGCTCCATTTTTCAAGTGCAAAACTCTGCAAAAGACATGGGGAGATCATTCTACGTGAAATATTTGGAAAATTAAGGAGGTGCTGTCTCTCCATAAGAAACATGACAATAGCGATGGATAATTATGCAGAGAGAATTACAAGTTGGTACTGAACAGATATGATACTCCTCGAGACATGATTCCCAAAACGATTAAAATAAGATTGTTGTACTTAAATTAAGTATTTAGGATGCCCATGATCTCCACTATAATAAAAATGAAAACAACAAGCTAGAGTAACTTCATTGCTTCAAAAAGACCATCACAACTGGGTTGTGTTCCATGAACTTCTCCCAGTAATAAAATACCAAAAACGTAAAAGAATCATCACCCCATGAACTTTTCAATTGAATGCACTTGACTCTTTGATAAGTCAACCGTCCAACATTAACCAAACGGTTAGTACAGATGGTCCATCTCTATATCCAGCCCAACCAATTCTAGGAGTAACAGCTTCTAATGTCATTCTCTGCTTTCAACTAGTGCTCCCTCAATTTAGACAAGGACATCACGTTTTAGAACACATGGAGACAATTCGCCCTGCATTCATCATTATGTCATTACGTGCATGTGAGCAGAGACTGCACCAACGAGATACCTTCACCAGACTTCTGTGGAACAAACGATGTTCCAATTCTATCCCAAACTTTAACTAGAACCAGTTACGCCACAGCAGCCATTTTAAAGCACGGTGTTCAAATCCATCCCTAGCTCAGCTGCTGCAGACAGCCCACAAGCCCATTGGTAAAGATGCCATTCTCACCTACTATTTTAACTTTGAATTCGAGTATCAATAATTTCTTCAGACTGCCCAGCAAAAACAGTGAAGCCAAAAGCAATCAACCAGCCAACCCAAGTTTACAAAAGAAAAATAAAACAAAATTGAACCCGAGTACTATGCCAATTAGAGCAAAGGCTTAAAATTGAGCTGACACGGCTTATGCTTCATATCTTTGAGACCACCCTTCAGCACGAACGTTGTTAGCCACTTAATATCAGACCATTTGTTCTAATGCGCAGATAATTGAGAGATTGCAGCTGACTACGCAAATCATTCTAAAAGCCTGAAACTATTGGAAAAAGGCTCAATTTTTGTCTTTAACGCGTGTGATCGGCCATGGTCTTCGAGAAGCGGATTCCACAAAACCGGGGTTCTGTGCAGAAGTTCAAAACCATTCGACCCTCAAGCCGATCTCAAAGCCTTCCACCTTCCCCTCCAAGAATTCAACCCAATCAAGCTCGAGGCCCACGAACCCGACAATCATCTCATCCCGTGGCCGCCGTAAAACCCAGAAGTTCGTTCGACGAAAAATCAAGTTACCTTGCGACCGGAGTCGATGAGAAGAGGGTCTTTGCAGAGACGTAGGAAGACGTCCTTCTTCCTATCCAGCGAGGGCCCAAAAGGCGGCGGCGGCAAGAAAGTGGAGACGATGAGGTCGAGGTCGGGGGGGAGGAACTTGTGCCAGACGGCGTCGGAGTCGGAGGCGGAGCGGAAGGCGCGGGAGACGGCGGCGGAGCGGGCGGCGTCGAGAGGGGTGGTGAGGGGAGAGTACGTGGGCGATGCATTCCTCGGGCAACGCGTCCAGCTCCACCATCTCTTTCGTCGGGATGATCGATCGATCGCGTTCAAAGCTCGGTCGGTCCGGTCCGACGATGTTCTCGTTTCGATCGAGATGATAGTACAGAAAAAAAAGTCTCCTAGAAGTTGAAAAGTTTTTCCCCCTCTCTCCTCTTTGCCTTGTTCGGCCTTCAACCTTGAGCTATTCTAGGAGAAAATATTAGGTGTGTTTAATATGCCATGTAAGATTGATACAGTAAACCATACACTACAGACACAAGGCAAATTTGGGCCCACCTGTCAACTACCATTTCTCCGTTAACACTCGGTCTCTCTCACCTTTACTCTCTCTCCCTCTTCTCTCTCTACTTCTCTTTTGTTTCCTCTTACGTCTGCCGTGGCTCAAGCTCTAGTTGGCTCATGGCTGACCTGCTCACAAGCACGCCGACGCTCATACGTGGCTGTCACCGCCTGTGCGGGGCCGCGGAACGGGTACTCGCTTGAGAAGATCAAACCCATCTCCCAAATGGTCTCTGGGACGACAACCGAACGGGCAGACGGACAAGGGGAGATGAAATGAAAAGTAAAAACCCAAACTTCCTTGAAGAATCTCACCAGGCGGGGTCGGACGCGGAGCTGGGAGAGGGAAATGAGCAGATGGGTTTTGTAAACGGACGCGTAGGCGCATTGGGTCGGCTTTGGTTTCCTTATTTAATGCGATTTCATCACGTGGGTCGTCCTCGCCTGTTCCTGGGTATTGTTCGACACTCGCAGCCAGCCATGGACGACACTCGCTCGACCTCAAACTCGGAGCTTTGGTTAGCGCTCGAGTTTCGAGCTCGGCCTCAAGCCATCTCACCGCAAACGAAGCTCGACGCAGTCTCCGTCCCGCAGCGCGCCGTCCCTCCTCGACCTGAAGCGGCCAGAGCTCGAGCCATGGCAGACGAAAGAGGAAAGAAAAGAGAAGTATAGAGAGAAGAGGGGGAGAGAGTTGTGGGCAGAATCGGAGGGAAGGAGAGACAGTAAAGGTGAGAGAGACGGAGTTAATGGACAAAGTGGGGGCTAATGGGTGGGCCCAAATTTGCCACGTGTCTATTAGTGTATGGTTTACTGCACCATCCTACGTGGCATATTAAACACACCTCATATTTTCTCGCTAGTCTCACCTTTTCATCCATATGTTTTGATTTTCTTTTGAGCTTTTTTTTTTTTTGTACTTTTCCTCTTTTTTTTCTCTTTCGATCTAGATTTGAGAGTACTTCACCAATCTAATTCTATTTGAGAGTTTGAATTCTCTAAATCTAGTACTAGATTAAGGAGTTCTTATCTTCCAATTAAAATCTAGGAGTTTAATAGTTTTTCCGAGGATTCGATATCCCTATGCTCTATCCGTATACAAGTCAATGATGATTATAGGAGCTTTAACGTCTCACTAAACTATGAAGATTTGCTCTTCTAAAGGTTAAATTTGTGTTTATTTAACCAATTTTGATTGTCCCATATGACAATGGTGTAATGAAAGTTGAACCTAGGCACGCACTGTCGACTAGCAATCCCGTAATTATTGGAGAAGGAATTTACAGCATGGATTCATCACTAACAATGATACGAGATACAGTAATTGTCCGTCAATTATCTTGCTTGACAAATCCATTCTTTTAGAACAAGTGTGTGCCTAACCTTGCCAATACTTTGTTGATCCTCCCTATGTTCTGGATTTTACTTAATTTTGTAGTATTCTGGCCTTTGCTTTGCTTCAATTTACTTTATCATAAAAGTCTATATACTTCTCATTTATTCTTTTGAGTTATGAATGTAGTTTTTTTTTTTTGACAAAAAAAGAAGAAAAAAAGAAAAGCTTCCATTAAAGTTTCACTCTTTTCTTAAATGAGATAAATAAAGAAGATGAAATAAAAAAATCAAAGAAACCGAAAAGATATAATTTTTAGTTTATGAAATAGAGTTATCATAATAAAGGAATGGACAAAAGACATCAAAGCCCTAGAGTATCCTCCTTATGTTCTGAATTTTACTTTATTTTGTAGTATTCTGGCCTTTGCTTTGCTTCGATTTACTTTATCATAAAAGTCTATATATTTCTCATGTATTCTTTTGAGTTATGAATACAGTTTTTTTGACAAAAAAAAAAAAAAAAAGAAAAGCTTCCGTTAAGGTTTCACTCTTTCCTTAAATGAGATAAATAAAGAATATGAAATTAAAAAAAAAAAAATCAAAGAAACTGAAAAGATATAATTTTTAGTTTACGAAATAGAGTTATCATAATAAAGGAATGAACAAAAGCCATCAAAGCCCTAGAGTATCCTCATGGTGACACATTTATCCTAATTTTTGTTCTAGGATATGAAAATTCTCAAACTTGTTCATGCGCGACATATTTATAGTCTATCAAAGTTTTGTCAATACAAACCTTTAAAAGCCTACCTACATGGATGTCGAAAAACAAACTGTGTTTATATGGCGCCCGTGTGGCTTTAGTGAAATAAAAACGATGTTTGTTTTGGCTCAAAAATTATTTTACCTAACTTGACGAATGATAAATGTGTCAAATAAGTGCAAGTTTGAGTTTATGGTAAATGTGTAACAATAGATATGATTTTGAATTTTTATGTTACAAATAAAAGTTTAGAGTAAACATGTCATAATTTTTTTTTCCAAAGTAAACATGTTATAATTGGCATAATTTATTTTTTTAAAAACTTTTTTCCATAAAGAGATTCACTTAATTATTAAATCAAGCTAGGTCTCTCCAGCTGAGCCAAGCATCAAGGCCTTGTATGCGCTAGCGATTGGCACATAGAGGAGTGATTGCCCAAGTTTCTCGGCCTGATATAACACACTATCAATTTGTTATTTCTAGAGTAATTTTCTAGATATCTTATGGAAAATTGTATAATTATCAAAAGCCTTATGTTTTGAAATTAATTTCATGAAGTTGATGATAAAGCTGATGATAAAGAACACATACGTCCTAGTGGATATTATGCACTTATTACACAACAACCCCTTAGAGAAAGGGCCAAGCAAGGCAAGCAAGGTAGACAATAAGTAGGAGAATGGAAGCTTGGGCTCTGAGGGGTTTGGGGTTGCTCATATTTTACAAGACAGTTAACTTAGCGCTAAAAGCAAGACAGAAGTTTTTAATTAATATATCACATACAAATTTATGGAATTTTTTAATCTATGATAGTGAGGGTCACTGCACGCTCTCTAAATCAGTGTTGAGTGCTTGTAACAACTTTGCTCACGACTTGAATTTATAGTCTTAGGCAAAATAGCGTGACAAAAACAAAAACCTTAATATTTGTATGCCTATCGTGTTTCCTCTCTCTCAATAAACAAATGATTTCTTCTTCTTCTTTTTTTGTAAAGCGGCTTTAGCAATTTTCGACCAGCTTCCGCACATTTCAACTGGTCCACCTCTCCAAACGATCTTAAGAGACGTTGCCCTGACACGTTCTACATTTCACTCCTAAAATGTTATAAAGAAGGTTCGCACCGATCATGGATAACATTTCAAAATAATTCCCCCTTTTTATAAACACCCCCTTGTAAATATATATTCCGTAACATCTTATTGTGAAGTATAATCATCTGTAATATTGACAATATTCCCATTCGCCTCATCTCTGTCGACCTCTGCGCAGAAGTCGATCTATGCGCAGACGACTGCTTTCTTCGGAACTCATCTGTGTAGGACGAAGCTCAATCCCCTGGATGACCAGCCCGGATCTCCAGGTACCACTCGTCACGCCCATCAAACTTACTTCAACCTCCCCACTTGGAGGGTCGTTCACGAAAAACTTACCCAGATAGATCTCCTTCCACCCATCTCCTCGGTCCTGAGGAATTTTTTCCTCCGTTGACCAAACAACACTTGGGTCCATATCCGGCCACCTCTCTCGCGCGGTTTGATATTGCTGTCTCCACCTCCCGTCGGGATCCAAGTATATATCGCGTTGCTCAACCTCAGAACCAGAAGAGATGGACACTCCCACTGCTTGATTCTCAAAGCCAGAGTTCTCATGCACAAACTTGAAGATTAAAGTAAGCTGAATAATATGTGTCAGCAGACAGAAGTCGCGTCTCCATCTTAGCGTGAACCTCAAGCCAGCATACTCTTATGAGCTCTGCCACCTCTGGGAATCTTTCAAATAGACGAACAGATTTAGTTACCACTAGATGCCAAACATAAGAAGACAGATGACAGCATCCACAGCAAAAGAGGAAATTGTAACAGCAGTTTGGAGATTGGATGGACCTTGAGACGTGGAATGAACTCCATCGCAAGGAGCTAGGAATGTCGCCCCATACTATAGACAGATCTCTTGCGCCAACCATATAACACTTCTTCCCGCTCCATTTTTCAAGTGCAAAACTCTGCACAAGACGTGGAAAGATCACTATACGTGAAATATTTGGAAAATTAAGATGGTGCCGTCTTTCCATAAGGAACGTGATAAGAGTGATAGATGATTATGCAGAGAGAATTACAAGAAGGAAAATGTATCATTCGGTCATTTGTTATGCTGAACAAACAAGGTATTAAACAGATATGATACTCCTCAAGACATGGTTCCCAAAATGATTAAAATAAGATTGTTGTGCTTAAATTAAGTACTCCACTTTAATAAAAATGAAAAAAACAAACTAGAGTAACTTCTTCTGCCACTGCTTCAAAAAGACCACTGCAACCAGGTTGTGTTCCATGAGCTTCTCCCCGCAATAGAATACCACAAAACATAAGAGAATGGATGGTCCATCTTTATATCCAGCCCAACCAATTCTAGGAGTAACACCTTCTAAAGTCATTCTCTGCTTTTGCCTAGTCCTCCCTCAATTCAGACAATGACATCACGTTTTAGCACACACAGACAATGCGCCCTGCATACATAATTATGTCATCACATGCATGTGAGCGGAGACTGCACTGACGAGATAACTTCACCTCCACAGCAGACTTGTATGGAACAAACGATGTTCCAATTCCATCCCAAATTCGAACTGAAACCAGTTATGCCACAACAGCCATTTTAAAGCACAGTGTTCAAATTCATCCCTGGCTCAGCTGCTGCAGACAGTGCACAAGCCCATTGGTAAAGATGCCCTTCTCACCTACTATTTTAACTTTGAATTCGTTCTAGCAAGTATCAATAATTTCTTCAGACTGCCCAGCACAAGCAGTGAAGCCAAAAGCAATCAACCAGCCGACCCAAGTTTTAGAAAGAAAAATAAAACAAAATTGAACCTGAGTGCTGAGCCAATTATTGAGTTGACACGGCTTATACTTCATATCTTTAAGACTACCCTTCAGCAACAACGTTGTTAGCCACTTAATATCAAACCATTTGTTCCAATGCGCAGATAATCGAGAGATTGCAGCTGACTACGCGAATCATTCTAAAAGCCTAAAAATATTTAAAAAAAAGACTCAATTTTTGTCTTTAACGCGTGTGATGGGCCATGGTCTTCGAGACGCGGATTCCACAAAACCGGGGTTCTGTGCAGAAGTTCGAAACCGTTCGACCCTCGAGCCGATCTCAAAGCCTTTCACCTTCCACTCCAAGAATTCAACTCAGTCAAGCCCCAGGCCCACGAACCCGGCAATCATTTCATCCCGCGGCCGGCGTAAAACCCAGAATTCGTCCGACGGAAATCAAGTTACGTTGCGACCGGAGTCGACGAGAAGAGGGTGGGTGCAGAGACGCAGGAAGACGTCCTTCTTCCTAGTCAGCGAGGGCCCAAAAGGCGGCGGCGGCGGCGTCGGAGTCGGAGGCGGCGCGGAAGGCGGGGGAGAAGGTGGCGCAGCGGTCGGCGTCGACAGGGGTGGCGAGGGCCAGGGAGAGTATGCGGGCGATGCAATCCGCGGGCAAGGCGCCCAGCTCCACCATCTCTTTCGTCGGGATGATCGATCGACCGATTGCGTTCGAAGTTCGATCGGTCCGATGATGTTCTCGTTTCGATTCGGTCTGAGGTTGCTGACAACCACGGGCTCAGCCGCGAAGCAGAGGCTTCCCAGTCTCCAGCTTTTTTTTTTTTTCTCTTTTCTGGTCTTTCCTTGGGTCACCCCGAACCCGATTTGTTTGGTGATAGAAAAATACTTTTCAAAAGCTTCCGTTAAGATGATGGCATGGAAAAAATTTCCGAGAAGTCGAAAATTCTTTTCCTCTCTCTTCTATCTCGTCTTCAACCTTCAATCATTGGGAGGGTTTGAGCTTACCTCACCCTCCTCCATCCATTTTGGTTTTCTTTGAAGTTTTCTTATATTTTTTCCATTTTTCTCTCCTGATTTAGATTTGGGAGTTATGCTCTCCCGATCTAACTCCAAATTTGAGAGTTTGAACTCTCTGAACCTAGTTTTAGACCAATGAGTTTTTTCTCTCCCTATTTAGATATAGGAATTTAACAATGTTTTCGGGGATTCGATACTCTCGCACTCTATGCATGTACAGGTCCTTTGCCTCCAATTTCAATAATGATTGTAGGAACTCTAGCATCTTGCTTTGCCAAAGGTTAGATTTATATTTATTTGATATATTTTGGTCATCTCTATACGTCAATAATATAGAGGAAGCCAAATTTAAGCATGCATTGCCAACTAGCAAAGCCGTAGTTATTGGAGAAAGAATTTCCATTGCATGCTCATCATTGACAATGATACAAGATTTAGTGATTGATAGCCAATTATCTTGCTGACAAATCTGTTCTTTTAGAATGAGTATATGCTTAACTCTACTGGCGCTTTGTTAATACACCTTGTTTTTTGAATTTAACTTTGTTTTGCAGTATTCTAACCTTCTTTTACTTCAATTTGCTTTCAATTTGCTTTATTTTCTAACAAAATAAAAAAGCGTCTATTAAGGTTTCACTCTATCCTTAAATGAGATAAATAAAGAAGATGAAGGAAAAAAATTCAAAGAAATCAGAAAATATAACTTTTTGTTTACGAAATAGAGTTATCATAATAAAGGAATGGACAAAAGCCATCAAAACCCTAGAGTATTCCCGCGGTGACACATTTATTCTAAATTTTCCTCGGGATATAAAAATGTCAAACTTATTCATGTGCAACATATTTACTATTCATCAATACAAACCTTTAAAAGCCTACCTACATGGACATCGGAAAACAAATAGTGTTGGCATGGCGCCTATGTATCTTTAGTGAAATAAAAATGATATTTGCTTTGGCTGAATTTTTTTTTTTACAGAACCTTAATGAATGATAAATATGTCACGTAAGTACAAGTTTGATATTTTTTACGTCATAAGAAAAGTTTTGAGTAAATATGTCATAGTAGATATATTTTGGGGTTTTTATGTTACAAATAAAAATTTAAAGTAAATATATCACAGTTGGTATAATCTGTGATCTTTTTATGACTTTTTCCTTAAAGAAATTCACTTAAGTAAAACTCCTCAATTAATTCTTTTCATTTATTATGCCCTTATGCAAGATTGTGCCAAGCCAATCGACACTCTTATTAGATCAAGCTAGGTCTCTCCAGCTCAGCCAAGGCATTAGGGCCCTATATGCACTAGCAATCGGCACATAGAGGAGTGGTTGCCCGAGTTTTTCGGCCTAGTATCACGCGCCTTGCATTCTTACTCTTGCAAAAGATTAGCATGTTATCCCTAAAGTAACTTTCTAGATCATCTTCCATAAATCATATAACTATCGAAAGCTTTATATCTTGAAATTATCAAGTTAATGATAAGATACAAGTATGTTCTAGAGGATATTATGCGCTTATTATAAAACAACTCCTTAGAGGAAGGGCCAAGCAAGGGGAAAACGGGTAGGAAAACTGGGAGTTTGGGTTCTTGAGCAATTTGTGTTGCTCATATTTTAAAAGGCAATTAAACCTAGAAGTTAGCGCCTAGATCAAGAAAGAAGTTTTTCATTAATACATCATATATAAATTTAAGGAATTTTTTTATGTCTAAGATGGCGAGGGTCAGTGCACATTCTCTAAATCAGCGTTGAGTGCTTGTAACAACTTTGCTCACGACATGACTGTTGAATGAGTCAATTTCTTTTTGGTTTGTTTTTCATGTGTTAAAAGTCTGTTAAGCACTCCTATTATGTGGGTTTGTTGCTGTATGTGTTAAGTTAGTGGGCTGTGGTAGTTACCTGTTGGTGTAAAGCATATATAAAGGCTATGGCGTCAGTTTTATATGTTGTTCTACAGACAGTTCTTCTTCCTTTGTGTATATCTTTCAATCCTATATTTTTCAACACTAGTATCAGAGAAAGGTTAGGAAGAAAAGTGTGTGTTTGAGTACTATAAAAAAAGGTGAGAACTAAAAGAGAGCTTTTTGCAACAAGTATTTTCGTTTGCTGCAGTCAAAAGAGAGTATTGTAGTAGGCTATTTTTGTTTGTAGCAACAGCAGGTTGCTTTTGTAGTGGTTCTGTCTTTCAGCGGCAATAATGACCTCGGAAACATTTGTACAACTAGCTATTCCACACTTTAATAGTCACTATGATCATTGGAGCATGCTAATGGAGAATTTTCTCAAGTCCAAGGAGTATTGGGATGTTTTCTCGGGAGTTTCCGAACCTGATGAAGTGGTTGTGTTAACAGCAGCATAAAGAACAGCTTTGGATGCATCAAAATTGAATGATCTCAAGGCCAAAAGCTACCATTTCCAAGTAATTAACAGATTCATTATGGAGACAATTCTTTGCAAGGATACCTCCAAGAAAATATGGGATTCCATGAAGAGAAAGTATCAAGGCTCGGCAAGAGCAAAGAGGCGGCAGCTTCAAATGCTTCGTTCGGAGTTCGAAATGTTATGAATGAAGTCGAGAGAGATAATCACAGAATTCTTCTCTCGGACAATGGCAATAGTTAATAAGATGCGGATTCATGGCGATAAGACGGAGGATGTCACGATGAGATTCTTCGATCCTTGACACCAAAGTTCAACTTTATTGTTTGTTCCATAGAAGAAGCCAAGGACATTGAAGAACTTTCCATTGATGAATTGCAAGGATCCTTGTTAGTTCACAAACAAAACTCCTACAGCAAGAGATAGAAGAGAAGGTTTGAAGGCCTCAACTGGAGATCATTCTTTATTAGCAACAAGGGTGAATAGAAGAAGAGGCAGAGGAAGAGGGAACAACAATCGCAACAGCTTCAACTTTGATCAAAAGTTTGAAAGACATTCCTATCGTGATTTCCAAGGGAGAGGAAGAAGTCGTGGAGGACGACATTCAACTGGTTTTAGGCCAAGGTCAACAGACAAATCCAAAGTGGAGTGTTTTAGATGCCATAGGTATGGGCATTACAAATCTAAATTTCGAACTAATCTGAATAGACAAAGTATGGAAAGAACTAACTTTGTTGAAAAAGAAGAAGAAGCATCTCTTTTGATGGTGTGCCATAAGAAGGAAGAAACTCAATCAAACATGTGGTATCTCGACACTGGTTGTAGCAACCACATGTGTGGAGATAAGAAGATGTTTTCTAATCTGGACAAATCGTACCACAACACCGTGAAGTTTGGTAACAATTCTATTGTGTTGGTGATGGGGAAAGGAACAGTGGCAATTCATCCAAAGGGGACTTCGGTACAAACTATCTCAAATGTATTGTATATCCCTGAATTGAAGACTAATCTGTTAAGTGCTAATCAACTGCAAGAGAACGGATATGAAATCTCTATTAAAGGTGAGATTTACAAAATCCAAGATGAGAAGCTAGGTTTAATTGCTGAAGTCAAAATGACGGGCAATCGGATGTTTCCACTGTATCTCCATAACACTACAAATTCATGTTTCTCTGCAAGATTGAAGGAGGAAGCTTGGCTATGGCATTTTCGCTATGGGCATCTCAATTTTGGTGGGTTGCGAACATTACATAAAAAAGAGATGGTGGAGGGTCTTCCTCAAATCTCTGCTCCTTTGGAAATTTGTGAGGATTGTGTTGTTAGCAAGCAACATCGTGCTCAAGGAGGGTCTTCCTCAAATCTCTGCTCCTTTGGAAATTTGTGAGGATTATGTTGTTAGCAAACAACATCGTGCTCAATTTCCATAAAGAAAATCATGGAGAGCAAAAAGCCCGTTGGCATTGGTCCATTCAGATATTTGCAGACCAATATCTCCAATTTCCAATGGAGGTAAACGGTATATCATTACCTTCATCGATGATTTTAGTCGGAAGATTTGGGTGTATTTCTTGCAATAAAAATCTGAAGCTTTTGTAGCTTTTAAGAACTTCAAAGCACTTGTTGAAAAAGATGGAGGAAATCAAATAAAAGTCTTTCGCACAAATCGTGGTAGAGAGTACAACTCACTTGAGTTTATAGATTTTTGTGTGAAACATGGCATCAAGAGACAACTTACAATAGAAATGGCGTATGTGAGAGGAAGAATCATACCATTTTGAATATGGCGTGAAGTCTCTTGAGGGGAAGTGTCACGCCCGAACCCCGAGCGCGTGCCCATCTCTATCTGGTTTATAATAATTTATGACTTCCCAGGACGAGTCGCCGACCCTTTCCATTTTATTGCACATGCGGAAGCGAAAAGAAATCCCCTGATAGTAACCATCTTAGAATAGAAAAGCAGGACAATAGATTCACAAACAAACATATTTTTATATATACATTGAGTCATGTACAAAAGTCTATGGCCAAAAGACTACAAAAGACTGGCCTTCCAAAAGAAGCGGTCCTAACTGACCTATACTTCTGATCACCTCCTCTCAGCTCCAGGTCCTCCACTCGATGACCCTGAAAATGTTGTCCCACAACAGGATGAGATATAATCTCAGCGAGTCTAAGCTCTAAATCTCAATTAGGAAGGAAATACGCCCATAAGTGTCCTAATCACACAATCACACACTTAGCATAGATGACTTATCTCGTCTCAGTTCCACACTGCAGGTCAGTATAATTCAAATACTCAATTAAACAATTCAATTCAAATCCACCATCAATCAGTCGATTCATTCGACTCCATGCCATCAATGTCATTCATATATTATGTCGATTCGAACATTGCTCATCTAAGCTGAAATAGATATACTCATATATCATTGCTCCCCAAAGCTGACTAAAATTTGCTCACCGAAGCTGTTAGATCAAATAATGCTCACTAAAGCTGCTAAATAACAAGTGCTCGCCGAAGCTGATGTCTAATGTGCTCACCAAGGTTGCTAAAGCATTATTGCTTGCCATTGCTCACTGAAGCTGCTAGAGATCTATAATGATGTTAATGCTCCCCAAAGCTAATATAGATCTATATTGTTCACCTAAGCTGATTTGGTACTCAAAGACCACTTTCGGTGTCAACACCCGACACCCGGCATTTTTCAATTAAAATACCAATATATCACAATCATCACTCAATTTAACAATACAGCATTCAATTGCAGAAACTAAACACATCACTACGATCAGCTTGAAATTCTATCGAGCGGCTCTCCCGGTATAATTTTCGGAAAAATAATTAATAATTAAATAATTACCGAAATTAATTAAATAAATCAATTTAAATTCTAACAATACTAACCTAGGCTAGAATCATTAAATTAATAGCCAATACGGACTCGGAAAAATTCCCGAACCTTTCTAGATAAATAGTACAATTTATTTAGGCGTTAGCTAAACCATGCTAACCACCTAACATGCTCAATTAAATAATTACATTTCTAATTTAATCTAACTAACCACCTAATTCCTAATAAAATAAATCTAAATATCCCTTAAACGTCATTAACCTACTAAGCAGATTTTAGAGTATTAACTCACCAATTAATTACGGAAACTAGTTCACTACAACGACGGTGCGACGATGGCGCGACGATGGCCGAAATCTGAATTTTCGGCGGCGTCGGCGGACTTGGGCCGGGCCTAAAACAGGCCCAACAAATCTCAGCCCAACGGAGATTTGTTTTCAACTTGGGCTGGGCTTCACTTGATTCGCGAGCTGAATTCGCTAGGCTTTCGAGACTGGGCTTGACTGAAAATGGGCTTCAAATTACTGGGCTGATCTTGCTTTGAAGAAACTGTTGGGCCGAATTGTGGGCTGCTTGCTCACGGGATGGGCTTCAAGTGGGCATGCGGCTCGATGAGCTCGCTGGGCTGTTGAAAACGTGGGCCAAAGAAATGCATTGGGCTGCACTCCACATGCAAGAGGAGCAGCAAAGTCCACGAGCTGAAGAAGCTGGAATTCACGGTTGGCTTCGTGCGTCGCCGCAGACCTTCGCTGGAAGAGTGGACGGCTCGAAGAAATTGAGGCAGCAACGAAGATGGATGAAGGGCGGCTAGATTTCTTGTCGCGTGGAGAGGGCGTCGAACGTGAGGCAGCAAAGGAACAAGCGGAGTCAACAAACCGCTTCTGTTGGATGATGGTATTTACTCATTAAATGGGGCTGCAAGAAATTTTTTGGTCAAAGATGATGAGAAGGCAGCAAATTTCGGTGGAGCAAGAGGGATGGAGCGGTGGGCGTTGGTCTTCGTGAGGGAGAGAGAGACGCTCGGTGAGTGGAGATGTGGGCGAGTGATTGCGGTCTGGTCGGTGGGGACAACAAGAGAGGCAACGGGGGCTTGGTGATTGATGAAAAATAAAGGGAAAATGAAAGCAAGGTAGGAGCCAACGGAGAGGGAGAGAGAAATGGTCGAGCAGGAAGAAGATGATGAAGACCGAAGGGGAAAGGAGCGTATGGGAGAAGATTGAGGGAGAGGAAGCCAAAATATCCAATTAAATATCTCACATTCATCATTGTTTGGTCCCACTAGGCCTTTAACATTATCTTCATAGTCTCCTAATACTTTCTAGCTCAATTTTCACTAATTCAACCCAAAAGATACCAAAATGCAGCCCTTCTCTCTTTGATCCGAATTTTAATCTTTGGTCTCCAATTTCTTTAACAATTTTCCCAAATTCAACGTCTAATTTTGATGTAGAAAAAGCCCACATAATTTCTACAAGTCTCCTTCACCATATGGCTTGGTTTGCAAGTCGAAAATCTCTTCAATTCAGCCAATCCGAATTTATGTTATTTTTCCGCGACGTCCGAATCGATATTCTGTAAAAAACCTCGGAATCTCTGAAAATTATTTGGAGAATGAGTTGACGTTCCTAAATTAGCTTGTAACACCTCAGAACTTTCAATTTTTGAAATTGGGTTCAAATTCGTGGTTATTTTCAATCCGGCGCGCTTTTAGCGTGACTTAGTTTACTAGGTAACTTTTAGAAATTTTTTGTACAATTGACCCATGATCGATTTATCTTGAGTCACAATATACGTCTTCGACACATTGGCGACTCTCGATTATCGTAAAAATCTCAAGGTTTCAAATACGAACACAGGGTACCCAAAACGATAGAAAATCAATTTAGTGCCGATTGATGATAATTTTGCAATCAGGTGGAATCACCCACATTTTGATCATTGTCTCGGTCAAATCGACCTATCTCCGATTTTTTATCGATTTTTAAGTGTGCCGTAATGACTCTTGCAAATTAGCACGGTCGAGTAGTCGATTCCTGATCAAATTCTCAATCCTTTTTGCATTAAAATCCCTTAATAATTTTCCTAGATAGTCTAGTTATCTCTTGAGTGATCGATTCAGAGAATAGCACTATAGACACGTCGACGAAATGCCCGATTTATTCAATTGAAATCAGATTTGAAAAATCAGGATGTCACAGAAAGTGGAATTCCAAAATGTTTCTAGCTTGAAGTAGTCAAATGGAGCATTTATATTTTAAATAGAAGTCCCACTCTAACTATTCAAAATAAGACACCAAAAGAAGCTTGGAGCGGCCAAAGACCTGCAATAGATCACTTTAGAATTTTTGGGTGTATTGCTTACGCCCATGTTCCTGACCAGAAGAGGAAGAAGCTAGATGACAAGGGAGTCAAATGTGTTTTTCTTGGCATTAATGATCAATCAAAAGCCTATAAACTTTATGATCCTATGACCAAGAAAATCATTATCAACCATGATGTGATTTTTTATGAAGAACAAACTTTGCCGTGGGGTGAGCAAGGTGTTGGTAAGCAAATTTCAACGAATTTTGAAAATGAAAATGAGCTAGTGCAACAACCCACAACAACCCAAATTGCCACAGGTAGTGTCCAAAGCACAGCAGAAGTTGCGGAACCTGAAAATCGGCCTCATCATGTTCGACGGAGGCATGCATGGATGAGTGACTATGAAGTAACATGAGTTGATCAATATGAAGATCCACTTACCCATTTTGCTTTGTTTTTAGATTGCGAAACCTTTGATGTGCAGTACAAAAAGAAAATTGGAAGATAGCAATGGATGAAGAAATCGCAGCTATTGAGAGGAATAACACTTGGAAGTTGACAGATCTTCCAAAATAACACAAAACAATTGGGGTCAAGTGGGTGTACAAGATAAAATTGAACAAGAATGGTAAAGTTGACAAGTATAAGGCGTGCTTGGTGGCAAAAGGCTACAAGCAAGAATTTGGAGTGGATTACAAAGAAGTATTTGCACCCGTAGCAAGACTTGACACAATCAGATTAGTAATTGCATTAATAGTACAAAATTCATGGCCTATCTTCCAATTGGATGTGAAGTTAGCATTCTTGCATGGTGATCTTCAAGAAAAGGTATCTGTTGATAAACCTTCTGGTTATGTGAAGCTCGATAATGAACATAAAGTTTATAGATTAAAAAAGGCACTATATAAAACAAGCTCCTCGAGCTTGGTATAGTCGCATTGATGTCTATTTTTTGAAGAAAGGTTTTAGAAAATGTCCATATAAGCATACACTCTTTATTAAAATTGGTGATGGTAGAAAGTTGCTTCTTGTATGCTTATATGTGGACGATCTTATTTTTACTGGAGATGATAGTGCCATGTTTGACAAATTCAAGGAGTCTATGATGGATGGATTGAGATGTCTTAAAAGAAGTATGTTCAAGAGATTTTGGACAGGTTTCAAATGAATAATTGTAACCCTATTACAACTCCAACTGAAGTTGGATTGAAGCTCTTGAAAGATCTTAATGGAAGCAAGGTGGAGAGCACTCTCTACAAGTAAATTGTTGGAAGCCTAATGTATTTGACAGGGACAAGACCAGATATCATGCATGCCATGAGCCTTATAAGCAGGTATATGGAGCACCCAACAGAATTACATCTACAAGCTGCAAAAAGGATTTTTTGCTATTTGTAAGGAACTAAAAATTTTACCAAAAAAAAAAAAATTGGGCTATTCTATAAAAAGTGAGAAAAGTCAGATTTATTTGGATTTACAGATAGCAATTATGCTAGAGATGTTGATGATAGAAGAAGTACTTTAGGGTATGTCTTCATGCTTGGTTCAGGGGTGGTTTCATGGTCTTCAAAGAAGCAATCAATTGTTAGTTTATCAACAACTAAAGCAGAATTTGTTGCTGCAACTTCATGCGTCTATCAAGTCATATGGTTACGGAAGATTCTTGGAAAGCTTCATTTCAAACAACAA
This sequence comes from Eucalyptus grandis, assembly GCF_016545825.1. Classification (NCBI taxonomy): domain Eukaryota; kingdom Viridiplantae; phylum Streptophyta; class Magnoliopsida; order Myrtales; family Myrtaceae; genus Eucalyptus; species Eucalyptus grandis. The sequence goes on along the minus strand of NC_052619.1, from coordinate 21,271,701 downwards.
GAAGCAACTACAATCTATTGTAACAACAGCTCAACTATCAAGCTGTCCAAAAATCCAGTTCTACATGGGAGAAGCAAACATATAGATGTGAAGTACCACTTCTTAAGAGATCTTACAAAAGATGAAGTAGTTAAGCTAGTTTTCTGTAAAAGCGAGGATCAAGTGGCTAATATATTCACCAAGCCCCTAAAGTTGCCCATGTTTCATAAACTAAGAAAGCTCCTTGGTGTCCGTTTGTTGGATATTCCATTTTGAGAGAATGTCCTTTAAACTAATTGTTTGCAATATCAGTTTAAGGGAAGGAATGTTAAATGACTCAATTTCTTTTTGGTTTGTTTTTCATGTGTTAATAGTCTATTAAGCACTCCTATTATATGGGTTTGTTGTCGTACGTGTTAAGTTAGTGGGCTATGGTAGTTACCTGTTAGTATAAAGTCCATATAAAGGCTATGGCGTCAGTTTTATATGTTGTTGTGCAGATAGTTCTTCTTCCTTTGTGTATATCTTTCAATCCTCTATTTTCAACGATGACTTGAGTAGTCTCGTGCAAAATAGAGTGACAAAAACAAAGACGTTAATATTTTTATGCCACTACCGTTTCTTCTCTCTCAATGAACGAATGCTTTCTTTTTCTGTAAAGCGGCTTCAGTAGTTTTCGAGCCAGCTTCGGCTCATTTCGATTGCTCCACCTCTCCAAACGATCTTAAGAGACATTGGCCTTCGAGATTTTACTCCTAAAATGTTCTAAAGAAAGGCAGGGATAACATTTCAAAATGGTTCTCCCTTTTTATAAACACCCCCTTGCAAATATATACTCTGTAACATCTTATGTGAAGTATAATCATCTGTAATATGGTCAACATCCCCATTTACCTCATCTCTGCCGACCTCTGCGCAAAGGTCCACCTATCCGCAGACTGACTACTTTGTCGGGAAATGATCCGTGTAGGACGAAGCTCAATCCCCTGGATGACCAGCCCGGATTTCCAGCGACCACTTGTCATCTTCTTCAAGCTTACTTGAACCTCCCCAGTTGGACGGTTGTTCACGAAAAACTTACCCAGATAGATCTCCTTCCACCCATCTCCTTGGTCCTGACGAATATTTTCCTCCGTTGACCGAACAGCTCTTGAGGATTGAGCTTGCGAGGTTTGATATTGCTGTCTCAACCTCCCGTCAGGATCCAAACATATATCACGTCGCTCAACCTCAGAACCAGAAGAGATGGACACTCCCATTGCTTGATTCCCAATGCCAGAGTTCTTATGCACAATCTTGAAGATTAAGTAAGCTGAATAATATGTGTCAGCAGACAGAAGTCGTGTCTCCATGTTAGCGCGAACCTCGAGCCAGCATACTATTATGAGCTCTGCCACCTCTGGGAATCTTTCAAATAGATGAACAGATTTAGTTACCACACAATAGATGCCAAACATAAGAAGACAGATGATAGCATCCACAGCAAAAGAGGAAAATGTAACAGCAGTTTGGAGATTGGATGGACCTTGAGACGTGGAATGAACTCCATTGCAAGGAGCTAGGAATGTCGCCCCATACTATAGACAGATCTCTTGCGCCAACCATATAACACTTCTTCCCGCTCCATTTTTCAAGAGCAAAACTCTGCACAAGACGTGGAAAGATCACTATACGTGAAATATTTGGAAAATTAAGATGGTGCCGTCTTTCCATAAGGAACATGATAAGAGTGACAGATGATTATGCAGAGAGAATTACAAGTAGGAAAATGTATCATTCGGTCATTTGTTATGCTGAACAAACAAGGTATTAAACAGATATGATACTCCTCAAGACATGGTTCCCAAAATGATTAAAATAAGATTGTTGTGCTTAAATTAAGTTCTCCACTTTAAGTAAAAATGAAAAAACAAACTAGAGTAACTTCTTCTGCCACTGCTTCAAAAAGACCACTGCAACCAGGTTGTGTTCCATGAGCTTCTCCCCACAACGTAAAAGAATACCACAGAACATAAGAGAATGGATGGTCCATCTTTATATCCAGCCCAACCAATTCTAGGAGTAACACCTTCTAAAGTCATTCTCTGCCTTTGCCTAGTCCTCCCTCAATTCAGACAACGACATCACATTTTAGCACACACAGACAATGCGCCCTGCATACATAATTATGTCATCACATGCATGTGAGCGGAGACTGCACAATGAGATAACTTCACCTCCATAGCAGACTTGTATGGAACAAACGATGTTCCAATTCCATCCCAAACTCGAACTGAAACCAGTTATGCCACAACAGCCATTTTAAAGCACAGTGTTCAAATCCATCCCTGGCTCAGCTGCTGCAGACAGTGCACAAGCCCATTGGTAAAGATGCCCTTCTCACCTACTATTTTAACTTTGAATTCGTTCTAGCAAGTATCAATAATTTCTTCAGACTGCCCAGCACAAGCAGTGAAGCCAAAAGCAATCAACCAGCCGACCCAAGTTTTAGAAAGAAAAATAAAACAAAATTGAACCTGAGTGCTGAGCCAATTATTGAGTTGGCACAGCTTATGCTTCATATCTTTAAGACTAACCTTCAGCAACAACGTTGTTAGCCACTTAATATCAAACCATTTGTTCCAATGCGCAGATAATTGAGAGATTGCAGCTGACTACGCTAATCATTCTAAAAGCCTGAAACTATTGGAAAAAGGTTCAATTTTTGGTCTTTAACACGAGTAATCGGCCATGGTCTTCGAGAAGCGGATTCCACAAAACGGGGGTTCCGTGCAGAAGTTCAAAACCATTCGACCCTCGAGCCGATCCCAAGGCCTTTCACCGTCCACTCCAAGAATTCAACTCAATGAAGCTCCAGGCGCACGAGCCCGACAATCATTTCATCCCGCGGCCGGCGTAAAACCCAGAATTCGTTCGACAGAAGTCAAGTTACCTTGCGATCGGAGTCGATGAGAATAGGGTCGGTGCAGAGACGCAGGAAGACGTCCTTCTTCCTAGTCGAGGGCCCAAAAGGCGGCGGCGAGGAAGTGGAGACGATGAGGTCGAGGTCGTGGGGGAGGAAGTTGCGCCAGACGGCGTCGGAGTCGGAGGCGGCGCGGAAGGCGACGGAGAAGGTGGCGCAGCGGCCGGCGTCGACAGGGGTGGCGAGGACCTGGGAGAGTATGAGGGCGATGCAATCCGGGGGCAAGTCGCCCAGCTCCACCATCTCTTTAGTTGGGATGATCGATCGATCGCGTTCGAAGCTCGATCGGTCCGATGATGTTCTTGTTTCGATTCCGATGAGGAATTTTACCTCAAAGTTCAAGAACTGTTTACGTTGTTCCCTTTCCCTAAATGACATAAATGAAGAGGATGAAAAAGAAAAATCAAAGAAATTGGAATGTATACATGTATAGTGAAGTAAGGTTATCGTGATAGAGGAATTCACTTAAGTTAAACTCCTCCATTAATTTTCAATTTTTTCATTTCCCGTGCCCTTATCAAAAACTATGCCAAGTTAGGCGGCGCATGGTAATACTCTTATTTCTCCCAAATTTTGTTCTTTTGTTCTCTAAAACAAAAAAAGAACATAAACTTTGTTTGGTAAAATATCTGGGATTTTTTGTTCTCAGGAACAGTTTTGAAAGAAAAAAAAAACTGATTCTTGTTTATGAATAATTTCTAAAAATAAGTCAATTTTTTTCTTTTGTTCTCTCTCTTTAAGTGGAGGACGTGGGTTAATCCTGAGCCCAGAACTCGGCGTGGTCGCTGGGTGGTCGGTTGTGAGGGGATGCGGCAGGGCGGTGGGATGCGATCCATGAGCAAAAATAAAAATGAATAAATACAAAAAGGAAATTGTTACATTTCAAAGGAATTTTATTCTTTTCATTACAAAGAAACAAAACCTTTCTCATTGAGCTTCATTTCGAGTAAATTATACCCAGAAATAGAATATAACTATTTCTGAAAAAAAAAAAAAAAAAAAACTCTTTTCTGAAATAGAAGTGTTGTGTAGTGGGTTTGGTAGTTTTCAAGTCAACTTCCGTGCATCTCGAATGATCTACTTCTCCGAACAATTTTAAGAATGCCCTCCTCCATGTCAACTTTATATTCCAGATCTTACTCTTGAAATGTTCTGAAAAAGGATTGGTCGGTCAGTAATAACTTTTTAGGATCATGCCCCTTTTATTAAGTACCCTGTCGATGTGGACCATGTGCTAAAAATAAAGTTGATTGAGCAGATCACATGCAAGCACAAAGAGAGGCGATCCGACATCAGAAAGTGCTGAACACGTCAAAAGACTTCCCCACGAATTCAAAATAGATCTCCACCTTTTCTTTGCATTGCCTTCAGGATTTTCACCTTCTCTATGACTGAAAACCCTTTTTCTTTTGCCATTTTGGAGATGTATTTATGCATGAATGAGTTGTGCATGGGGCCCCTACTCTCAGCAGTCCCTTCTTGAAGCTTTTGCCATTTTGGAGATGTATGTGGAATCAACGTTCTTCCTTGATTATTTAAAAGAATTGCTAAGATATGTGTCAACAAGGTATTACTGGCACATCAACTTAATATTCCCTCTCGCGTGTAAAGTCAATCTTTTAGTTATAACATACATGACTCAAAACACACTTTCGCTTGTAATCCGGTCTTTTCATACATGCAAGATAAGATATAAATGTGATTGTATCAATGAGATAACTATGACAAGAAAAATATAAAGAATAATGTGAAAAGAAAATCAATAGTGTACAAGGGAATTGAATCTTTACATGTGCTTGGATACTGTCTAAGACAAATTGTCTCTCTTGATAGTTTACATTGTTAGTAAAAAGTCCAACCTATGACCTTAGCACTCCCTCTTTCGCGACGAATTGTGAAAATTGGTCCTTTTAATGTTAGGTTTTCATATGCAAATTTGAGATCCTGCATCTCTTCAAATCTGAGGCATGCGTTTTGAATATTTCCATAGCATTAGTAATTGTTTATTTATTTATAAATTCCTTGGATGTACTTTAGAAAAACCATTTAAAAAAGATTGTGATTTGCAATACCCCACCACTCTTAAATTATCTGTGATTAATGCATCGAAAGATTCAAAATATTTCATTATCAAATCTATTTAACTAGTTCTTTGGACACTCTGTTAATAAAACCTAGTTATTAAGGGGTGCAAATGATAATCATTTTATTTTATAAATCAATTTCTAGCAAGAATTTGATTTCTATTTCTAGTATTTAAACAAATTTCTAAGTAAAAAATATATATTTGATAACGACACAAAACTTCTATTCTTGTAATAAAAATTCATTTGATATTGACACAAAATTTCTCTTTTCTATTTCCATTATTTGGACAATTTTTCTATTTCCATAGCATTAGTAAAAATTTTGTTAATAAGCGCCTTAGGTGTACTTGTAAAAAAACTCATCATTAAAAATATTACAATTTATAATACTCAATCTCTCGTGAGTAATGTATGATTGATGTATCGAAAAATTCGAAATATATAATTATCAAAGCATATTTAACCAATACTCTGGATATTCATCAACAAGATTTGGTCATCAAGGACGCACATGGCAACATTTTCTCTTCTTCTTTTTTTTTTCTTTTAACTCTTCATCAAAATAAAAAAAAGATAGAAATTCATTTGGTAATGTCAATTAATTTTTATATTTTTTGGAATAGAAATGTGGTTGGGGAAGAGATTTTGAATGAAAACAGGAAATATAAAAAAGTAACATTTTATTCTCGAGAATAATTTCTAGAAATAATTTATTCTTTTCTTTTCTTTTTCTTCATCTTCGTTGCCCCCTCACCGCCGTGCCACCCATCGACGGACGATAGCGGTGGCATATGACGAGTGGCGGGCGGTTGCAGACTGGCGGGCGACGACGAGGAAGAAGAAAACAAAAAAAAAAAAAAAAAAAAAAAAAGACAAAATCTAAAAAAATAAAAAAATTCTACATCATAAAAAAAAAATGCTGACCCATCTCATTTTTTAGAATATAAATTTTATATAATTACGAAACGCTCCTTTTATTTAGAAATTATTTCAGAAAATAAAAATAAAAAAAAAAAATATTTTCTAAAAAAATTATTTCTCCAAAAAAATAATAACAAATGGGCAACACGACTGCAAACAAATTCCGTTCGTTTTCAAGCCCATCGAATCGGCGGAGTTATTGCCCCTCCTCCTTCCTTTCGCTTACTTCCTCGTAAGAAATAATTAGCTGCGCCCACAATCCAACCAATGGTCAACCTTCACTTTAGAAAGGCATCCCTCCAGCATCCAATTTATTTTATTTATTTCTTTCTTTTAAATATATTTTTCCTTACTTCCCTGGCTTTCGCTACTTTCTGGACGACCTTTCCTTCCTGGCGTTTGCCGTTTTAGCAGAGCCCCCCACCGTGTACGCCACAGATAGCCTCTAAGATATCTTTCTTTTTTTTATTTCTTTTTTTCTAAGTCACTGATAAAGATTTCACCATCCATTGACGTGACAGCCCTTCCTCTTTCTTCCTATATAAACATAAACTCCCCCAATTGCCCTCCTGTATCCATCGTCATTGCATCGTCATCTCCTCGAAAGGCGTCAACTTTGCACCGTTTTGGCGACACCCATCGTCGGAATTCTTGCAATTCTCGTTCTGCTTCTCCGTCTCTGCATAAACTTGACGAATTACGCTCTGCGAATCGCCGCCGCCTCGTCGAAAGGCGTCGCCTTTACACCGTTTCGGCTGCACCCACCGTCGGCATTCCTTGTAATTCTCTCACTACTTCTCCGTCTCTGTGTGAACTCGACGAATCACGCGGCGAATCCGCGGCGGTTTTTTTTTTTTTTTTTTTGTCGAAGCGGGTTTCAGACGAATCATTTCGTTTAAGGCGTCGGCTTTAAGCGGTTTCAGACACACCCATTTTGTTTCTTGGAATTTCTTTTCGATAATGGCGGCGGCGGCTTCCGAAGCGGCGAAGGGTCGAGACGGTCCCGACTTCTCGGAGCTGCCCGAAGGGTGCATCGCCAGCGTCGTGTCCTTCACGAGCCCCGCCGACGCGTGCCGGCTCGCGCCCGTCTCGTCCCTCTTCAAGTCGGCGTGCGATTCAGACGCGGTGTGGGCCTCGTTCTTGCCGCCGGAATGCCGCCACATGGTGCCCCGGAGAGTCTCGTCGCTGAAGGAGCTCTACTTCAGCCTCTGCGACGACCCGGTTCTCGTCGACGATGGCAAAATGGTAAGCCTTCCACCCTCAAACCGCCTCTTCCTGTTCTTTTTGCATTATAATTTTTGCTGTGGATTGAGGGGGTAATGTGCGATAGCTGTTCTTCATGTTAGATTTAATAGAATATTGGAATGTGATGCATGTGATGTGCTGTTGTCGCCTGCACGTTTCGACGCATTCTGAATTCTGCTGGCCCAAAAAAAAAAAAAAAAATCATAATTGTTCTTTCATTGTCTGGTAGTCGACTCTGAAGGTGGTGTCGTCAGCGCATGCTTCTTGCTCTCTTCCCACCTGAACCGAGTGAATGCATTTCTTCACGGAGAAGCTGTTGTCATATGATAATCGCGCTGTGGTTTCCATTGGACATTATTCTTTTGCACACGGCCGCAAGCCGCACGTGGAAGGTTGATTGAATTGTATAAATGAACCAACTCAATGGTTTAAGTCTGTGAGATAAAGAATGATAAATGAAGGGTGAAAAGGATCTTTCATTTGAAAAATGACAAGATCCAAATGGCTTGGAACAAAGAATGGATAAATATATTTAATCACTTAATTTACAATGCTAAGAGCATGAAGATTATCATTACTGTTGATAGCGTACCTTGATGACCACTAATGGAATGCATCTTTAGGGGTGAATCTTTATGGCTTTAAGACTGTCTGTTACCTTTTGGTCTACTTTTTATTTTTCAGTTAATTGCTCAAAATCCTCCCAAACTTTGTTAGCATTGCTAATTAGCCCCTGAACTTTAAATTGGCACCGTTGAATAGTGGCCGTGTAACTTTGAAAGTTACATTTTATGCCCGAGTTTTTATTTTTTCTTTTTAGGGGTTAGTTTTCCATCTACATAGCTGGTAAGTGTTATCAGAAAACGGATAACGCAATTCTTTTGACCAAAATAGTCCCTGCTGAATTTTCTTGTCTTCATCAATCATGTATCTTTTCTATTTTGTTAACTTTATCAACCATATAATAGTGCTTCGGCTCGGTTGAGTAATGTAGTTCGCTCAGCTCGCAGCAGATTTGTTCTATTTTAGTGGAAAGACATTTCTCTTTGGGAAAAAACATAATCTTTCTATATTTGTTCGTTAGAGTAGCACATGTATTTTCATGTAACAGTTAACGCCTATACAGATAGAATAACAAGCGATTGCAACAAAAAAATCAAAGTTTATAGGGGAATTTGTAACTCTACAAGTTTTTCGGGGGTCATTATGCAATGGTTCTAAAGTTGAGGTGGTTTTAAACGATTATTCCTTTTATTTTCTTTTGGTTGCTTTTGTGTGACGTGAAACGTGTTATCCTACTTCAATCTTGACGGTAAAGTCAATAGACAACTTTTGCTAAAAAAAGCTAAGACAAGAACTCTCACTATTTTATTGGAAAGGGAAAGCACATATGGTGGAATAAGTTCTAAGATGTATTGCTTTTGCGCATATTATATCTGCTGAAACAGTGAATTTCATTTACACAAAACGACATTGGTTCAGTTTCTTGTTGCTTACGTGAATCCAACATGCTTTGCAGAGCTTTTCGTTGGAGAGGCACAGTGGGAAGAAATGTATCATGTTATCTGCAAGGGCCCTGTCTATAACATGGGGTGATACTCCGAGGTACTGGTCTTGGAATCCCATGCCCGACTCCAGGTAAAAACATTATTTCCTCCACTTTCTCACCTTCATGAAGACAGTGGACGTAGCATCAATTTGTTCGTCTCAAAATAAACTTCCTTTTGTTTCTCCGTCAATGTGATGATCGAATGGAATGTCTTTGTCAATTAACAGGTTCTCAGAAGTTGCTGAACTCATCAATGTATGTTGGCTCGAGATCAGAGGTAGAATTAGTTCTCGCATGTTGTCGCCCGGAACCCGTTATGCAGCGTACTTGGTATTTAAATCCACTCCGACATTTTTTGGATTTGACTTCCAGTCTGTTGAGGTTGGAGTTGGATTTGTGGATGATGAAGTGGGTAAGCGTGAGCGCTCGGTTTACTTATCTGGAGAGAACAACACGCGGGGACGGCAGACCATGCACAGATTTAGGCGCATTGGTTTCCGTTTTCTACCGACGCCTTTTGAATTGGTTGACGACAATCGTGATGGGGGCCCGCCGCCGGCACCTGCTTCTGCCGGGGGAATGAGAACCATCCTAAAGAGAGACGAGATGGGTGGTCAGAGATAGAGCTAGGTGAGTTCTTGACGAAGGATGGAGAAGACGGGGAGGTTGAAATGAGTGTCATGGAGACGAAGGGCGGCAACTGGAAGGCCGGGCTGGTCGTGGAGGGGATCGAAATAAGGCCCAAGGAAGGGAAAGAATAGTGCCTTTATGCAGGGCTTGTGTCAGTTTGTTCTGTCTCTTGATTAAGAGCCTTTTCTCCCTGCTTCGTTGATGTTATTATAATGTTCTTTTTATCAATTTGTAGTAGCTTTTGCCAAATCAGGAAGCATGCTTGTGATCTAATATTCAATTCAATGTAAGCGGGAAAAGCATATGTCATGGAGTGAACGCCCAATGCCTTTGCATATGATGGGACTTAGATGTAGACTTCCACGGACTCACCCGGACACTCAAGTACTGTTTTTATAAAACATCTGCAAAATGATACCTTATCTTACTACTCCAACCACCTCTGTTGGTATCGACGGGAATATATGTGACTCCATTGATGATATACGAACGCAATATCTGCGGTGCGCTGGTGCCTGCGCCTCTCTTCCGGGGTAAAAGAAAGAAAAGCAGAGTCAAAGCCAATGACCGGGCTAAAATAATTTCCTGTTGACAAGCTGAATGTTGTAGCACAACTCATAAAAACTGGAGGCGCCTTGCCATGCAGGACTGGTGAACCGTCTTGGAGGCGACTTTTATCTGGCGGTCAGGTTCAACCATGAAAACTCTGCTTACTTCTCCTTGTTAATTTCCTAGTTTTCTTGGAGTTTTCGTTGTTTTGTTGGAAACGAAAGGGGCCTAGTGCCGTTTTCTGAGACCAAAATAAGGGAAAAAACCCGGTTTTCTTCGTGAGGGTGGGGTTTGCTCGAATCTGAGACAACCATTCTTAATCCATTTATGGAGCCGATAGCGTAAACTTTCCAAAGGATTAAGGGGAGAAATTGTTCTCTTCGGATCTCAATAAGCGTTTCATGTATGCTAATAAAATGGAAAGAAGCGCCTCCATTCGCATCCAGATTAGTCAGGGCCAAAGGCTCCGGATACCGGGTGGTCACTGACCGAAAAAAAATGGAAAGGAGTCGTACTTCAGCAAAGGATGCATAAACACGCAAGCACATAACAAAACGATAATGACATGAAAACCTTGATCCGCAGCAATGCCGGACAGCTCTTCAGGTTTGCCATATCGTTGAAAATGCAGCACACTGCTGCTGTCAACAGTCGAACTCCGCAAATTTATCGCCGCGTTTACCGCTGGATGAGTGGCTTCTGGACTTGATGGAACTCTTGTAGTCTTCGAATCAGCCACGGCAACTTTGCACTTGATGTTTTTTCAACAGGTTGGTTCTTTGCATACAAAAGCTGGCAACTACGCGCATGCCAAACCTCTGCAATGGCCCTCAAACTCAATGCCAGTCCTTCCTAACCTTTCAGTCTACCTCCCTGTACAGCTCACGGCGCACCATCGCTTCGCTGCTCAGGTCACATGCGTTGGACATAGCCATCATCAACAACATCAAATCAGCCCCCAAGAAAAACGTTCCGATAACTTGGTCATAGTTCCACTTCCCTGCTAGTGCACTGGAAGGATTTACTTGGCACGAGGCCGCTTAATCTTAGGTTTTTGTTCAGAGATGCGAATTGCAGATCTTCAAGGCAAGTTGGAATGGCTGTGTAAAAGCGGGGGCGCGTTTTGGATATGCCCATGGCATTTTTAGTAATCAAATCAACATTTTTATCATCTGTAGAAAAATTGTTAATGAGCACTTTGAGGGTACTCGTAAAAAGACCCGTTCAAGGAAAGATAGCAGTTTGCAATACTCTCCCTTTCTCCTTTTATGTGTAATTTTCATTGAAAAAACAAAAATTATTTTGGTATCAAGTATATTTAATCATTACCCTGGACACTCAGCTAACAAAGACCTAAATATTCCATTTTCAGGACTTATATTGAATTTGAATATGTCTTTTGCAACCCAAAAGAATTCATGAGAGGGTTTATTTCATTTTTGGATATGCATCAAATAGGTTCAAGAGATGAGAAAATTAATAATATATATATTCGATAATCAACTCGCACAGTATAGGGTTCATGATCAATGATTAATCCAGTCCCTTTAAAATCATGCTTACCCATCTTGTCTCTTTTGGGTAACATGTGATTCAAAATATCTCATTATCAAACATATTTAACCACTTTTACCAAAAAAAAAGAAAAAAACATATTTAATCAGTGCTTTGGATATTCGATCACAAGACCTAATCAATAACAAGGCCCCGATCAATAACAAGGCCCAAAACAAATTCCATTCGTTTTTGATGCCCGTTGAAGCGATGGAGTCATTACCACCCTACCATTTACTTGTCTCATAAGAAATGATTTGCTGCGCTCAAAATGCAATCTTTGGTCAACCTTCATTTTAAGAGGGCATCCATCTAAAATACAATATATTTATCGCTTTCTTTAAATATTTTCCTCATTTCCTTTGTCATTTCCACTCTCTCTCTCTGGATGTCCTTTTCTGCCGGTTGCTGATTCAGCAGAGACCCTCCATGCCCCAAACCTTTGGCACGAAGATTCCTCTGTCTTTTTTATTTTTTGGTCACTGCCATTAAGATTTCAGTATCCATTGATTTGACAACACCTCCTCTCTCAATCACTCTCTGTACATCATCATCATCATCTCCTCGAAAGGCGTTGCCTTTACACCGTTTTGGCTACACCCATCACCGGAGTCGTAATTTCTCTCCCTACTTCTCTGTTTCCTGTATAAACTCGACAAATTACGCTGTGAATCGCCGCCGCCTCGTCGAAAGGCGTCGCCTTTACACCGTTTTGGCCACACCCATTATCGGCGTCCCTGGTAGTTCTCTCTCTGCTTCTCCGTCTCTGTGTAGATTCGACGAATTACGCGGCGAATCGCCGTCGCCCCGTCGAAAGGCGTCCCCTTTAAGCGGTTTCGGACGCTCCCATTTTCTTGGAATTTCTTTTTCAATGGCGGCGGCCGAAGCGGCGAAGGGTCGAGACGGTCCCGACTTCTCGGAGCTGCCCGAAGGGTGTATCGCCCGCGTCGTCTCCTTCACGAGCCCCACCGACGCGTGCCGGCTCGCGCCCGTCTCGTCCTTCTTCAAGTCGGCGTGCGATTCCGACGGTGTGTGGGCATCGTTCTTGCCGCCGGAATGCCGCCAGATGGTGCCCCGGAGAGTCTCGTCGCTGAAGGAGCTCTATTTCAGCCTCTGCGACGACCCGGTTCTCGTCGACGATGGCAAAATGGTAAGTCTTGCACCCTCAAACCGCCTCTTCCTATTCTTTTTGCATTATAATTTTTGCTGCGGACCGAGGGGGTGATGCGCGATAGCTTTTCTTCATGTTAGACTTAATAGAATATTGAAATGTGATGCATGTGATGTGCTGTCGCCTGCACGTTTCGACACATTGCGAATTCGGCTGGCCAATAAAAAAATAAAATTGTTCTTTCATTGCCGAGTAGTCGGCTCTGAAGGCGGTGTCGTCAGCACATGCTTCTTGGCCTCTTCCCGCCTGAACCGAGTGAATGCATTTCTTCAAGGAGAAGCCATTGTCATGTGATAATCACGCTGTGGCTTCCACTGGACATTATATTCTTTTGCACACGGCCGCCAGCCGCACGTGGAAGGTTGATTGATTGGAAATATGAACCAACTCAATGGTTTAAGTCTGTGAGATAAATAATGATAAATGAAGGGTGAAAAGGATCTTTCATTTGAAAAATGACAAGATCCAAATGGCTTGGAGCAAAGAATGGATAAATATATTGAATCACTTGAAATTTACAATGCTAAGAATGCATCATGAAGATGGCTTTTATCATTACTTTTTTTCTTTGTTATGTTGGAAATGGTACCATTTTTGATGACCACTAGAAGAAGAGAAGATAAACTCCAATCTAATGGAATGCATCTTTAGAATGGGTGAATCTGTCAAACTATGGCTTTAAGACTGTCTGTTACCAAATTATTTTTTGGTCTAACCAAAAACTTTTTTTCTTTTCAGTTAATTGCTCAAAATCCTCCCAAACTTTGTTAGCATTGCTAATTAGCCCCTAAACTTTACATTGGCACCGTTGAATGGTGGCCGTGTAACTTTGAAAAGTTACATTTTACACCCGAGTTTTGATTTTTTCTTTTTAGTGGTTAGTTTTCCGTCTACATAACTGGTAAGTATTATCAGAAAACGGATAACGCAATTCTTTTGACCAAAATAGTCCCTGCTGAATTTTCTTGTCTTCATCAATCATGTATCTTTTCTATTTTGTTAACTTTATCAACCATATAATAGTGCCTCGGCTCGGTTGAGTAATGTAGTTCACTCAGCTCGAGCAGCGGACTTGTTCTATTTTAGTGGAAAGACATTTCTCTTTGGGAAAAAACATAATCTTTCTATATTTGTTCGTTAGAGTAAGACGTGTATTTTCTTGTAACAGTTAACGCCTATAGAGATAGAATAACCAGCTATTGCAACAAAAAAATCAAAGTTTATAGGGGAATGTGTAACTTTACAAGTTTTTTAGGGGTCATTATGCAATGGTTCTAAAGTTGAGGTGGTTTTAAACAATCACTCCTTTCATTTTCTTTTGGTTGCTTTTGTGTGGCGTGAAATGTGGCGTGAAATGTGGCGTGAAACGTGTTATCCTACTTCAATCTTGGCGATAAAGTCAATAAACAACTTTTGCTAAAAAAACCAAGACAAGCACTCTCACTATTTTATTGGAAAGGGACAGCACATATGGTGGAATAAGTGCTAAGATGTATTGCTTTTGCGTATATTATATCTGCTGAAACAGTGAATTTCATTTACTCAAAACGACTTTGGTTCAGTTTCTTGTTGCTCATGTGAATCCAACATGCTTTGCAGAGCTTTTCGCTGGAGAGGCACAGTGGGAAGAAATGTATCATGCTATCTGCAAGGGCCCTGTCTATAACATGGGGTGATACTCCAAGGTACTGGTCTTGGAATCCCATGACCGACTCCAGGTAAAAACATTATTTCCTCCACTCTCTCACCTTCATGAAGATAGTGGGCGTACCATTAATTTGTTCGTCTCAAAATAAACTCCCTTTTGTTTCTCCGTCAAAGTGATGATCGAATGGAATGTCTTTGTCAATTAACAGGTTCTCAGAAGTTGCTGAACTCATCAATGTATGTTGGCTCGAGATCAGAGGTAGAATTAGTTCTCGCATGTTGTCGCCTGGAACCCGTTATGCAGCGTACTTGGTATTTAAATCCACTCCGACATTTTATGGATTTGACTTCCAGTCTGTTGAGGTTGGAGTTGGATTTGTGGATGATGAAGCGGGTAAGCGTGAGCGCTCAGTTTATTTATCTGGAGAGAACAACACGCGGGGACGGCAGACCATGCCAAGATTGACCGTGCCAAGATTTAGGCGCATTGGTTTCCGTTTTCTACCGATGCCTTTTGAATTGGTTGACGACAATCGTGATGGGGGCCCGCGGCCGGCACCTGCATCTGCCGAGGGGAATGAGAACCATCCTAAAGAGAGACGAGATGGGTGGTCAGAGATAGAGCTAGGTGAGTTCTTGACGAAGGATGGAGAAGACGGGGAGGTTGAAATGAGTGTCATGGAGACGAAGGGCGGCAACTGGAAGGCCGGGCTGGTCGTGGAGGGGATCGAAATAAGGCCCAAGGAAGGGAAAGAATAGCGCCTTTATGCAGGGCATGTGTCAGTTTGTTCTGTCTCTTGATTAAGAGCCTTTTCTCTCTGCTTCGCTGTTGTTATTATAATGTTCTTTTTATCAATTTGTAGTAGCTTTCTACCAAATCAGAAAGCATCAATCTTAGCGGGAAAAGCATATGTCGTGGAGCGAATGGTTTGTGATCTGGTTAATGAACGCCCAATGCCTTTTGCATATGATGGAACTTAGATGTAGACTTCCTCGGACTCACCTGGTCACTCAAGCACTGTTCCTGTAAAACATCTGCAAAATGATACCTTATCTTACTACTCCAACCTCCTCTGTTGGTATCGACGGGAATATATGTGACTCCATTGACAATATATGAATGCAATCTCTGTGGTGCGCTGGTGCCTACGCGTCTCTTCCGGGATAAAAGAAAGAAAAGCAGAGTCAAATCTGTGCCTTTTAGAATATATTGTCAAATAGAATATATATTTCACAATACATTTTTCACATCATTTTGGAATTCATTGCATAAACTAATAACATTTTGAAATGTCTTTCTCATTAAACGCTTCCCAAATTATGAAAGAACCCATTCCATAACTTAGTTCCCATCGTAATATATACATTTAAACTTTCATGACACATTCCATAACGTATTTCTCAAATCATTCTAAAAAAGAAGAAGAAGAGAGTAATAAATGATTGATCCAAATTTATGTATTAGATATGCTATAAACATTACCTGTGCCTTTTAGCCAATTCACAATGTGTACATAATATACCTCATACTTTTCATTTTCAAAATATGAGTTTACAAATTCAGGAAAGAGATAACACCACTAATTTAGAAATATCCAAATCTAATAACGCGTAATTAAATGAGCTGTTGATCTCACAATCCTATCAATTGAACGACAATCGACGTGAAAACCAAGTATAAATACTATGACAACTATGAATCAGCTAAACAACACTTAAACGTTAACAAAACGACTTCTATGTGCTGATAAATCACTTACTCAAAATGATTACTTAAACCTAAACACGATGCAAAACTCAGTCTTGAAAGCCTAAAATTTTGTTCTGACTAAACCGTTGCACCAAAACAACTCTCATCAAGACTCACGGTCCACAATATGAAAAATCATCATTCCCATGAACTCCCAAAGCTCCACAATTAAAAAATCGGATTGCACAGCTCAAATTTCCCAAAACTTACTTTACCAAATTTTTTTTTTCCCAAAACTTAGAATTTAAGCCTTAAATCCGAAAACTACTTTGATCGGATGAATGGGGAGTGTAAGCGCTTATCGGACGTTGCGATATGTAATTGAATTAGCTCAGCTCGGTGGCTGTGACTTGTTCACGCAAAGCTTTTTCTTCTTCTTTATTTCCCTTTCTCCTCTTTTTCCTTCTTTTCTCGAAAGCTCTCAGTCTCTCTCTCTTAAGCTGAGCATGCACTTCCCCTTTTTCTTTCTTTTAGTTGACTTTTGGAACTTTTTTTTTTCTTTAATGTGGGTCCCGCCACCTTTTTTTTCGACCTGGTCAAGATCTCAAATGTTACGCAAACACTGTGATTCGTTCCTTTTAAAACATCTGCAAAACGATTCCTCATCTTCCCACTGCATGACTTCATGGAACATGTATGGATGTGATTCGCGTGGGTGTTGATGCCTGCACATCTCTTTCAGGATTAAAGAAATGATAAGTGTTGTAGAAATTCTAAAACTTGTCACGAAAATACAATTGAATTCTAAAACTTGTCAAATTGTTTTAATCGAGTCCTAAAGTTAACACCGTTAGCCCTTTTAACGGAAAATGCTGACGTGGCCTTTTAAATAATTTTTCTTTTTTCAGATGGCTTTTTTAATTATTTTTTATTCAATTTTTTTTAAAAAATAGATTTAAAAACTAAAAAGAAAAGAAAATTTATTTTTTAAAATTGTAAAAAAAAAAGAAAAGAAGATAAAACAGCTCCTCCCTTGCCGCCGCCGCGTTGTCGTCGCCGCCATCGTTGCCACCGCCGTTGCCGCCAATCGCTTGAGGGGCCGGTGACCCGCCAAGCTCGGGTGAGGGGTAATGCCTCGTCGGCCCCGAGAGGGCCGGCGACACCTCGCCTAGGTTGGGCGTCGGCCGCCGGCCCCTCGTGAGGGGTAGCGTGCCCAGATCGGGGCACACCCTCGCCCAAGCTTGGCGAGGGTCGCCGGCCCTCGCCCGGGGCCGGCGAGGCCTCACCTTGGCCGGGTGAGGGCTGGCCACCCGCGCCAAAGGCGAGCGACGACTCCCCGCCCCTCCGGCGAGGCTGCCATTTTTTTTTTTTTTTTTTGAATTGTTTTCTTTTTTAAATAAATTTTCACTTTTATTTTTTTTTTAAAATCTAATTTAAATAAAAAAAAAATTTAAAAAGCCACATAAAAAATAAAAATTAATTTTAATGCGACGTCAGCATTTTTCATTTAAAAAGTCAATGGCGTTAACTTTAGGACTCGATTGAACAATTTGACAAGTTTTAAGACTCAATTACATTTTTTCTAAGTTTTAGGACTCAATTGCATTTTCGTGACAAGTTTTAAGACTTTTGTAACACTTATCTCATAAAAGAAAGACTTAGAAAGAGTCAAAGCAAATGACTGGGCTAAAATAATTTCCCGTTGACTTAGCTGAATGAAAGCACGTTTGCCCGCCCATAAAAACTGTAGAAGCCTTCTTAGTCATGCTCATCCATGAAAACTCTGCCTACTTCTCCTCGTTAAGTTCCCAGTTTTCTTCCAAGTTTAAACCGTTTTGGCTACACTCATCATCGGAGTTCTAAAACTCTCTCCGTCTCTCTACAAACGCAAGGACTTATGCTCTAAATCACCATCGTCTCATCGAGAGGCGTCGACTTCAACCTGTTTTATTGACATCCGTTTCTTGGTGTTCTTCCAATGGCGGTGGCCAAAGCAAAAAAGAGTCGATACGGTCCTGGCTTTTCAGCGTTGCCCGAAGGGTGCATCGCAAGCGTGGTCTCCTTCACGAGCCCTCCTGACGCGTGCAGGCTTGCATCCGTCTCGTCGATCTTCAAGTTGGCGTGTGATTCCGACGTGGTCTGGGCCTCATTCTTGCCACCGGACTGCTGCTCGATGGTCCACCGGAGCGCTCCATCGCTGAAGGAGCTCTTCTTCAGCCTCTGCGACGACCCGGTCCTCGTTGGGGATGGCAAAATGGTAAGTCTCCCCACCGTCTTTCCACCTCAAGCCGCCTCTTCCTATTCTTTTTGTATTACCATTCTATTTTCGAATTGAGGGGGTGATATGCTGTAACTATTCTTCATGTTAGACGTAATAGAATATTGAGATGCGATTCATGTGATGTGCCGTCGCCTGCATGTTTCGAAGCACTGCGATTTGGCTGGCAAAAAAATCGTTCTTTCTTTGTCGAGTAGTCGAATTGAAAGGCGGTGTCATCGGTACATGCTTCTTGGCCTCTTCCCGCCTGAACCCAGCGAGTGCATCTTGTTTCTTCAAGGAGAAGCCATTGTCATGTAATAATCATGCTGCGGCTTCCTCAGGACATTTTTATTTTTGCACACAGCCACAATCTGAATGCGAAAGGTTGATTGAATTGTATGAACCAACTCTTGGTTCGCGTCCACAATATAAAGAATGATAAGTGAAGGGTGAAGAAGAAAGAATGGTTATTTCATCACCTGGGATCGACAAGATTCTAATGGGTTGGGGGCAAGGAATTGATAGATATATTGACCGACTCAATATACTGTTGATATGGTACTTTGATGACCACTAATGTAGTGCATCTTTAGAGGTGATCTGTGTCTGGCTTTAAGATTGTCTGCTACCTTTTGATCGATTCGGAGTTCGGAGAGAGTCTGCTTTTCATTTCCGGTTAATCGCTCTAAATCCTTCCGAACTTTGTTAGCATTTCTCATTAGCCCCTGAACTTTTAAACTGGCACCGTTGAATAGTGGCCATGTCACTATGAAAAGTTAGAGATTACACCCGAATCTTGATTTTTCTTTTGCCGTGGTTAGTTTTCCACCTGCAAAGCCGGTAAGTGTTACCTATAAATGGATTAACTCAATTCTTTTGACCAAAATAGCCTTTGCTGAATTTTCTTGACTTCATCAATTATGTATCTTCTCTATTTTATTGACTTTATTAACCATGTGATAGAGATCTTTTGGTATAAAACAAATAATAATAAGGAAGTGTATTTTCATGTGACATTTAATGCCTATATAGATAGAATAACTAGCGACTGCAACAAAACATCAATGTTTATGGGGAAATTTGTAACTTTACAAACTTTTCAAGGGTCATCATGCAATGGTTCTGAAGTTGAGGTGGTCTTGAAAAATCATCCCTTTTATTTTCTTGGAAAAATCCCAAATAGGGACTCAAAGTGCATACTTTTTCTCAAAAGAGGATCTGAAATAGAGTCCGTCTCAAATAAGAATCCAAAATGGTTATTTAGTCTCAAAGAAGGACCTTACTTGTCGGCCGGTGAACAGATGCATCTCCAATGCATATTCCGATGACCTGATTAGGGGTATCTTTGTCCAAAAATATTCTTTTTTTATTTTCGGTTTGTTCTGTTTTTTTTTTTTTTGGTCTATGGTTGCATTGTTCATCATCTTCTTCGTCCCCTCTTCGTTTTCTTCTTACCCAGATCAAGAAGATTGGACTTGGGAAGGGTCGGTAAGGGTTGGACGCCCATTGCTAGTAGTGGGTGAGGACCGCCGAGCCCTCGCCGATCGTAGGCAAGGGCTTGTAGGCCGACTCTTGCCAAATCTGGCAAGGGTGCCTCGGCCGCGGTCGGTGAGGGCCGTCGAGCCCTCGGCTATGGGTGAGGGCTTGCAGGCCCTCGCTGGTCCTTATCAGTGGCTGGTGAGGTGGGTGAGCCCTTGTCGGCTATTTTTGCTTTTTTTTTTTTGTATTTTTCTATGATTTTGGAAATACAAGTGTTAGGTTACTTGTATATTATCATATAAACATTATATTCATGTCATCACTCCCCTCTTATCTTAGGCCCAGCGTACCAATCCTGAGATGATGCTTCTTAACTAAATTAACTTCTACTTCATTCATGACCATGTCGTTAGGCACTTTTTTTTTTTTTTGGTTGACTTTACTCTATGAGCCTACTCATCACATTGAAAGTGAAATTGTAATTTCTTTTGAAAATGATGATATTGAATCCTTATTCTCTACTGATGAAGAACCATCAGAACAAACTCTTTGTGCTATTCCTTCTTACCAAATGTCCAGTGAAACTGAATTCAACTCAGATTCTGAAGATATCTTTCATATATCCCTCACATCTTCTAAACAAACTCTTGACATATTTTCAAGTCAAACTCAGTGTCCCCATTTCCCTATAAAGATCATCACCTCAAAGTTTGCCACTATATGGGATGCCCACGTAGTGGTTGCGGGTCGCAGTAGAGGCTAGGCCAATTGGACTCATGCTCCTTTGAGAATGCCGTCAACGTACTGACGAAGTCGCGCTTCAAGGTGGGGAGGTGATGCCTGGCATTAATGTCAGTAGATAGCCAAACTGTGAGTAGGTTATGACCTTGCGTGGCAGTGAATAATCAATTGGAATGCATGTTGAGTGTTATTGATGGATGAAAGAGATAGCAAATGGGTACATTAGTAGATTTGTGCCTTCTTCGTCGGCAAAAATGCGGCGCCGAACCCGCAAGTAAGTTGGAAGCTTTTCAATTGCAGCCCATTTCAGAGCCTCCTCATCATCCTCATTCCTGCTAGACCTTGAGAAGATCTCCTTCCCACTATTCCTCCATATGTCAGAGCTGCTCGAACGTGCACTGCCCAGCCTTGCACTGCTTATTCTAAATGCATCATCACCGCTGCTTCCATCCAAGTCGTCAGAGTAACGACTAGAGCTTCGGCGATGAGTCATGGCTTCGGGAGAAGACGACGCTTCTTCTTTCTTGCTTCACGGGGGCCCGGCATTTCCCTCGAACTCCTCCAAATTGCGAGCAGTTGTGTAGGGGTTCAGGCATGGCCGAGAAGGATAGTGCCCATTCCAATTTCCAGTTGAGATCAGAGGCTTACAAAGGGACGTGGATGCCCGACCAGCATCGCCTGCCTTCCGAGTTCCCTCCCAAGTATTCTGTCTACCTGAAGTGAACACAGAACCAGTCTCCGATGGAGATCAGAGCAGATCCGAGCACACCAACATCTCCCTCCTCCCCCTCAACAACACCAACCCCCCCAAAAAAGGCGCTCCGTGGCACCTGCCGCTTGCGGGCGAGGCCACCCTCGCCAGATCTGGCAAGGGTTACCCTCTCCCAAGGCTAATGAGGGGCGACCTCCCTCGCCTCCACCCGCCACTCCATTGACAACCTCGTCTTATGCTAGGACTACGACTAGGACGCCCATGTCGCCTTCTTCGTCCCTTCCTCCCACCACCGCTCCCAGATCTCTAGCTTCTCCGGCTACCCCTTTTGCCCTCGAGCACCTCCTTGTAGGGCCTCAATTTGGACAGCTCCCCTCCCCCACGGCCAGCGAGGGCTCGATGGCCCTCGCTCGCTGCTGGTGATGGGTGTCAAGCTCTCGCCGGCCTTTCTGAAAGTCCAATGTTCTTGATTTGGGCAAGAAGATGAATAGGGAGAGTGGAAATTGTTATCCAATCTTCACTTTCCCGTTGTTTCATTTCGACTCCTTTGCTGTTCTAAGTGACGATGTCCGAGAACCTATTCCTTAGTCTCTTCCAAAATCTTGAGAAGATATCCAACTCCATCCAGACCCATCTCTCTACTTTAATCGCTCGTCCCGCTAACTCGTCGTAGACTAATAACAATGCTCTCTTCTCCATCTCGAGCTCGCCCAAACTGAGCGCGCCGAGCACAAATTTCTAGGATTTTCGACCATAAGAGGTGCTCAAGAAGGTGGGCACTTCGTTTTCCTTCCCCTTTGCTTTGTGTCATTATCGTCTTGAGTGAACAGTTCAGGGTTCTGCATGTTTTGGATATAATGGTGTGTATGCTCGGTCGGTGTTCGTTGGTATTCCTAAGTGAAGGCAGCAAATAGGTGCCTTTCAAAATGCATAATTGCAACGTGTTGTTTCATGGGGGAAATCAAAGGAACCATGCCTTGAAGAAGACGATGAACAGGACAACCAAAAATGAAAAAAAAAAAAAGTTGGATGAAAATACCCTAATCAAGCCACTGAAATATGCATTCGAGATGTAACTATTCACCAGCCGACGACTGAGGTCCTTTTTGAGACTAAATGACCACTTTGGGTTATTATTTAAGACAGATTTCACTTTAGGTCATCTTTTGAGAAAATGAGAGCATTATAAGTCCTTATTTGAGATTTTCTCTATTTTCTTTTGATCAAATATCTTGGTTATTGCTTTTATTTAACGTTAAACACGTTTTCCTACTTCAAATTTTGGCGGAAAAGTCACATAAACAACTTTTGCATAAAAAAGCCAAGACAAACGCTCTCACTATTTTATTGGAAAGGGGACAGCACAAATGGTGGAATAAGTGCTAAGCTTTATTGTTTTGTGCATACCATATTTGCTAAAACAGTGAATTGTTTTCTCTAGACGACGTCAGTCCCGCTTCTTGTTACTTATTTGAATCCAACATGCTTTGTAGAGCTATTTTCTAGACAGGCATAGTGGGAAGAAATGTATTATGCTATCTGCAAGGGCCCTATCTATAACATGGGGTGATACTCCGATTCACTGGTCATGGACTTGCTTGCCCAACTCCAGGTAATACATTATTTCATCCACTCTCAATTTCATGAAGAAAATGTAAGTAGCATTCATTTGTTCGTCCTTAAATAAATCCTCTATTGTTTCACCTTCAAGGTGATGATCTTATGGAATGTCCTTGTGAATGAACAGGTTTGCAGAAGTGGCTGAGCTCATCGATGTATGCTGGCTCGAAATTAGAGGCATGATTAGTTCTGGCATGCTGTCGCCCGAAACCCATTATGCAGCATACTTGGTATTCAAAATTACTCCAATATCTTATGGATTTGAATTCCATCTTGTTAAGGTGGAAGCTAGATTTGCTGGCGATGAAGCGGGCAAGCATGATCACTCAGTTTACTTATCTAGAAAGAACAACACGCGAGGATGGCAGTCCAGGTGGAGATTCAGGCATGCTGGCAGGTCACTGATGCTTGCACCTGCTGAGGGGAATGAGATCTATCCTAAAGAGAGACAAGATGGGTGGTCAGAGACAGAGTTAGGTGAGTTCTTGACGAAGGAAGGACAAGATGGGGAGGTTGAAATGAGCGTCATGGAGAGGGGTTACCGGAAGGCCGGGCTGGTTGTGGAAGGGATCGAAATTAGGCCCAAGGATGGGAAATAAAAGCGCCTTTATGCAGGGGATGTGTAAGTTTGTATGTACTATCCCTTGATTAAGAGCTTTTTCTCTCTGTTTTGCTGTTGTTCTTTCCATGTTCCTTTATCAAATTTTAGTAGCTTTCCACCTAATTAGAAAGCGTGCTTGTGATCAATATCGACTTTTATCAATTTTTAGTAGCTTTCTACCAATTCATGAAGCGTATGTTTTTGATCTGGTAATGCCTTCTGCGGAAATGATGGAACTTAGATGTACACTTCAACAAAGTCAACACAGACACTCAAACACTTTGATTGGTTTCTTTTATAACATATGCAAATTATTCCTCATCTTCCCACTTCAACCATCTCTTTTGGTAGGCCAGGAAATGACCTCAATGCATGCCTGACTGGAAGAAGTTCCCTTTCAGGCTTGTTCTCGCGATAGGTAGTCATCAAATCTATCTTCTAATTCTGTCCAGCAACACTTCCTGTCTGATTGGAAGAGGCAGTTAGAAAAACAATGCATCCAATACTAAAGAAAAAACTCGAGCGAGAAATTATTCCAATTGCTTACATGCGTTTTGCAATTTGCACACCACTCTTAGGACTGTTGCACTATCTTTACACTCATGTACACCAAGCCTTTTTGCTCTCCGCATCTGATCTGTTTGGCACCTTCTTGTCTAGCTCCAATCCTCTATTTGATGCACTTGATCTCTCTGATTCTTCCTAGCTTATAGATTGAAATACTACACGTGAATCTCATTTGCTGTCTATTCGTGCTGTGACTTCATGCACTTCTTCAATTGCAACATGACATTTATTAATTAAGTCCATGGTTTATTCTCTCCTAAGCTATGTTTTTTGATTGAATGCTGTCACGACTAGCGATGTTGCATTGATGTGACAGTACAGCTTTAGGATTGGCAAAGTGACAAAGCAGGCAGCAAATTTTATATACGGATGGCTTCTTGTGAATTTTCTCCCAGAGAAAAGTAATGTAGAAGAGAGTTATTATCTACTTCAAAAAATACATAGGTTGACTTGGAAGAGTATGTAGCATTCTCAAATACTCCATATTTAGGAATTGTGAAATTGGATTGGTCATGTCAGGCAAATTATTTGGAGAATTTTAACTAGACGAAACTAGAACGTGTTAACTCACAGTTTCCTTATAGACTTATTGTTCACTTTAGGTGCCTGCATTAGTAGTGGGTTCATGTCTTTCGCTTTTCAGCTATTGCCTATACAGGTATCTAAGGAGGTGAAGAGACAGAATTGTCAAGGAGAAACGTTCAAGCAAAATAGTGGTTTGCTGTTGCAACAGAATTTCTCACTTTATGGAAGAGACAGAAGAGAAACAATATTTTCCGAAGAAGATCTGCAAAGCACGAAAAATAACTATAGCCAGACCAGTTTCTTGGTCAAGGAGGGTTCAGCACATTTTACAAAGGGATGCTACCAGATGGTACCATAGTTGCTATGAAGAAGTCAAAGACCATCAGCAGTGGCCAAACTGAGCATTTTATTAATGAATTGGTTGTTCTGTCACAGGTTAATCATTGGTACATTGTAAAATTGATAGGATGTTGTTCGAAGACTAAGTTTCCTCTACTAGTATATGAATTCATCCCTAATGGTGCCCTGTCATCAGCAGGACAAACATTGTTCCCTTTCTAGGGAAGACTGGTATTGAATCGCATGCAAAGTCGCTGGAGCAGTAGCATACATGCATTCTGCAGCATCAATTCCCATTTAACATCGAGACATAAAGCTGTTGTTAAAATTTTTAGATGTGTGCGTGTGGATGGATAGTTTTGGTATTGATTATAGTTTTTGATTAGTAACGTGTGTAAGTGTATGATATAATTTATAGAGGATGGACAAGGGACAAGATAGGATAATTGAAGGATATAGGTTGTGAGATATAGGGGAAATAATTTTATTAGTTGAACAAAATAGTTTGATGGAAATTTTTAATCTCATCTCCTCACATGATCACGGTGGTGGTCTAAGACCATTCACGGTGGAGGGTTCACCCCAAGGTGGATGGTTCACCTCACACACCAAATGAATGAACTACGGGATAGGCAATTACAACCGACTTCAAGCATGATAGTTTTGATCTTTTCACCGCCATAGTACAACTGCAAGACAACTCATTTTCTTCTTCTCCAAGTACTCTTGCTGCCCACGTAGGTTTCTTCTTCAGCCACTATTGTTGACTTTTATTCAAGTTTCTCTTCTTCACCACCTCAGCGTCTCTTGGACTTCTTTTTATCTTCTTCCTGTGTTTCCCATGCACGTAGACTTCTCTAGCTAGGATTTCTTCTTCAACTTGGGCTTCTGCTTGTTTGCATTCCCACGTGAATCTTCTAGGTTCAGCTAGCTGCCTCTATTCTCAACAATTCTAGACAATCTTCAACATGGATGCTGCTACAAAGGTTCTTGCCTTCATGATTAAGTTAATAGTTTCTAGATAGTTTTAGAGAAAATGGATCATAATTTCCAATAGCCGTCTAACATTCTACTGGAGGACAAATACACTGCAAAAGTCTCTATTTTGGTACTCAGGTCCAATTTGAAAAAAACTCACCTGACAAGGCTGTGTGCAAGGCACCTTTGGATACTTGGACCTGGAATATATCCAATCTACCCAGGTCACAGGTAAAAGTGATGCGTACAGCTTCAAAGTTGTGCTAGTTGAGTGCAGAAGCCAACATCCTTCTCAGGAGATGATGAAGGGGGACATCTAGTTGCTAGCTTTATCTTGCTAATGAAGGAACACCGTTTGTTAGACATCATAGATCCTGTTGTGGCCAATGAAGCAAAGGCAGAGGAAGTTTCTGCAGTAGCAATGCTTGCCATGAGGTGTTTGAGATTGAATGGGAGAAAGGGGCCCACCATGAGAGAGGTTGCCATGGAGCTTGAAGGACTACGGAAATCACAAAGTTTCTCTCTGACCACCCAAAGTCCTTACCTATACGAAGATGGACTGCCCCCGATGACAGTGAAGAAATGATAGATAGCGCATCCATGTCACTTAAGATTGAATCAATCTCTATATAGACTCAAGCTAGAACATTTGGCATGCGTTTTACAACGTTTGTTTATCCCCGACAGGTTTGTAGATAGCATGTGTCGCATCCAGCTAGCAGTTCCATGCAGTTTGGCAACATTAATATCTTTTATGGATTGTCTGTCTTTCTTCTTCTTTGTTGATAAGAAACTCTTTTTTCTATTAGCTTCAAGCAAGTAATAGATACGTGCTTATTTGATTTGCTGGTTGATGCCCAGTGCGTTTCTTCTGGGATAAACTGAAAGACAAACAAGAAAGATCAAAATTAACCAGCGCCTTTTTTGTGGGATAAAATGGAAGACTAAAAAGAGCAAAGTCAACGCAATGACTGGAAAAATGATTCGTAGTAGGTGAATCGAAAAACAGCGCTTCTTAGTCAGATTACTTTTGTCGACAACTTCCCACACGGGCCAAGTTAGTGCACTTGTTGCTCAGATTTCCTTGGTTTTATGTGCACAAGATGGGTGCCAAAACAGATACTATCAACAAAAACTTTCAAGCTGTCCTTAGTTCTCATAATAAGCTTACTTTTCCTCTCTGTGTAACCGAATTTCCCGCAGTCAACAACCAAATGTTGGCACTGGGCAGGAAATCCCGCTCCTCTGCTTCCACACTGAGAGGTCACACCTCTGCAATGGCCCTCAAGCCTCGTGCCAGTCCTTCGTGACATTTCGAGCAACCCCCGGGATACGACTTGCATCTCACCATCCGTTCTCTACTCAGACTCTTCAGCTGAAGCAGCCATCAACAAAATTTCATCCATCACTAACAAATCACCGCCCTGAAAAGTGGGTCATTGTTCTGTTGTAATTATGGTTATAATTATGGTTAATGGATCAACTTGGAAGCCAATAAATTAAGTTACGTTTTTCTGTTCACGTATCTCTTTTTGGATTCATGAATTTCCTATATTTTATGTTCGCGTATCTAATGAATTCATGAATTTCCTAGATTCATGTATCGTTTTAGTTCATGTATTTATTGAGTTCATGAATCTCTTGAATTCACGTACCTTTGAATCGTGAATCTCTTGGATTCACGTATCTCTTTATTCATGAATCTCGTGGATACACGCGTCTATTCAATTCATGTATCTCTTTAGTACATGAACTAAAGCTCTATAAATAGATATGAACGTAGAGCTTCATAAGAGTTTTGGTTTCCCGATTCGATTAAAGAGCTTTGATGTCCTTTCTACTCTTCTATTTTTCTTGAGTGTCTTGGTTCAATTGAGCAGTTTGGTAGAGCCTTTTTTTGCATGAGTGCCAATCCAAATAGGTTCAAGGTGTTGTATCTTGGGAGGCATAGTTCTTGAATCTGCGGAGCACCATTGGCAGGAACTAATTGCCTTAAGGAGATTCGGTTATCTGTACCTCACCTCCAATTTTATGTTATTTTCCAGTGATATCTTATTTTTTATTCTTCTCCAAGATTTGTAAGTTTACATAAAAAGAAGGATATTATATAATCATCTTCTTTACATTGATGTTCTGATTACAACAAACAGTGTGTATTCTTTTGATTAATTTCCAACATGTTCCACTTTCATGCAATTGCTTCGGAGGGGTCTACTTGCTTCAGGTCTATTATACTGTGGCCAGCGGCAATCGTCAATTGCCAGTCTTACTTTCCAAGGCCTGGCCTCTTGCCAGGCAATAGCTGATCAGAGCTACATGGGTAATGGTAATTTTATACTAGATGGAAAGCGGATGATTATGCTAAAATGAGTGTTGCGACCCTCTTTTCCATCAGGGGAAAAAGGACGAGGTTTAATGGTAACACAGAGTTGGATGAACAGTACTCAATCGGTGCGGGTTCTCTCCTACCCTTACCTCTTGGGAATTTTTCATGTAGATTTGATTAGTGCTATGATAATTTAATACAAGGTCTTGCCACTAAAAGTGAGGTATGTATTTTTTTGAGCACCCACATTATTATCCCTCTGGGTTTTCTGATTTCTTGTTTTGTGCCAGTTTAAAGTTTGGAATATGATGTCACCACAATGTAATTATCTAAAGCAGCAGCATTGCTGAGTAAATTTTGCACGTCAGTCTGATCCCAACTTCCTGGTGCTTCTTTTTTCTATTTATGTTCCTCATGCCCATCCATTTTTCTTCTTTCTCAACATTCTTGGGATATGCTTGTGAACTTCTTTTGATCTACCTGATCTTAAGTTGTTTCTGTTATTCCAAAATATCTTTTTGAGCACCCACATTATCTTCCCTCTGGATTTTTCTTGCTTTCTTGTTTTGTACCAGTTCAAAGTCTGGGATATGATGTCACCACAATGTAATTATAGATCAAGGGCCAAGACTTGATTACACTAGTTATCTAACTAGTGACCTTTCAGTACTTAAGCTTGATCATTTGTCAGCTAAGGTTTTTAGACATAACAACTAGTGACCTTTCAGTACTTAAGCTTGATCATTTGTCAGCTAAGGTTTTTAGACAATCGTTATGAATCCTAAGGTTCTTGTCCGCTAAATGTCCATGCAAGTGCCGTTTGTATTTATTATGATCCTAGTGTGTGGCCCCAACCATCAAACTAGGCTAAACAAAATAAGAAAAACTTAATCAAGGAAGCGATGAAATCAAACACATCAAAAACGATAATAAGATGAGAGTATAAGGTGAAGTAAAGTAACCCAATATAAGTTGTTCAAAGAATATGGCATGGCCTAGTTATTAAGCCCCAAGACATCATTCCCATGACTTTATTTTCGATGTTACTTTCCAAGGAGAAGCGGTATAGTCACCTATCATTTTCTTAACCCTTTTAATTTCCTTTTGGTTAAATATCACGGTTATCGTAAGTTGGCTTTTATCTAACGTCTCTTCCCTTCCTTCAAATTTTTGAAGTGTATATAATTGAGATCTACTTGAAATTTTGGCGAAAATGTCAATAAAATGCCACAGTAAACACCCCTACTATTCTACTTGGAAGTTAGAGAAGAGCAAGGAAGGTGGAATGAGTGCTAAGCTCTATTGCTTTACGCATACCATATTTGCTGAAACAATGAATCTCATTTTCTCAAGACGACGTTGGTCGGGCTTCTTGTTGCTTATGTGGATCTACCGTGCTTTGCAAAGCTTAAATGTATCTTGCTATACGCGAGGGCTGGTGGTGGAAGGGATCGAAATCAGGCCCAGGGATGGGAAATAAAAATGCCTTAGTGAAGGGCATGTGTAAGTTTCTGTACAGTCGAATGATTAATAGTTTTTTTTTTCTTATCTATGTTGTTATTTCAATGTTCCATTGTCAATTTTCAGCAGCTTTCTACAAAATCAGAAAAGCGTGCTTGTAAACCATATTTTCAATCTTCAAGTGGTGAAAGCATATGTTATGAAGCAAATGATTCTTGATCCTGTGACTGTATGCTTGATGCCTAATTTGAAATATGCAAAGAGTTTCCTTTCTTAGTGTTTTACCAAAAAAAGTGATTAAATTATGTCTCGGATTTGAATCGTTTATGAAACCCAACTCAATTAGAGAATATAGACTGATTAGCATTGACAAGGACAATTAGGCGGGCAGCTTCTTAGGTGGTGAAATAATTCTTAGGAGATAATACTAAAGATCGGCCACATATTTATTTGTTATTAAAATTGATCAAGACCAAGTCCTGCACACTCCAGCTTGGTCGACGTCCCCCTTTGGCCAATGAACTCATCTCTTTCTTTAACCAGTACAAAAAAAGGCCCACAAGTAGGGTAAAGCCAGAGGAAAGAAAAGCAAAGAAAAGAACGGGGTTTTCTTTGGCTCTAGCCTTTAGGTTGTCATTTTCTGTTCATCGTTTATTTCATCGATGATTCTGCATTGACTTAATTTGCAAGAGCCCGATTAGTTTTTGCGTTAATATTTCAACAAAAGTTGTTGACATTCAAGTTCCTTGTGAGTTGTTCAAGATACTGATTTTCACTTCATGTAGGAAATGAAAGGGCCTAGTGCTGTTTATTGAGCCATGGAGTGCGCTCAAATTTGAGACAACCACACTTTATTCATTTACGGCCCTGCCGATAATGTAAACCTTCTGATGGACTAAGGGCGCAAATTATTCTCTTTGGATCTTAATGAGTATCCCACGGGTAACTAAAGGGAAGGAAGTCTTACTTCAGCAACAGAAGGATAACCACGGAAGAGCACATAATAAATTAATTAACAATCATACGAAACCTGTTTCAGAGCAATGCTGGACAGTTCTTCAGGTTTGCTATTTCGACGAAAAATGGCAGTCACCATCGACAGTCAACAGTCAAATCCGGAAGTCTACCTCTACGGTCAGTTCTGGATGACGGTCAACAGTCTTGCAATTATTGGTCTTGAAGGTGATTTTCTACGGCGTGTCGGCCTTGGCTACTTTGCGTTTGGTGTTTGCATCAATATAGGTGTTGGTTCTTTGCATACAAGAGTTGCAGCTACGTGCAAGCCAAATCTCAGTTATTCCAAAACCATGGATCTGTCCTCCCTCTCAATCTTATCACCGATTCTATTACTCTTACCTCTGTTTAATCACATATCCTATTGCCAACAGCCATATATTGACAACAAGCTGCTCGACTGCACATACACGGAATCTAATGCGAAAGGTTACCTCTGCAATGGCCCTCAAACTCAATGCCAGTCCTTCATGACCTTCCGATCTACCTCCCTATACAACTCACCGCTCGCCATCACTTTGCTGCTCAGCTCTGATGCATTGGACATAGCCACCATCAACAATATCAAATCCATTGCCGAAGAGATACCTTATGGTAACTTGGTCATAGTTCCAATTCCTTGCTATTGCAGTGGAAGCATGTACTGGCACCAGGCCACCTACACTCTGGCCGAGGGAGAAACCTATTTCTCCGTAGCCAATGATACATTCCAGGGCCTGACCTCTTGCCAGGCTCTATCTGGTCAGAACTACAGTGAAGGTGTGAATCTTGTTGGAGGTGTACGGCTGCTGGTTCCACTAAGATGCGCATGCCCAAGTACCAGTGAGACAGCTAATGGGGTTAAATCCATGCTTACACATGCGGTGACATGGGGCGATGCTTTGTCATCAATTGCGGAAAGCTTTGATGTCACTGTGCGAAGCGTTGTGGAGGCAAATATGATGATGAATACCTCTATACTATACCCATTTACTCCCATCCTCGTTCCCCTTTGTGCAAAAAGTTCCAAGAGTTCCTTCTGCTATTGTCCCGATGGATATGCCGAAAGTGTGCTACGAGATGGCCTCAATTGCATGCCTGACCGGAAGAAGTTTCCTTTCAAGCTGGTTCTCGTGATAGGTAGCCATCAATCTCTCTGCTAATTCTGTCCAGCAACTCTGCATGCCCGATCAGAAAAGAATACCCTTTTCCTGTATTTATATTGGCTGTGATGATGGCAGTTAGACTATTGCACGGAGAGATACATTCGTTAATGCAAAATAATGTATCCAATACTTGAGAAAAAACTCAAGTGTGAAATTATTGCATTTACTTACGCATGCCATTTTGCATACCACGCTTTGGACCGTTGCACTCTCATGTACACTAAGCCTTTTTTCTCTCCGCATCTTATCTATTTGGCACTTTCCAGTTTGAAAGTTCCAGTTGACGCACTTGATCTCTCTGATGATTCTTCCTTGTTTATAGATTGAAATACATCACATAATTCTCATTACTTGTATCTTTTTATTGTGGCTTCATGCACATATTCATCATTTACTTCATTTGCGACATGAAATTTTAAGCCCATGGTTTATTCTCCCCTAAGCTATGTTTTGTGATTGAACGCTGTCACCACTGGGGATGTTGCAGTGATGTGAGAAAACTCCTTTAGGATTGGCAAAGTAACAAAGAAATTGCAGGCAGCAATTGAAATATTTTGGATGGCTTCGTTGTGAGTTTGCTTTAGAGAAAAGTGATGTAGAAGGGAGTTTTATCATGTACTTCAACAACCTATACATTGGCTGACATAGTAGAGCATGCGAGTTAGTATTCTGACGTGCTTCATGCTTGGGAATAGTAAAATCGGATTGGTCATCTCAGGCGAATTATCGGGAGCATTTTGAATAGATGGAACTGGAATGTGTACCTCACAGTTTCCTTATAGACTTATTGTTTTCTTTAGGTGCTGGCATTGGTATGGGATTGTTGTGTCTTTCGCATTTCAGCTATTGGCTATACAGATATCTAAGGAAGCAGAGAGACAGAATTGTCAAGCAGAAAATGTTTGAGCAAAATGGTGGTTTGCTGTTGCAACAAAAGTTCACACCTTATGGAAGAGATGGAAGGGCAGCAATATTCTCTGAAGAAGATCTGCAAAG